>NC_029792.2:52438527-52439454 GCF_000816755.2 Arachis ipaensis
AGGTGTTTGTATCACAGGGCATCGAGCTACCGCCGCTCCCAGACTCCTCCGCTTCCAACGAGCAGGATCAGGAGGAGGAGTTGGCTGAGGACCCGAGTCATCAGGATACACCTCCAAAGACACAGGCCACCATTGAGGTCCAACAGCTTCCTGAGGATCCATAGCCACATCCAGAGCCACAGCCAGTCCTAGTCCCACAGCCTAAGCCTGAGCCACAGCCCGGCGCAATTGTTGACCCCCATCCCGAGCTTCAGCAGTAGCATCGAGGGCGATGCTTGATTCTAAAGTGTGGGGAGGTCACTGCTCGTGACCGGTGTTTTCATTTATGTGGTGAACTTTCAGACATCTATTTCTATTTTCTGCTACTTTATTTTATTTTGCACTTTATGTTTTAGATCATTTTGGGATTATTGTACATATTTGCTATTGTAGATACTCTTGTTTTGGTTGTTACATACTTTTCTGAGCCACAAATTGTTGACCCCCATCCCGAGCTTCAGCAGTAGCATCGAGGGCGATGCTTGATTCTAAAGTGTGGGGAGGTCACTGCTCGTGACCGGTGTTTTCATTTATGTGGTGAACTTTCAGACATCTATTTCTATTATTTCTATTTTCTATTTTATTTTGCACTTTATCTTTGAGATCATTTTGGGATTACTGTATATTTTTGTCATTGTAGATACCTTTATTTTGGTTGTTGCACACTTTTATTATATATAGAGGTATATTGCATCTTAGTTTTTGACTGTGATTAGAAAACATTTTGGATTGTTAAAACTTAGTTGACCCTTTTTATATAAGAAATGTGTTTTGATTGAAAAAGGGATAAACTGGAAAAAATTTTTAAAATTTTCTAAATCACAACATTGCATTAGAATAAGCCTAGTCAATATGATGAAAATTTCCAAGAATTCCATTTCTAGGGCA
>NC_029792.2:52440493-52442890 GCF_000816755.2 Arachis ipaensis
ATATATATGTTTTGCATCTTAGTTTTTGATTGTGATTAGAAAAGTGTTTTGGGATTGTTAAAAATCTAGTTAACCCTTTTTATATAAGAATTGTGTTTTGATTGAAAAAGGGTAAACTAGGGAAATTTTTTTTTTATTTTTCTAAATCACAACATTGCATTAGAATAAGCTTAGTCAATATGATGAAAATTTCCAAGAAATTCATTCTTAGGGTACCACAAAATTGGTTGAAAAATTTTTTTAGAACTTGCTTGAATTAAACACTTGTGGATCATGTTTTGAGCAAAGAACACAAGAATGTGAGATTTGAGCCTAATTGTGTGGTTACATCCTATGACCACTTATTTTCATTCTTGTGTGCATTATTCTCTTCCTATGATTGTAATCTTTGATTCATTTGATTCTTTATGTCCATTATTTTGTGTATACATGCATTTATATGATTGAGGCCATTGTTCAAATAGCTCACTTACCCAAATAGCCAACCTTTTATCTTCTATTGTTAGCCAATTTTGAGCCTATGTTTAGCCCATTTGTTCTTAATTACAGCACATTACAAGTATAAGTGAAAAATAATAAATGTCCTTAATTTGGATCTTTGATTAGCTTAGGTTAGTGAGAGTGTTCATCAATTAATTTTGGGAAGTTGGGAACATTGGGTAGAGATAAAAGTGTATATGTTTTTGTTGAAAAGTTCTCAAGAATTGGGTACATGCTCATGTATTAATCATGTGTAAACCATATGCATTCATGTTTCTTTAAAAAAATATTTTAGAAAATTTACAATGCAACAAGAAGGGAACAAAATGTCCCAAAGTTTGAATAGCTAGGTTTGTTTAGAATTGTCTAGGTTATCATCGGTTAGGTGGGAAGTTTAAGTTAATCAAAGATTCAAATTTCAAGCTCACTTGACCATATGCATCCTACCTTGATCCTAGCCCCATTACAACCTATGGGAAGTCCTCATGATATTTGTATGCATGCATAAAGTAATTGTTGATTGTTAGATGAAAAATGAATCTTGGAAAGCATGATTAGGAATGAATTGAGTGAATCAACTCCATACACTTGAGTGCATAGAGCGGATACACATCCGGCGAGGGTTCAATCGCTCAATTACATGTTTCCACCTATGATAATCTTTTCTTGCAAGTTTATGAACTATTTCAAATGATTCAATCCAATTTTGGTTTGCTTTGATTGCTAATACCTTAGCCCTTATGCTTGCATGTGTATTCTTGAAAATTGATTTATTTTGACTAAGCCATTGCATCATGTAAATAGATTGCATATAGATAGATTGTATTTAGTTAGTGATGCCAAGGCATCTTAGGCTAGTTTCACTAGCATTTTTCTGTTAGTTTAGTTGTTTTATGCATTTTCTTGAGCTTAAAGTAACCAAGAATGGTTAAAATGAGAACAAAGCAATGAACCATCCAAACAGTAAAAAAGAAAAACAAAGAAAAGAAAAGTGCCAAGGACATAAGAATAACAAGAGGCCATAGCAGTGTTTGATGGATGCAATGAAAAAGTGATAATCTTACCTGATAAGAATGAAAAAGTAATGTTGTAACTTTCTGCATAAAACCCTTCTGATGAACTTCAAATGCTTGCTAATATTGCCAATGTAATTACTTTCTGTTTCATACTTTCTTCTCAAATAACTCGGGACTTGCTTAGGGACAAGCAAGTATTAAGTTTGGTGTTGTGATGCCAAGGCATCTTAGGCTAGTTTCACTAGCATTTTTCTGTTAGTTTAGTTGTTTTATGCATTTTCTTGAGCTTAAAGTAACCAAAAATGGTTAAATGAAGAACAAAGCAATGAACCATCGAAACAATATGATTTTGATGCAAATTCCATAAGATTTTAGTTATATTACTTGAATGCTATGAATCGAAGATTTCTCATGAAATTTTGCAAGACTTTGATGCATTTGTTTGGATGATTTCAGGGAAGAAGAGGCTAAGCAAGGAAGCAACAAAATCAATAAAGGAAGCTTGAATATCACATGTGGAGTTTAAGTTCCAGTTTAAGCCTAAACTGGAGCTTAAACGTGTTCAACCAAGTTTTCTCCTCCAGGGTTGCTCTCTCCATTTCCACGTTTAAGCTCCAGTTTGACCTCAAACTGGAGCTTAAACGTGTTCAACCAAGTTTTCTCCTCCAGGGTTGCTCTCTCCATTTCCACGTTTAAGCTCCAGTTTGACCTCAAACTGGAGCTTAAACGTGTTCGACACCTCCAGGGCTACCCTTCTAAGCTTCCACGTTTAACCTCCAGTTTAACCTTAAACTGGAGGTTAAACCTCCTTCCATTTCCACGTTTAACCTCCAGTTTAACCTTAAACTGGAGGTTAAACGTGTTCGACCTCCAGGGCTGCCCTTCCTATATCCACGTTTAA
>NC_029792.2:52444933-52464842 GCF_000816755.2 Arachis ipaensis
ATTATGGATCATAAACCCAAGGCAAAAGGAAAGTAGGGAGAGGCCTCAAAGCCCAAGAAACACAACAAGAGCTCAATTTAGAAAGTGTATAAATAGGATAGAATTTAAGTTAGAGAGGACTTTTGGAAACTTTTAATTTTTTATTTTTTAGCTAGTTTTCATATCTTTGTAGTTGAATTCAGAGCTATGACTCACTAAACCTTTTTCATTGGGTTAGGGAGCTCTATTGTAATTCAATGAATCAATAATAGTTTATTCTTCTTCTTCAATCTTTTCTCTTGAATTTTGTTAGAAAGCTTCTCGATCTAATTCCATTGGGTAGTTGTCTTGGGAAAGAAACTACCCATAATTGGAATCCTTCGGAACCTTGGGAAAGGAATGGAGGATTCATGCTAGAGAAGCTTTCTCACAGTGAATTGGATTGGGGTTTGGATGGATATTGTGACATGTAATCCTACCAAATTGTGGTTCATGAAACTGTGTGGTATAATCAGTGATCGAGCATCATCTCTTCTTATGAACATTTAAACCAAGGGATTGGGAATTTGTTTGTTTTTAGAGAGAATTGGTGAGCCAAGGGATTGGGATCCAATCATATAAGATTGCCAAGCAAAATTCAATGAACGCATTGGTTGAGGAAGAGATAAACATGTTTTGATTCGGAGATCTCAATATCTCCTAACACCCAATGAATTCCCCATTTCTGATTTCCACTTTCTCTTTACATTCTGCAACTCAATTTATGCAATCACCCCCATTCCCTTTTAATTTCAGCAATTTAGCTTCTGCTCTTTAATTCATGCAATTTAAGATTCCGCCATTTCAATTTCTTGTCATTTACTTTTCCCGCCAATTTTACATTCCGCAATTCTCATCTAAATCTTGATTCCGCTCAACTAGAACACACTTCTAATCCGAATTGCTCACTCAACCAATCCTTGTGGGATTCGACCTCACTCTATTGTGAGTTTTTACTTGACGATAACCGGTGCACTTGCCGGAAGGAATTTTGCCGATCGTGCAATTTCCTAAATCGTAGCATAACTAGTTTATGCGCATCAGTTAGTTGCATTGAATAAATGTTAACACACTTTGCTTCTTTCCTGATTTTAGCATGAAGACATGCTTAATTTAAGTGTCGGGAGATTTGATAAACCCCGATTTCGTGATTTATCTTGTGCTTATTTTGGGGGATTTTACCACCTTTTCCCACATTTATTCAATGAAATAGCATGGTTTTGTAATTCTCCCTTGAATTTTGCTTAAGTGTAAAAATATGCTTTTTAGGCCTTAAATTGGTAATTTTGATTCACTTTAATTCCATTCGATACCTTGATATGTATGTTGAGTGATTTCAGATTTATAAGGCAAGTATTGGATGGAAGAAATGAGTAGAAAAACGTACAAAGGGGAGAATGCATGAAAAAATAAAGATTGGGAATGCATCAAAGGACGCGCACGCGCACGAGGCGCGCACGCGCAAAAGTGGCCTCGCCCATAGACGCGCACGCGTACATGCCACTTCCGCGCGGATGGAGAATTTACCAATCGACGCGCACGCGTACATGGCACGCACGCGCCGGTATTCTTACATGGCCCACTTAAAGGCAAAATGCTGGGGGCGATTTTTGAGCTGCTCAGGCTCAAATCCAACTTGTTTCTGAGTGTATTTCATGCAGAATTGAAGTCCAAGAAAAGGGAGAGCAATTAGTTTAGCCAACATAAGCCTTTAGTTAGTTTTCTAGAGAGAGAAGCCCCCTCTTCTCTCTAGAATTAGGTTAGGATCAGGTTAGATTATCTTAGATTCATGTTCAATTACTCTATTTCATCTTGTTTCTTTTATAATTTCTCATCTCTACATCTTGATTCTCTTAATTGTGATGCTAATTTCTCATTTTTCTCTCATTTGTAATGATGAACTCATGTTAGATTTGGTTTACATTTAATGCAATTTTGATGTTGATGTTTCTTTAATTGATGAATTGAGTTGTGATCTTACTTTTCTTGCACTTAGTAGTTGTTAATTTTATTATTTTGGCAAAATTATGATGTTTACTTTTATTGCACTCTATGTGTTTGATGAAATGTTCTCCTTAGTTTTTGAGTAGTTTTGTCAACTCTTGGTCTAAGCCAAGGGAATTGGGTAAACTTGAGTCATTGAGTATGATGGAATTGGTGCATTGAGAACCCATGGTGATCAATTTGATACCCATTGACGCTAACCCACTACAAAGTTAATTAGTAGGTAGGTTAGGACTTAAGGGTTGATGTGATCAAACCTATTTGACGTACTTCAAGCTTAGGAGTAAATGTTACGTACTTAAAGCTTTTGAGAAGTAGACTTAATAGGTTGGCCTCTCATAATTATCAATATTCGGTTTGTTGACAAGGATGGTGATCTCGATTACCTAAGTCTTAGCCAAGAGTTCTCTATTTTGCTTTCTTTACTCACTTGCTTGATTTACTTTCTTGCCATCTCATGAACCAAAACCCCCCTCTTTACCCCTTCATAGCCAATAACTAATCACTACATTGTTTCCTAGGGAGACGACCCGGAGTCTAAATACTTCGGTTTATAACTTTAGGGGTTTATACTTGTGACAAAATCATATTTTAATTTGATTGTGACAGTTGTTCGTTGGTTTGGAGCTATGCTTACAACGAAGTAATTCTTTTCTATAAGAAGAAATTCTAGACCATCGAGCAAACCTCTCCATAAATCAGTGAGTGAGAGGCAAATTATTCCAGAGGTTGGCTTCTAAATTGGGAAGAAATGAGCACCCTGAGATCAACAGGGAAATTAACAATAGAGTATGGGCACTCTTGTGTAATCCACCAAGGAAAGTGGTGGAAAGCTTGGTTAGAGAGTTTTACGCCAATACTGTGCCTCAGCCAGGGCAACCCTATGGCTATCTTAGCTTTGTTATGGGAAAAACCATTGACTACAGCCCCTCTAACATAGACAGGATGCTCATGGTGAAGCAAACAAGCTCCACTCGGAGCTATGAAGAAAGAATGAAGCAAGAAGACCCAGGATTTGATGAAATCCTCAACGAGATTTGTGTGTTGAATGTGCAATGGATAAATGACAAAGATGGGAGACCCAACCAGCTGAGAAGAAGGGATTTGAGCCCCCAAGCAAGAGGGTGGCTGGATTTTGTGAGGAGATCTCTCAACCTAACATCCAACACCTCTGAGGTGACAGTTGAGAGAGCTATGCTCATATACAACATCATGAAAGGTGAGAATATGAATGTTGGGAAAATAATTGCCAACAACATGAATAGGGTGCTAAAAAGCACCAAGGATAGCACAAGACTGGCATTCCCCAGCATCATCCAAAGGCTCTGTGATGAAGCAGGGGTTGAGAAGATTATTGATGAGGTGCTGGTTGAACAAGACAAGCCCATAACTACTAAGAAGATGGCCAAAGTGGTGGCTGTCAACCCACTTGAAAGGAGAAGGGAGCATAGAGGGCATGCTCATGTGCCACAAGGGCAACCACAACAAGAAGAAGAGTAACCACATTACCTAGCACTTCAACCACCACCATACCAACAATACCAATAATTTTCTGAAGGTTTCAACTGGGAGCAATTACAAGGAGACATACACCAAATAAAAGGAGACATACATCATCTGAGAGAAGATGTCAACCAACTCAAAGAACAACAACAATGGGACCAAGTGAATTAGAACATACAACAAGTCCAAGGGAGCATGGATCACCTCAAGGAGCAACAAGACCAGATCAATTAGGGAGAGATGCAAGGCAACCTAGGAATAATTCTGGAGCGACAACAATGCCAAATGGAGAGCCTCGCTGAGTTTAGGCATCTTTATGAAGCCAGAACCATAGCAACAGGGGAACATGACTGCTACGCACAAACAAAATTGAGCTACTTGTGTAATGCAATAGCGAATATGAACCCCAATTACCCAACCTACATGTAGAAGATAGAGGAGCTCAGTGCTAGGCAGGAAGAAATTGCATACCAGCACAAAGAAAATGTAAAATCTTACATGAGGAGGCTGGAATTTTGGAAGCCCAAGGACAAAAAGGTACAAGAAGAATCCTCCAAGAAGGATGGTGATGACTCATCCCCCTCCAAAAAGAAAGACAAAAGAAAGTGGCCAATAAACTGAAGCTGCTCAAGGTTGTTGAGTTCCATGGTTGACACTCTCAAATTTCTGAATTTTTGTTTAGTTTCTTTTTGTCTTAATTTCTATTTGGGAATAAATAGCAATGCTAGGATAGTTTATGTTTAATGCCTAGTTTTTTTTTCTATGCCCTGAAGTCTTTTATGAGTCCTTTGAATTACAAGAAAGAAAATGCAATGTTAGTTCAAGTTTCATCAATATCAATAAAAGAATAGTTTGTTTTCATAAGAGTCATTGTGAGTATACAAGAACAAGAGCAAAAGAGACCCAAACCAAGTGGGATTGTTCAAAAACTAAGAGATAAGGAACTAAGTGTAGAACCTTGAATAACCTGGAAAGAAAATGAGTCATGAAAAGCAACTAGGCCTAGAAGATATGACAAGTAGAGGCTAAGGGGTATCCCTTAAATATCTATAGAACCAAGAAGTAGTAAGCAAGAAAGACCCAAGGCTCTGAGCATCAACTACTAGGATGAAAAGAAACACTAAATAGCTCAAAAGAGTTAAAGAACCTAGTAGATGCTTGTGGTGAAGATGTGTCAAGAAGAGACCTGGGTAAGTAAATTCTTAGGGGTGTTTCAACACCTAGCACCTTAAAGCCAACTGGTTTAGGAGTGCTAATTGAAAGCCTAACTAAAGGGATGTCTTGAGACAAAACATTTAGAGTCGTGGTCAATGAAAAAGAAAAAGTGAAAAGGAAAGAACAGCCAAAAGAGAACGAAATAACTCTTGCTACCTCAAGGTGACAATCAATAAAAAGGGCCCCTGAAGCTTATACTTGAAAGAACCCTCAAGGATCTAGAAGTTCTTTGTGACATTGAAACAAAAATATTCATGTGTAAAAAACTTAGCCTCATCCTTAGTAATGTTGCATCCATTCAAGGTCAACTCTCAATTTATCTAAGAACCACTCACATTGATTTGCTTGGGACAAGCAAAGCTTAAGTTTGGTGTTGTGATGACTTGCATCATTTACCCTCTTTTCTTGCATAAAAAAGACCATAAAAGAGCATAATCTCATTTGATCATTGAAATTCATGAGTTAATTGATGAATATTATGGTACATTGCTTTGAAATGGGGTTGTGTTGAATTTCAGTTGAAAAAGAGCAACAAAAATGGAAGAAAACAACAAAACAAGCTGGGCGTGTGAAACTGGCATGCCACTTAGAGCAAATGCCACAAAAATGAATGGGTGTGGCACGCCAGGAGCTGGGCGTGGCACGCCAGTATTGAATTCCAGAAAGGATCCTCAAGTCCTCTATATGGGCGTGGCACGCCAGCTATGATTTCCAGAGGAGCATGTTTGAACATTTTACATGGGCGTGGCATGCCAGGAGCTGGGCGTGGCACGGCAGCACAACTTTCCAGAAGAGGAAGCTCAAAGCCTTTACATGGGCGTGGCACGCCAGATGCTAGACGTGGCATGCCAGTGTAGTTTTCTAGAGAGCAATGTTGAAGGCCACTAAAGGAGCGTGGCACACCATGCTGGGCGTGGCACGCCTAGCCCATCACATACTATGGGCGTGCCACTTGAACCATGGGGTGTGGCACGCCAGTTCATCCATCCAAAGGGGATCATCACTTGGACGTGCCACTTGGTATCAAAGGCATGGCACGCCAGCTTAAAATTGTCACTTGGGCGTGCCACTTGAAGGCCCAGGCGTGGCACGCCAAGCTTGAAAGAGCCACACTAAAGGGGCGTGCCACTTGAGCATCAAGGCGTGACACACTAGTACAAGTTTCCAGAGAAGAGGTTGAAGCCCAAAAGGCTGGGTATGCCACTTGGTGTCGAAGGCGTGGCACGCCAGCTCTCAATTGTCACTTGGGCGTGCCACTTGAAGACGCAGGCGTGGCACGCCAACACTCAAGGAAGCCAAAGCAAAGCTGGGCATGCCACTTGGTGTCGAAGGTGTGGCACGCCAAGCTCTCATCCTCACTTAGGCGTGCCACTTGAGCATCCAGGCGTGGCACGCCAATGTTAGAAAGGGCCAAAGCAAAGACTGGGCGTGCCACTTGGTGTCGAAGGCATGGCACGCCAGCTCCAGATTCTCACTTGGGCATGCCACTTGAAGGACCAGGCGTGGCACGCCAGCTACTGGACCAAGCACACATAATGGGCGTGGCACGCCAGACCCTGGGCATGCCACGCTAGTTCAATTGGCCAGAGAGAAGGACCAAGCACACATAATGGGCGTGGCGTGCCACGCTAGTTCAATTGGCCAGAGAGAAGAACCAAGCATACGTAGTGGGCGTGGCATGCCAGACCCTGGGCATACCACGCTAGTTCAACTTTACATAGAAGAGAGAAGAAGGAAAAGGGCTAGGCGTGCCACTTGGGCTCGAAGGTGTGGCACGCCACAGATATCAATACATGGGGCGTGCCACTTGAAGAGCTTGGCGTGGTGCGCCAAGCCAATTTGGAGACTGGGCGTGGCATGCCACTTGAACGCCAGCCAAACGCCAGCCTGGAAGTTCATGCTTGTTGAGTTTCTTTTTCCCTCCAAATTGTATTTTTTTTTTCTTTTCTCTTTTGTATTTTCTTTATTCTAGTGCTAGGAGTAGTATAAATAACCCCTGAAAGTACTGAAAAAGGGGGTTAAGCAGTTAGTGAGTTAGATTTACTTTGTACTTCATCATCTCTTCCATCTCTTGTACTTTTCTCTGAGCTATGAGTAGCTAAAATCCCTCTCATTGAGAGAGGGAGCTCTGTTGTACTTGATGGATTAATGATGGTTAATTTCTTCTTCTCTTCATATTCTCTTTGATTTGCTAGAAGGAATTTTGTTTTAATGTTAGTATTCAATTATCTTGGAAAAGAAATTTAATGCAAAATGGGTTTCATGGGAACCTTGGGAAAGAAAACATTAAACCAAGCTAGAAATCCCTTCTCACACTTGAGTAGGATCTGGGTTTTGGTATTTGGATATGGTGACATATAATCCTCCCTCTACTTGGACCTATGATGATGTGTGGTATAATCAAGGACCAAGCATATCTCCCTTCATGAGCAATTAGACCAAGGAATTGGCTATTGATCAAGATCTGAGAGATTGAGTCACCAAGGGATTGGGGCTCAATCAATTATGATTGCCAAGAGGTCAATGAGTTGCATGATTGAAGATGATATAAACTGGATTTAATCCAAAGAAAACAACATCTCCTGATCTCAATGAATTCCCCATATTCTTATCTTCCACATTCTTTATAGCTTTCTTTATGTTCTGCAAATCTCCCATTCCCATTTACTTTTGAGTCATTTATGTTTCTGCATTTTACATTATTGTCATTTCTGTTTCTGCACTTTACTGCTTCTCTTTACTTTTGAGTAATTTATATTTCTGCTCATTTACAATTCTGCAATCACAAATTATTTTGCTTAGCTTAACTAATTCACCAATTAATTAAAGTTGCTCAAATATACCAATCTCTGTGGATACGATCTCACTCCACTGTGGGTTATTACTTGACGATAATTTTTGGTACGCTTGCCAAAAGAATGGATTCATTATTTTTATATGGGGTGTGAATTCCGATTATCATATACCTTCTAGGTGTGATGACAGCGATGACGATGCAATGGTGGCGGCGGTGCCCAAACAAAGGGTTAGAATTCAATACAAGAAAAACGTTGAGTACCATCGGATTTACCAGCGAAATAACAAAAATAATCTTCTAGTAAATTGATTATCGTCGAATTTTGTTTTGGACTATATCCGATGGTATAAACCTCAGTAGTAAATATTTTATGGGAAAATATTTTTGTCCTATAGTAACTTGCGGCGAAATTACCGGTAGAATACGAGGTTTAAGTAAAGGTAACCTGGTGCCACTTACTGTCAAAATTTTTTCGATGGTAACTGTAGCGCCAAATGTTGAAACTTCACGCTTGATTATCGTGGGATTTTTTTGAGGATAGAACAAATTTTTTATTCTTTTAAAAAAATCTAGAAAATCGTTACCGTCGGAAAAATTTTGATAATAAATCTGACGGAAATGACAATTTTTTTATTTTTCTTTTTCAATCTATAATGGACCCCAAAAGTTAATAATTGATAGTTAACTCTGAATAAGTAAAGAATAATTTCTAATAAGTAAAGTGTAAATTAATAATTTATCTGAAAAAAATGATTTATATATGATGTAAGGGAACCATTCCGATAAAGACGTCTAAAATGTCTTTTTTTAAATATATATTTTAATAATTAAAATTTAACACATATAATTGATTAAATTGTGTTATTTTTGTTAATCAAATGGTGAATCAAATTTTGAATCAGTTTAAATAAATATTATTTTTTATAAAAAATGACTATAATACCCTATTATAGAAAATGACTAAAATACTCTTATTATATATATTAATGTTGAGAATCCTAAATTTCTAGCCCTTTTCTTTTTAATAAAAATACACAATTTAATTGATTATATGTATTAAATTTTAACTTTTAGAAAGTATCTTTAAAAAAAACGTTTTTCACATCTTTATCTAAGTGGCTCCCATGATGTAAAAGATTAAACATACAGTATAAAGACATCAAAGAAATAAAGAAATACATAGGATAGAACTAAGGCTAGATTGCATTGTAATTATATTATCTGAATAAAATAAAATTTAAACATACAACAAGCTAGTTACACTATACTAGTGTCTCAACGTGCCTGTTCAGCCGCTTTTCTATTATTTTTAAGAAATTAATTTTTGTTTGTTAATATATTATTCACTTTTCAAATTTACTAGTTAAGTATATTTTTTTTATTTTAATATTGATGTGGTCTTATTTATATCATATTTTGTTGAAATTAAAATTACTATAAAAAACCGTTAAAATGTTAAATTATAAAAGCACACAATAAAGAGGTAATATAAAATTGTCATAGTTTAAAGTTTTAGGTAATATATGAGGTGAAATATTCGAAGAGTAGATTTTTATTCTCATCTATGCTAAAATATACAAAGAGTATTTTCAGAATGATAATGTTTCTATTGTATTTCCTTAAAAGTTTTGAATGTCGTCTATTAATTTATAATATTTTAATTTAATTTTTTAAATTTATTATGACAAAATAACGATATGATGAAGTTTTTGTCCGCTAAAATTGCGAAAATATTTTTAAAAATTAGTTTATTCATTGTACTTTATTTTGTTTTTTTTTTTTGTGTTAATGTTATATTCCATACATTATTAAATTTTAATTTGATAATTTTTTTATCATCAAGGACTTATTATTTAGTTACTGTAATTTAATTAAGATTTATTTTTCATCACTAAATGATGTTATGTGTATTACAGTTATTGCCATTAAATAATATTAAATAATATTTGTAGTAGCATTTTTTTAGTTTGTACTTAAATTAGTTATTCAATAAAAATTTGTCCGGTAACTCATAAAAATATATACAATGTTATCTATATTTTTAATTTGAGGATTTTTAGTTTAGTTACCTATTGACTTATAATATTTAATATAGTATTTTGATATTTTTAAAAAAATTAGAACACATTTTTCCATGACCAAATTTTACTATCTATTAAATTTTTAATTCGATAAAGATTCTATAATAAAAAGAATCCATATAATTTATACAATACATTAATTAATACATGAGATAAAATAAGACATATTTTTGTACTATTTTTTAATCGTTATTTTTGTGTTTAAGTTAGATCTTTTCTAGTTTTACTATTTAATTTTAAAAGATATATGTTGTTACCAAAATTTTATTACAAAGTTATTGTTATTATTAGTCTTATGAATGTATTGCCTATTTAAAATTTATAGTATTTGTTAATTATTTGTTTTATTTTTTTTATTATAGAATTCATAATTTTGTTTAACATTAGGCATTTTATATAGTAGTGCACAATATCAAACTTTTTAACTTATTCAATACAAAAAATATTTTAAATAAATATTATGCGATAAAGATAAAATATTAAAAATATAAATAGTGTACTAACTATTCACATTTGCATCGCTTCTAGCATTGTTTGTAGCTGGTTCATTATAAGAAATTGATTGAGGCATTGAATTAGTAGCAGTGGTGTCTCAACCTACACTTATACAAAAAAAATAAAAACTTTATATGTTGTAGATTATCTTAAAAGAATTAAAAATTAGTTCTCAAAAATAAAATTAAATCGTGTAAATTAAGGTAATTAATTTTCTTAATCTTCTATATTAAGATTTAATGTATAGGCAAAATATCTTAAATCGACGTTATTATATTTTTAAATATATAGGGTATTAACTAGTTACGTCATCACCACGTTTGTTACTTGAACCAACTTTATTATCATGTGTTTCCAGACCTATATTTTTAAAGAGCAATACAGATAATAAACATAATTTGAATTCATGAGAGTAAAATTAGTTATTATAATAAAAATTAACTTTTATGTTGCGTAAAGGTGATTTTAATTATTTTAAATTTGTTTAATTTTAATGTGTTCAATAGAATAGATCTTTATTCTGAAACGAATAATATTTTTAAAATAATATACTTCTATTTTTTTTCTATTGATTTTTTTCATAGTTTCAAAATCATTCATTAATTTATGATATTTTAAATTATAATAAAAATTTTAGTTAAAGAGTACTCAATACTTCTTTTTATAATTTAGAGTAATAAATTTATTTTCATTTCATAGTTATTACTTTATAAGATATACCTATTCACTCTTTTTCAAAAATACACATGCAAAAAATAAGCAATATATTAATATTTTTTCTCTTTATTCTATTTGTTATTATTAGTTTTATGGATACATTGTTTATTTTATTTTTTAATTATTTATATATTATGTGATGAAGATGGAATATTAAAAAATATTTATTATTATTTTGTCTATTAAATTTATTTTATGAAATGAATTATGTAAGGATACACGAAGTCTAAAAAGGTTGGACACCAAACTTTAACAACTTTATATATTGTTTGATTAAAGAGCTGTTATATGTAAATTTTTTTAAGTTAAACAATAAGCATAAAAAATATATAAATGGTATATTAATTTAATTAATTTTGTTATAGAATACCAACCAATCATGTGTTATTATAATGTCTGTTACTTGGACCAACTCCATTACCATGGGTTTCATTCCTAGATTTTTTCAAATTTTTTATTTTTTATCCTAAACATCTACATTGAAACATAAATATATTTTTTCGTAATAAATTTAAAATAAATGTTTCAGAGTACTCGGTACTTCTTTTATAATTTAGAGTAATGAATTTATTTTCATTTCATAGTTATTACCACTACAAGAAAAAAGGTCTGTTGGCACTCTTTTTTCTTGACACGCTTTTAAAGCGTGCCCAAAAGTGGTCTATGGCCACGCTTTTGCGAGGGTGGACACTGATTTGTGATTTCGCCACGCTTTTTTCTTGTCACACTTTAAAAACGTGGCCAAAAGTGGTCAATGGCCACGCTTTTATGAGAGTGGCGACTTGTTACTGATTTGGCCACGCTTTTTTTTGCCATGCGTCAAAAGCGTGGCCAAGAGGGAAATCGGCATGCTTTTATGAGGGTGGAGACTGATTATTGATTTGGCCACGTTTTTTTGCCACACTTTAAAAGTGTGGCCATAGAGAGAAATAAGTACGCTTTTGAAGCGTGGCTGATTTGTCTTCCTATAAGCACTCTAAAAAAAGCTTAGTGACATAGTTTTCACCCATTTTTTTTCACACTTAAATTCTTTCCCAATTAAACACTTCAACCCTAAAGAAGTGACAATCCTTTCACTACTCAAGCCTCCGAACACTCGCTACCAGCCCCTTCATCTTCATCACTACCATGTCCCAATTCATCACTGCTGATGAGAACCCATGCACGCCCTCTACCCTAGCCATTCATCTTCATCACCGCTGAGAACCCTCACACCCAGCCCTCTCTCGCAGCCTTCTATCGCACCTTCTCTCGCACCCGCTCTGTCGCAACCCTCGCACCATCAACGCAAACCTCCTCCTCGGATTTGCAACCTCGCACCCTCTCTTACAACCCTTATCGCGCTGCTCCGTCGGCGCACCCTGCATCGGCGTGCCCTCCCTCAGCGATCTCTCTCTCGCAAACCCTAAACACTAAAGATGCTGCCTCTCTCTCGCTCCTCCCTCAATCGTCGCTTCTTCTCCCTCAATTGACGCTCAACCCTCACCATAAACACTACAAGGTAAGTATTTCTTCCTTCTGTTTCTCTGATCCTGTGATAAGAGCCATTAGTTTAGTTCCCTGGCTGTTTCACTGTTCCTATGTTGCAGTGATGTGAAAATGAAAGTTTAAATATTGACATATTGAATTTAGGAAATTGTTAGGATCTGATTTTTATCGTAAAAATCTATTTTGCTGTTCCCTGGTTTGTTTGATTCTTGAGCTTCACTTCATTTCAGATGTGTGTGCTTGGTTCTGGAAGCTTGTTTTCTTGTTCATTGTTAGATATTTTGTAATTTGTTTTGATTGGAGACAAGTTATGCTTTCTAATCTTTCTCACATGTTATTGTTGTCTTTTGTATGAAGAAAATGAACAGGGTATATTTGATGTTATTCTTCGTGGAAGCATTGATTTCTCATTGGAGTGCTTGAATTATTCTCATCATGAACATCTTTTATTGCTTGCATATCAGCATGCTGCTACTGCGGTTGAGAGTCCCAACAAGTCAAGGCTCTTAACATGCTTGATGAGGTTTGTTGTTTTTTCTTTTCATTTTCTTTTGAAAATTCTTGAGTAATGTTATTTGGATCAATTATTCATAGAAAATTTGAATAAAAAAATATATATTAAAAACAAGTTGAACATATAAATATATGGATGAGGCTGATTTTTGTATTTGGATATATACTTGTGTATGATAATAACTAATAACACCTACTTCTTTATTATATTTGATTTTTATTTTGATGTGGTTTTGTTATCATAGTCCAACTTTTTTTTCAATGCTTAAATTGAGTAAAGTTTTTATAGACACAATTCAATTTTGTAAGTAAGAATACATTTTTTTAAAAAAATATTTTATTTTTTCCCTCTGTGATTTGTGTCACTGTCATTTGAAATAATTGGTAAAATGGGGTTTTCATTCTCTTGTCAACTTCATATCTGAGTTCATGTTTAATGTAAATTTTTTTTCCATTTTATCTGTAACACCCTACCACACAGAGTCTTATACTTAAGTCATAAAACAGAGGTGGTGAGGTATTACGACCTCTAAAAATAAAAATCTAGTACGTATAGTATTGCAAAGATGTTCATAACTAGGAGCCTTTGAAGAAAAAGGGGGTAAATTAAAACTGATAAATCAAAACATGCAACACTCTGATCGGTAACGTAAATTAACAGATAGAGGACAAGCTGACGCTAAGAGATATACAAGAGTGCCAAGATACATATATTAAAACTCGAGACTCGGCTTGCGAAGGTAACTGGTATGAGCATATAAGTATATATACATATATAAAGGAATTGCCCAAAATAACCCAAAAGACAAAATACAAAAACTTGCTTCTCCAAAATAACCTCTAAGAGGAGCAAATACAAAATATATATACAGTGGAGAATATAGTATCTAAACAGGTATATATAACAACCAAAATAAAATTCCCAAAATGATAAGGATCTCCACCAACAGGAAGTCTCCAGCATACCTCAGCGAGGAGTCTCACGTCCTGTATCTGAAAACCACAAAATCTGCATGGGTGAGAACCGGAGGTTCTCAGCATCGTAACAGTGCCCAAATATCTAACATGTAATATCCTGAGAAAGCCGAAGGCAATCATAGAACTTCCAGAATTATAATCAAAGCGTATAAACAAGTCTAGACCATAAGAATCAAAAACAGGTAACTAACTAAAGGCCTTTGTTCTAACTACAAATCCCCATTCTAAATCCTGTAAACCTCCCAACTGCCAACAAATATGAGATGCACAAGTAAAAAGCAAATAAGTCAATCAAGCAACTAGCAAATAATGATGCAGTTAATTAGGCAATCCAGATAAATCACACATAATACATATGATGCATGCCTGGCCTAGTGGCTGATGAGTCTCATCTGTCGGTTATCTAGCCAACCCGACGTGTCCGGTAGCTAACCCGGCCACAGTCTCTCTGTTGTGCGTTAATACCATTAGAGGGAATACGTGTCCTGTCACCGTTAGAGGGTATATGTGCCCTGTCGCCATTAGAGGGTATCTGTACTCTGTCACCAATTTACCATTTGAGGGTATCTGTGTCCTGTCGCCCGTTTACCATTAGAGGGCATCGGTGCCCTGTCATCCTTACAACCAGAGAGAAGCATTACAAACGCACTCACACCCAATCTTTCCATTCATTATTCATTTGTGATATCCCATCATGAATTTACATACACATTTATCCTCAGCCATAAATCAATATTTATCTCTGCCATCCGGCTTAAATTCATAATTTATTCACAGTCATAAGCCATCATCACACACATCCACTTGGCCCATGTCATATAAAGCACTCCACCATCCTCCTCAATAACTTATATAATCGTCATTCATCATGCTCATCATAACATCCATTTTCTTCCTCCACAAGTTACCCCCTTCCCTAGCTTACTCTCATTCACTAGTCATTTTACATCAATTTAAGACTTAAAGGGTGAAATAATCTTTCGGAAGGTTACAAGCTTGTTGGGAATGAAAAAGGCTTGAAAACAAAATCTTTAGAAAAGGACTGGGTCGCGTGCGTACGCACAGGGCTGTGCGTGCGCACGCCCAGAAGATTTTTTAAAAGTGTGCGTACGCACAGGAAGCAAAATCTTTAGGGTTGAGCATGCGCACAAGGTGTGCTAGCGCCACCAACAGCATGCCATTCCCGACGTGTGCGTGCGCACAGGCCTATGCGTACGCACAACTCGCAATCCTTCGTTGGTTGTGTGTGCGCACAGGGCGTGCTAGCGCTCCCATCAGCAGCCCTGTCCCCGCGTGTGCGTACGCACGAGGCTGTGCATTTGCACAGGTCCAAATTTCCGCGAGGTGTGCATGGGCACAAGGCTGTGCATGCGCACACAAACCAGAAATCACAAATTCTGCAGAAGTTGCAGAACTCAGTTTTCTGGCCTGAACTTCCAACGATCATATCTCCTTCCACAAAATTCAGATTTCAACCAAATTTAAACCATTTTTAAGCTTATAAAATTATCTTTCAATTGATATAAAAATTATCAAATTCCAAAAACAATTGTTCAAGATATGATCCGTTGAAGTTCATCAAAATTCCATTTTTACCAAAACTCATAAACTCCCAAATTTCAAAATATATACTTCCAATTTCATTCAAAATCAACCAAAACTCAACCATCCCATCATCAATCATTTCCAAGTCCTTATTTAAACCTCGATCCACCTATTTCACCATATTTAACCAAATCTCAAATCATAATCAACATTTCATAATTCAAGTTCCAAACAAATGTTTAATCCATCAATTACCATATATACATATATCAATATCACCCTTCCACTCATGCTCACCAACAAAAGCCTCAACATAATCATCAATTAAACACATTAATGCACATTACATACAACATCACATGCTTGCCCACCATTATCATCATAATTCATATATCCAATCCAAATCCAAATCACCCCACAATTACATCAACATTTCATAATTCATCAAATATTTCAACATGTCACAACCCACCAATATTCATGAATAACAACACAATTTACATCATTCATCAACTAACTCATTATTTCAAAAACCCTATCCTAAGGCTACTAGCCTACGTTTTCACACAACATTACATTTTAAATACAGAAACCATACCTTGGCCGATTCCCGTTCCACCTGGAACAATCTCAAATTCAACTTCCAAGGTTTCCAAAGCCTCACCAACAGATTTTCCAAGCTTGGAACTCCACACCAAAGCTTCCAAAACCACCAATCAAGCTCCAAAACACATATATACAATGCCTAAGCCACAATATCACAAAATTCCAAGTCTTTAGCCTAGAGTTGAGAATCTCACCTTACCCAAAGACCAAGGGAGCTAGAACAAGCCTTCTCTTCAAGCTAATTTGATCCTATAACACAAGGAGCTCACAAATTTCAACATTTTTGCCAATAAAACTCGAAACTAAGGGCTAAAATTCGAAGAAGAGAACGTGGCTTACCTCAAGATTTCTTGTGTGGGTTTTGTAGAACTCGACGTCGTGGTCGCGTGGTCATAAATGGTACGTCAATCGGAGCTCCGGATCAAAAGTTATGATCAAAGGAAGGTTGAGGTGAATAAGAGCAAGGGTTTCATGTTCTTCCCCCTTTTCCCTTCTAATTTCAGCGTGTGTGAGTGTTGTAAGGAGAGAGAGTGATGAGTTTTCTCATTAAATGAGAGCCTGGCTGGGCCCTTGGATCCAACTTGGGTCCGGTTGGCCTGATTTGGCCCGTTCGGCCCAATCTTGGGCCGATTTCTTTAAAATTGGTGTCAAAATTCTCATTTTTAATTTTTCTATCACATTAAACCATAAAAACCTCATTTCTTACTTTCTAGATTATATTTTAATTTATGGTTTAATTATCCACTAGTTAACTGGGTTTTACATTATCCACTTGTATTCTCTGTTTTAGATCAATTTTTGTCTAGAAGGAAAATGGGTTTCTTTACCAAATTTGCATGTTGACTTTGTTTAGAAAAAATTAAAAAAAGAACAAAAAAACTAGTCCAAGTTATTATTTGATATTTATCATCAACTTTGCTATATAACTGGTTGAGGTGGTGAGTGGATTATTGCAAATTGCAATGAAAGATGGATAACAAATTGAAGTTACCATTATTGGTGCTTTTGCTCAATTGCTTCTTGTTTGTGGCACTTTTACAAATACCTTCCAATGATGATGGTAAGTTCTTTTGATCCATATATATATGATTCAAGTCTATTATATTCTTAAGTTTGATTATCTTTGTATATATTAAGATTTAAGGTATTTATTTCAATGAATGAATCAATGAAACAAGTTTAACTTTTCATTGCAGTTGAGGCCTTAAATTCTTTAAAGGATTATTTGCAAATCAATATTCCCAGTTGGGTTGGTTCAGATCCTTGTAGTGGTTCTTAGAAAGGAATCACATGCAAGAACTCACGTGTTGTTTCCATGTAAGTTCTTTTCTGACTATGCTTAATTACTGTAGAAACTTATATGCAGTTAAATTCATTACCAAACAAGGTACTTTCCCCTTTTTTCTAAATAAAAATTATTGGACTTGTTTTGCTTGTGCTTTTTTAAAGGAAGACAGAAACAAAAATAAGTTATTTTTTCTGTTTATTTATTTTGAAAAAGCAGGTAAGGACTTGCTTATTCCAAAAGCAAATATAGTAGAAGTGAGAGAATTATGGTTATTTGTCTCTTATTTCATTTTACTCTGTCGATTTTTGCTTCTTACATTTTTATTTCATTTATTAGGCTAGAACGAAATTTAATTAGGTTGGTTGTAGTAGATCCTGAACTAGTACCATTTTCAAGCAAGTGATTTGTTATTTCATAATTTAATCTGAACCAGTACCATTTTCAAGCAAGTGATTTTTTTATTTCATAATTTTAACATAGTCCTTATTAATTAATTCAGTAGCGACAAAGAATGCATAGTATGTCAACAAATTCATAGAATTTTAAATAATTATGACAGGCCAAGATTCTGTACAACAGTGTCCCCTTGTCAGATGCCTATCTTGGCATACTCCTGGAGGGTCGCGAGCATTTTGAAGACGAATGTTTGGGGCGTTTAAAGAAAGGGTAGCCTTCTACTCCTGGTACACAGGTTTGAGACCATTTTTATCCTTTCTATACACTTCTCCTGGCAAAGTTTAGCTCAGCACCAAAAAATACATGGCCTAATGTTCAACTATCTATCAACCGCGCACCTTGTACTTGTGAGTCTAAAAGCTAAATGGTTAGCAGCATGCTTATATGTTTGTTTAAGGTGTTACATGATTGATAATTCCTTCCAAAATTAACACAAAATCCCCCTTATTATTTGGATAGTGATTACTGTATAAGATAATAAGAAGCATACATATTTAACATTTAGCTTGCCATTTGTATTAGAGGATTTTGCTTATGGCTCACAACAGGGTCTGGACCAAAATCTAATGAGAAGACAACGTATTCCATTGGTACAAGGCTGAAAGCATTCTCTAATTAGTTGCTGAACACTATGGTATCGGGCAAACTTGATGCCATCTTTTTTGCTGTTACACGCCAATATACGCTATTGGTTGAGGAGTTGTGGAATGATGCAGCCATTAAGGCCACATATGCAAGAAGAAGTGTGAATTTATTTTTTTAATGTTACATTCATATTTTATTATGTGTAATTTTATTTTCTATTTTTTCTTTTTTTTATTTGAAAAGGATTAGCCCATGCTTTGGAAGTGTAACGACAAGTTTTCACTTTTCGGTACGCTTTAAAAGCGTGGCTGCATGTCAATTTTTTGGCACGCTTTAAAAGCGTGGCTATAGGGTTATACATATAACCATGCTTTTAAGCGTGCCAATAGATAAAAGCATGGCAAAATGTAAAGCGTGCCAATAGATCCACAAAAGCGTGGCGAAAAGCTATCGGCACGCTTTTTTGTACTTTTCGGCACGCTTTAAAAACGTGGCATAAAGCTTATTTTCTTGTAGTGTATCTTGTAAGATATACATATTCACCTAATTTTAAGAATAACATCGCAAAAAAGAGATACATTTATATTTTTTCTCTTTATTCTATTTGTTATTATTAGTTTTATGAATACATTGTTTATTTTAATTTTTTTAATTATTTATATATTATATGATGAAGATGGAATATTAAAAAAATTATTGTTTTGTCCATTAAATTTATTTTATGAAATAGATTATGTAAGGATATATGAAGTCTAAAAAAAATTGGACACTAAATTCTAGTAACTTTTTTGTATTTTTTTGTTAAAGAGTGCTCTGTTATATGTAAATTTTTTTTAAGTTAAATAATAAGCATCAGAAATATATAAATAGTGTATATTAATTTAATTATTTTTGTTATAGAATACCAACCAATTATGTTACTATGACGTCTGTTATTTGGACCAACTCCATTATCATGAGCTTTCAATTCTAGATTTTTCAAAGAGTAGAATACAAATATTAAGCAAAAATTAAATTTATAGCCCAAAAAAATTAAATTATCATGATACATGTTAAGTTTTATGTTACCTGAAACAAAATGATGACAATGATGATGGGTGGCTCTGACCATTTATCTAATTGTAGTTAATCTTGTACTTGCGAATGGAATTGGAATAGGAATTATATTAGTTGATATAATGTGATTGCTGATTCGTTGAATTCCAATTATAGGTAGCAAGATGCAAAGAAGAAAAACAATTGCAAGAGCACGATTGAAAGTGAAACAGATATTTAACTCTCTTGGGTAAAGTACGATTGAAGGCGCAGAAGTTTTTTTATTGAAAGTGAATCGGTATTTAAATTGAGTTAGTTTTAAATCTGTCGTGGGTAAAGCCAGTTTTTGAAAAAATAAAATAAAATAAAAAGAATTGAGTAGGGGTGTTCAAATCCAAAGCGATCTAAATTAAACCGTTCATCCAATCCGATCCAAACCGAAAACCGATTAAAACCGCACTAATTTGGATTTGATTGGATTCTATTTTTTGCAAACCGCTGGATTGGATCAGATTTTAGATATATTTTTCATAACCGATCCAATCCAATCCAAACCGCACAATGTGCTATAATATTATTATTTTA
>NC_029792.2:52465145-52490213 GCF_000816755.2 Arachis ipaensis
GCTTCTGTTATATATAATAGGCATCAAAAATATATAAATAGTGTATATTAATTTAATTAATTTTGTTATAGAATACCAACCAATTATGTTAGTATGACGTTTGTTACATGGACCAGCTCCATTATCATGCGCTTTCATTCCTAGATTTTTCAAAGAGTATAATATAGATATTAACCATAATACATGTTAAGTTTTATGTTACCTGAAACAAAATGACGACGATGATGATGGGTGGCTCTGGCCATTTGTCCAATTGTAGTTAATCATGTACTTGGAAATGAATTTGGAATAGGAGTTGTTGATTCGTTGAATTTTCTATTTATATTCGTCAGAACATAAGGTAACAAGACACAAAGAAGAAAAATGACTGCAAGAGCACGATTGGAAATGAAACAGGTGTTTAAATTTCTCGGGTTTAAGTATAATTGAAGGCGGAGAAGTTTTTTATTAAAAGTGAATTGGTTTTAAATTGAGCATGTAGTTGTAGTTTTTTATTGAAAGTGAATCAACTTTAAACTCTGTTGTGGGGTTAAAAGTGAATCAGTTTTAAATCTGTCGTGAGGTAAAGCCTTTTTTTTATAAAAAAAATAAGAATTTACTAGATATATTTGTGTCTATCTTCTCAATTCAAAGTTTCAGGTCTTTCATGTATTTTTACAATTTAAAGCAAATCTTGAAACTTACACTGATTTAAAGATTAAATCTCTTTAAGACCATGGTCGTGAATACTTATCGAAGCAATTCACTGAGTTTCTTGTTGTTCACGACATTATCCAGCACCTTTTTTGTCCATACAGAGATCAACAAAATGAACATGCCCAAGGAAGCACTGTTGCATCACAAAAACTTGACTTGCTATGCTTGCAAGAGTCTATCTTACCTCAATTCATTGGGACAATGAATTCCTTTCGGCTACGTACATCATCAGTTGATTACCCTCCCCAAACACTCAAAATACCACTCCTTATTAGCTTCTACATCATTCCAAGCCACACTATTCTTCCCTTAGGACTTTTTAGTGCGCTTGCTTTCCTTGTCTCAAACCATACTTTTCTACTAAATTTGATTGCAAATCATAGTTATCTATCTTCTTGGTGAATTTAGTTACTTTTTAGGGTTAGAAGCTAATTAATATGATTCTAGTACTTATCGTTTATGTCAAACTAAATACATATCTAACTTAGCTTGTTAAAGAAAGTAGACATGTCTGAATCAAAAGGAGTTCCAACTCCTATGATAACAAGTATTGAGTTATTTAAAGAAGGTGATGATTTTTAATGATCCAACTTTATATAAATCTATTATAGGGTCTCTTCAATATGCTACACTAGAAAGACCTAAAATTTCATATTTTGTAAATAAATTAGGTGAATATATTCAGAAACTATTGATTACTAATTGGAAATGTGTAAAAAGGCTATTAAGGTATCTTAGTGATATTTTAGAACATAGGTTATTATTTAATTCCATCGTTGACTTGAGGCTTTATTTATTTTTTGACTCAAATAGGGATCAAATATTGATGATAGAAGATAACATATGGCTGTGGCGTTTATCTTAGTGCAAAGTGGTGTCTTGGTGCAGCCGAAAGCAATCCTCTATCTGTAAGTAGATCAAGTGATACGTAAAAATTTAATTTCACGTAATGACCGGTAAGTATACCAGATCGTATCAAGTAGTAAGACTCATAAGAGTGAGGTCGATCACACAGAGATTGGTGGATTAAGCAATTTTAGTCAAATGGCACTCTAGTTAGGCAGACAATTTGTGGTTTCCTGATATATTCGACATGAAAGTAAAGTGCATAAGTATAAATGACAAGGGATTTAAATTACTGAAAGTAAAAGAGAATGAATTAAATGACTGGAAATGTAATGACAGAAACTTAAAGTGCAAGAAAGTAAGAACTGAAATGTAAATGACTGAAGCTTAAATTGCAAGTAAGTAAAAGCTGAAATGTAAATGGCAAAAATTATGAATTGTAGGAATGTAAACAGGGGAATTGGGTATTGGGTAATGAGAAATTCAAAAAAATAGAAGTAAAGATGATGGGTGAGATCACTAGGGATCAGAGATGTTGATTTCTCATAAATTAAGGATGATCAATTCCTTCTAAATCATGTGAATAGATCTATGGCAGATTGTGAATAATTGAATCCCAAGCTCTTGGTGATTCAATTTCTCTTGTCACAAACAATTGTCAATCTCTTGATCTAATTACTCATGAGAAGAAGTAAAGATCAATTTCTAATCCAAAGGCCACAAAATTCCCAGGATCTCAATTTAGGGTGGTTACATCTCACATACCAAACCCAGAATATATCAATCAAGAGAATTATGAGAGGATAAACTTCAAACTGAATTCTATGACTCCTTTCTCAAGTTCATCACACAATTCAAATAGATTCAATCCCTCTCTCGATAGTAATTGAATCTGTGAAGAACAAGAGTCTCCTCCTAGATAAATCAAATTGAATCGAGAAGAAAAGAAGAATTATTAATTCATTAAAACAAACAGAGCTCCTCCCCCTAGTGAAAATGGGGTTTAGTGACTCATAGCTCCTAGTACAAACAGAAATTCAAAATTAGAAATTAAACTAAGCATAGAAGAGTAGAAGAAAGGAAAACTGTAAGCACAAGTGAAATTCAAAGTGAAGTAAAGTCTGAGCAGAAAGTAAAATTTCAAAAGTGCAAAAGTACAAAAGAGGTCTAAAAGAAAAAGAAGCTAAAAAAGAAGATCCCCCAGAAGCCGTCCCCCAATGATTCTAGGTGCCCCCTATTTATACTAGTTTAGTGGCTTCTTCAGGTGTACTTGCAAGTTGCTTCAAGTGGGCTTTTTAGTTGGTACTTGAAATATGCTGCTCCACGAGAACGTAGCGTTCTTGAGGAAAGCGTAGCGCTCATGCATCCACGCCTACGCATCACCCACGCGTGTGCGTCATTACTATCTTCAGCACTTATCATGCGTACGCGTCATCTTCAGTGCTCTCCAGGAGAGCGTAGCGTTCACGCCAAGAGCGCTCTCCCACGCGTATGCATCATCCACGCGTACACGTTGCCTTTCAAATACCACTTTTACGCATACACGTCACCCACGCGTACGCGTCGCTAGCCAAATTTTCAATCCCAACTTTGAAAACTATCGCATGCGCTCTTGGGTGAAGAATGTAGCTCCTCCTACGCGTACGCATCATCTACGCGTACACGTGGCCTTTCAAAAATACCACTTTCTTGCTGCTGCTTTCTCCA
Organism: Arachis ipaensis; assembly: GCF_000816755.2. Classification (NCBI taxonomy): domain Eukaryota; kingdom Viridiplantae; phylum Streptophyta; class Magnoliopsida; order Fabales; family Fabaceae; genus Arachis; species Arachis ipaensis. Next base: position 52,468,395 of record NC_029792.2, read on the forward strand.
CACGTCCGTATGATCCTTCAAAAATGCTACTTTTACCCATACGCGTCACCCATGCGTACGCGTCGCTAGCCAAATTTTCAATCCCAACTTTGAAAACTATCGCAGGCGCTCTTGAAGGCGAGCGTAGCATTATCCTTGTCATGTATGGTGCTGCAAGAGGACGTAGCACTCTTCAAACGAGCGTAGCGCTATCCTGGGCTGGTGAAGGAGCACTCCTTGCAAGAACGCTGCACCATGGGCGCTCTCCCCTTTGTTCCTGCTCATAAAGAAATAGTAATACATCAAAAGCTTTGTCTCTTGAGCAACTAATTTTAGATGACTCACTCATTCATACTTTTCTTGAGTTGTTTGCATGAAATTGAGCAGAATTCACTTATTTCTTAACATATCAAAGTATGATGAGAGAATCCATCTAAGTGCTTGTTTCTTTCAACAAAAATGCATGAAACTAAGCTAAAATTAATTAAACTAACTAGCTAATCTAGCTAAGATGCAAATGCATCACAACACCAAACTTAAAACCTTGCTTGTCCTCAAGCAAGAAAAGAGTTATGCACAAAGGTTTCTTTTAATTGGAATGAATTGAAGAATAGCTTATAATGCCTTGGTGAGTGAAGTGATTAAGTAAGAGTGGGGTGAACTCTGAATTATATGTTCCAGTGCTTATTAGTCCTTACATTTTGGAAGTCTTAGATCTTAGGATTTTCATTCAAATGATATTGTGGAAGTCTCTTTATAGATAGTCACCTTAAAGCATCATTTATTCTCAATCATTTTTCTTTTCTTTTTGTATCTTGGCCTCGACTTTAGGTGTCATGTCTCAAAGCGGCTTTTTAAGATAAGCTTTCAATCAATACTCCCAATCCAGTTGGTCTAAGGTATTATGTGTTGAAGCCCCTTAGGATTTACTTGCTCAAGCCTCTCTCTTTGACATAAATCTACCACAAGCATTTAACTAGGATAATTCTTTTTCTTCTTAGTAATTGATGCTCAGAGCCTTGGACCTTGTTCTTTGTTTTTCTATTTCTTTTGTTTTCTTTTGTTGCTGCTTCTTGGATCAATAGATGTTTGACAGTTTCCACAATACTTCTCTAAACTTCACTTCCTGCCTATGAGCTCCCATGCAGGTTTTCACAAACATGCAACCTCAATACACAATCATACAGTCAGAACCACCACTTCTCTTAATCTTTTGCTTGCCTCAACATTTTTAAGATTCTTCAATCCTTCTTTTCAAAGAAATGTTCTCTGTTCACATTCTTAGAGATATTGAGTGCAAGCAATTTTTCAAAAGCATGGTGTTATGAGCTATCTAGCATCATAGTTATTAAGCCACAAAGAAACTATACTAAGCAAACAAACAGGGGCACAATATCAATTTCAATTCAATCAATTCTGAATATAAGACAATCACTTAACAATACAACCTCTTGTTGTTCACTTGCTTTACCCCTTATCATCATCATTGTTTGTCTTTGTATCCCTCTTTGTCTCTTTGGTTGATGATGCTTAGTTCTTCAAAAAACTAAAGTGATTGCCTACAATGAACTTTGAAAGTTGCTTGTCCCCAAGCACTTGAAAGATAGTTATCATGCATGTATGCTTATGAATTCTTGAACTAAAAGTGGTGTCTGAACACCAAACTTAGTTCCTTGCTTACTTTTATATGCCAAAATGGAGTGCATCTTTCATGCATGCATATTACATCATGTGCTTTAAACCTCTGAGGAAATGAAGTGCAGAACAAAAAAAAAGTAAACAAGTGAAATACAAGTTCAGTCGATTTCTATGATTGTTTGAAATTTGTGATTATTCATGATTGTCTCAAGGGTTACTTTGTGCTCAATTGATGTTAATGGTGGAAAACCAAACTTAGTACCATACATTCACCCTTGATTTTGTTTTTCTGTTGATACAATCACAATGGTGTGGAACACAAAACTTAATTCCTTGCAATACATAGAAATTGAACTAACCATTTATTCTGAGAAGAGTATGAAAGAGTTATCTAAGGTTGGGTTGCCTCCCAACAAGTGCTCTTTTATCGTCACTAGCTTGACGGTTGTCCCTTATTAGGGAGGATGATGATCATAATGTCTTAGCCCTTCCCCTCTTACTGTGAGCTTTCTTCTAGTATCCTTCTTGATAATTTTCACATGTTCAAGTGAGAGGATTTTATTCACTGTGTAATATCCAGAGAAATGTGGAGATGTTTCCATTGGTTGGTAAGTTAGCATCACTTTATCCCCTAGTATGAAGCCTTTAGTGGAAATTTTTTTGTTTCTCCACCCTCTTGGCACTTTCTTTTTGGGATTCTTTTATTTTCCAGGAGGTGGTTCATGTTTTGGGGTCTCAATATTTGGAAGGTTCTTGCTAAGAATCTCATATGGAGGCTTTGGTTGTAGTTCCTTCTCGATTCCTTGAGCTTGTTACAACACTTCTACCTCTTCTCTTCCTTTCCAGCATGAACTTAAGTGCATTGGGAGTGACTCATCAGGTGCCTCTTTCAAGTTTAGATCTCTTAAATCAATCTTCATACACTCTTCTTATTGATTGGGATCTTGCAAACTCTTGAAGACATGAAACACTATATGCTCTTCGTGTACTCTTAGCATCAATTCTCCTTTTTCAACATCTATCAATGCTATGCCCATAGCTAAGAAGGGTCTCCCTAGAATGATGGGAGTGTTATGATCTTCCTCCATGTCTAGAATGACGAAGTCAACTGGGAGGAAAAATTTCCCCACATTTACCAATACATTCTCCACAACTCCAAGTGCTTGCTTAATGGATTTATCAGCCATTTGGAGGGCCATTTGTGTGTGTTTCAATTCATGGATTTGGAGCTTCTTCATCAAGGATAGAGGCATCAGATTTATACTTGCACCAATGTCACAAAATGCTCTCTCAATTATCAGGTTGCCTATGGTCCAGGGGATGTGAAAGCTCCCTGGGTCCTTCCTCTTCCTTGGAAATTCTCTCTGGATGATGGCACTACACTCCCTCATCATCACAACCATTTGTCGTTCTTTCAAGGATCTTTTCTTTGTGAACAATTCCTTCATGAACTTAACATATAGTGGCATCTATTCAAGTACTTCTATGAAAGGGATGTTGATGTGCAGTGTCTTAAATGTCTCTAGAAATTTTAAGTACTGCTTCTCTTTGTTTTTTTCCTTGAACCTTTGAAGATATGGTAACATTGGTTGGTATGCTTTCACTGCCTCCTTCTTAGTTGAATTATCACTCTGTGTAGAAGTTTCTTTCCTTCAATTCTTCTTTTGAGCCTTCTTTGTTATGCTCTTCTTGAGTGATGGCTTCTTTCTCCACCTTCTTTCCACTTCTCAAAGTGATTGCTTTACACTCCTCCTATTTTATGGCTTTTTCTGTGTCTCTTGGGTTGTTTTCAGTGTCACTAGGGAAGGCATTTGCTCGCTTCTCACATATCTCTGAAATTTGTTTAGCCATTTGCCCCATTTGTCTTTCAAGGTTTCTGATTGAGGCCTCTTGGTTTTTGCTTATCATGGCTTGATCTTGTCTGGCCATCTCCTGATTTTTGATAAGTTTCTCCATCATTATCTCTAGGATAGAGATTCTCTGAGACTCTGAATTTGGTTGTTGTTGTGTGAAATGAGGTGGTTGTTGCTGGAAGTTGTTTGAGTTATTTGCAGGGGTACTTTGTGGGTAGAATGTGGGTGTAGAGAAGTTATTCTGGTGGGCTTGTGAGTTGTGGGGTTGATGATATGTGTTTTGTGGGTTTCTGTATTGGTTAGTGTTATTGGATGAGTGATTTTGGTTGTTTCTGTTACGGGAATTATTGGAGATGTGGTTCTTCTGCCATTGATTTTGATTATCACCCCACCTCAAGTTAGGATGATTCCTCCATGATGAGTTGTATATATAACCATGGAAGTCATTTTGAGATGAACTTAAGGTGTTATGCATGTATTGAACCTGCTCAGGTTGCTGCTCATTATTGCATTTCTCAAAACCTTCTTCACATTGGCCCCACCCATTTGAAGGTTGGCTTGCTGTGCTCACCGTAGCTAGCTAGAGTCCATCTATTCTTTTCGCCATCATTTCCATTTACTGTTGGATTTGTTGGTGCATCAATTTGTTCTGTGCCAATATAGTGTCCACACCTTCAAGTTCCAATACGCCCTTCTTTGGAGTTGGGTTGCGTTGCCTTTGAGAAGAATAAAAGTATTGATTATTGGCAACAATGTCTATGAGATTTTGAGCCTCCTCGACTGTTTTCATTAGCTGAAGTGAGCTTCCTGTAGAGTAATCCAAAGCTTCTTGTGCTTTTGGAGTTAGGCCCTCATAGAAATTCTGGAGTCTCACCCACTCACTGAACATGTTAGGTGGGCACTTCCTTATCAAAGCTTTGTATCTCTCCCATGCCTCATAGAGTGATTCTCCATCTATTTGAGTGAAAGTTTGCACTTCTATTTTCAACTTGATGATTCTCTGAGGTGGATAAAACTTAGCTAGGAATTTGCTCACCAAATCATCCCCGTTATTGATGTTTTCTTTGGGAAATATCTCTAGCCATTGAAATGCCTTATCCCTCAAAGAAAATGGAAACAATAGCAACTTGTATATGTCTAGGTGAACACCATTTGTCTTAACTATTTCACATATTCTCAGAAAGACAGACAGGTGTTGATTAGGGTCTTCAAGGGGACCCCCTCCATAAGAGCAATTGTTCTGTACTAAGGTGATGAGTTGAGGCTTCAACTCAAAGTTATTGGCATGGACATTTGGAGTGAGTATGCTGCTTCCACAGTTCCTTGGGTTAGGAATGGTATATGAGGCCAACACCCGTTTAGGTAGTCCATTGTTATTGGCAACATCCTCAGGTGGGTTATGCATATTGTCCTCCATAACTTGATCTTCTTCTTCTGAGTCTTTTTCACCAATTATACCCTTCCCCCTGGCTTCTCTTCTACAACTCAAGAGGGTTCTTTCAGGCTCAGAATCAAAGGAAGTAAAAGCTCCTCTCCTTCCTCCTGGCATGTACAATCACAAACAAGCCAAGTGAAAAATGGACACTCTAATGCCAGAGTGCTGTTTGAGGGTTAGATGACACAAAGTGTCAAATAGTTAGAATGCCTTAAACTAAATGAAAGAAAAATGCCTAATCTAGACTACCACTAACTTAATCATTGTCAATCTTTACCAGTCCCCTGCAACGACGCCAAAAACTTGATGCATAAAAAATTAATTTCACGTAATGACCGGCAAGTATACCGAATCGTATCAAGTAGTAAGACTCACAAAAGTGAGGTCGATCCCACAGAGATTGGTGGATTAAGCAATTTTAGTCAAATGGCACTCTAGTTAGGCAGACAATTTGTGGTTTCTTGATATATTCGACACAAAAGTAAAGTGCATAAGTATAAATAACAAGGGATTTAAATGACTGAAAGTAAAAGAGAATGAATTAAATGACTGGAAATGTAATGACAGAAACTTAAAGTGCAGGAAAGTAAGACCAGAAATGTAAATGACTGAAGCCTAAATTGCAAGTAAGTAAAAACTGAAATGTAAATGGCAGAAATTATAAATTACAAGAATGTAAACAGGGGAATTGGGTATTGGGTAATGAGAAATTCAAAATAACAGAAGTAAAGATGATGGGTGAGATCACAAGGGATCAGAGATGTTGATTTCTTATGAATTAATGATGATCAATACCTTCTCAATCATGTGAATAGATCTATGGCTGATTGTGAATAATTAGATCCCAATCTCTCGGTGATTCAATTTCTCTTGTCACAAACAATTGCCAATCTCTTAATCTAATTGCTCATAAGAAGAGGTAAAGATTAATTTCTAATCCAAAGGCCACATAATTCCCAGGATCTCAATTCAGGGTGGTTACATCTCACAAACCAAACCCAGAATATATCAATCAAGAGAATTATGAGAGGATAAACTCCAAACTAAATTCTACGACTCCTTTCTCAAGTTCATCACACAATTCAAATAGATTCAATCCCTCTTTCGATAGTAATTGAATCTGTGAAGAACAAGAGTCTCCTCTTAGACAAATCAAATTGAATTGAGAAGAAAAGAAGAATTATCAATTCATTAAAACCAACAGAGCTCCTCCCCCTAGTAAAAATTGAGTTTAGTGACTCATAGCTCCCAGTACAAATAGAAATTCAAAACTGGAAATTAAACTAAGCATAGAAGAGTAGAAGAAAGGAAAACTATAAGCATAAGAGAAATTCAAAGTGAAGTAAAGTCTGAGCAGAAAGTAAAATTCCAAAAGTGCAAAAGTACAAAAGAGGTCTAAAACAAAAAGAAGCTGAAAAAGAAGATCCCCAGAGGCTGACCCCAATGATTCTAAGTGCCCCCTATTTATATTAGTTCAGTGGCTTCTTCAGGTGTACATGCAAGTTACTTCAAGTGGGCTTTTTAGTTGGTACTTGGAATCTGCTTCTATAGGAGAATGTAGCGTTCTTGAGGAAAGCGTAGCGCTCGTGCATCCACACGTACGCGTCACCCATGCGTGCACCTCATTACTATCTTCAGCACTTGTCACGCGTACGCGTCACCTACGCGTACGCATCATCTTCAGCGCTCTCCAAAAGAGCGTAGCGTTCGCGCCAAGAGCGCTCTCCCACGCGTACGCCTCACCCACGCGTACGCGTCGCTAGCCAAGTTTTCAATCCCAACTTTAAAAAAAAACTATCGCAAGCGCTCTTGGGTGAAGAACGTAGCACTCCTGTGTGAAGAACGTAGCTCCTCCCACGCGTACGCATAGCCTTTCAAAAAAAACCACTTTCTCGCTGCTGCTTTCTCCACGCGTCTGCATGATCCTTCAAAAATGCCACTTCCACACATATGCGTCACCCACACGTACGCGTCGCTAGCCAAATTTTCAATCCCAACTTTGAAAACTATCGTAGGCGATCTTGGGTGAAGAACGTAGCGCTCTTGAAGGAGAGCATAGCATTATCCTGGTCATGTATAGTGTTGCAGGAGGACGTAGCGCTCTTCAAACGAGCGTAGCGCTATCCTGGGCTGTTAAAGGAGCGCTCCTTGGAAGAATGTAACACCCTAATATTCAAATCCTTATGCTCGAGTCATAAGTCAATGATAATAAGGTGGTATGACTCTCAAGGTGGATTTTTAATACATAATTATAAGTATAATTGAAAGGAGTATTAATCGAGAAGTCTGAGAAGAGTAAAAATAAAATCGCGAAGTCGCATCACTTACGCATCGACAACTAAAAGATAAAGCGTAAAGTCGAAAATGATATACAGATAAAGGCTTAAAGGAGAGTAAGAGAAGGAGAGTATATAAATATATAACATAAGTAAATAGCCACTAGTAGTGACCCATGAAGTTTAGGCCGGCTAGGGTATAGTATGAAAGTAGTTGACAATGGTAGCTCCTAATCTCTCCCAAAAGAAATATAAGAGCCTCTATAGGCAAGTTTAAAAGAGTTCAATACATAATATAAGCTTTTTAAAATAAAGGTAGAGAGGTTCTAAGCAAAATATAAAGTAGAGAATATAAAGATCTTCGTCGTCTCTCAGATGAACCACAGCTCACTTCTGAGCACCTGGACCTGTATATGAAAAACAAGAGATATATACGGAATGAGAACCCCCGACCCATGGGTTCCCAGTACGGTAAAAGTGCCAAATAAATATAATGCATTGTAATAAAAACTCACTAAGAATCCTAAACTTCCTTTCACCAAATATTCATCTTATGTTCTCGCTAATCCATAAACAGGCAACTGTCATAAGGGAATGCTAAATCTAATTCATATTCCTCATGCTTCCCAACTTTCTAACTCTCCAACAAATTAGAATTAGAATCATAAGCCAAACCATCACCAGTTATTTTGTCTCAATAATTCTATATCAATACTTCATATTCTCACCTGGAGCAAGTGAAATCACTTCACTGCGTCTACCCAGGGAACTCATATGATCTCATTATCAACCTGGAGCAAGTGAAATCACTTCACTGCATCTACCCAGGGAACTCAAATTATCTCATTCAATAATCATCATTATAAATTAATCATATCATTATTCCATTTCAACAAGAACAACCCTCAGCGTCAACCGATATCAGCATGAGGGACCTTTCAGTTGTACAAACACAATCAATACAGACAACTAATACACAAATAAGGTACAAGTAGAACAGATAGCATATAATCAGGTAACATAGCATATACGATATAGTAATACAAAACAAATTGGCAAACCCAAACAATTCAAACATATTCAAATAATATATGCATGCCATATAGCTGATGAGTCTCATCTGTCGGTTATAAAGCCAACCCGACAAGTTCTGGTAGCTAACCATTGCACTGTCCCTCTGTCGTGCATCCCCAACTCGAGTTATCTACAATCATAATCATAATCACACAACACCCACACTGGTGTTTACCCACGGGGCGAGCTCATTCGGAACTTTCACAATGTCCGGCCACACTTACGACATAAGGTCAGCAGAATCTCGGGTCTCAACCTGGAGCAAGTGGAGCCGACCCACTGCATCTACCCAAGGAAATCCGAGACTCAGATAGTTTTAATCTCAAATCATACTCGACTGGGAGCAAGTGGGGGCTAACCACCGTATCTACCCCAGGAGTCTCAAAACCAAACTGGGAGCAAGTGGAATCACTCTACTACATCTACCCGTGCAGGTATGTCTCACCATATCCTGGAGTAAGTGGAACAATGCCACTGCATCTACCCAGGCAGGTCTATCTCACCACATTCCAGAGCAAGTGGGGCGACACCACAATCCTTGCGTCTACCCGGGGAGCCTCTATAGTAACCAACCTGGAGCAAGTGGGGTGCAACCACAACCCTTGTATCTACCCAGGAGGTACGTTCTCATATGCCCAGGAGGAACCAAGGAGGGGATCCTAACCTTCCACCATCTTGCTGGGGGTGATTTTACAATACCAGGAAGAACAAGGAAGGAGATCCTCACCTTCCTTCGTTTCTCTGGGTCGCAATTTCGAGAAAGAGAGCTCAAGGTAAAACAATCATTCAAAGTCATATTTTCATTTCCAGCCATAAATTAATATTTATCATAGCCATCCAGCTCATAACATAACCCATAACCAGCCAATAATCATTATTAAATACAGCCCTTTGGCTCACGGCATACACCGCACTTCCATCACCACCCTCAGCAACTCATACAATCATCATTACTCATCATTCATCATTGATTCTCTCTTTACTTCATCCACAAGTTACCACATGTCCTAGCAGAAAAGGAAGTGACGCGTGAGCATCATCCATGCGCACACATAGAAAGCAGAGAGATCAAGTGACGCATGCACGTCGGTCACGCGTACGCGTGGGTGCATTTTGTGCCCCTCGCACAAAACCAGCACAATACCAGCGCAACTCTCTGGATTTTCTACTGGGCACTTGCATCAATACAGCGACGCGTACGCATCGACCAGGCGCACGCGTGAGAGGGTAAAAAATCGTAAATGACACGTGCGCTTCGGAGTACGTTTTACCAAAAATTTTACTAAGTTAAAAAAAACTGCAGGATTACATTTTCAAACCACAAACTTCCGATACTCATAACTTCTTCTACAAATTTTTTTTCAACCATTTCTGGACCGTTGGAAAGATCATTGAATAAACTTTCATAAAAATCCAGTTTTGAAGAATTCCTAATTCCGAGGACCGAGTTATAGACCGCCGAAGTTGGTCAAAAATCAGTTTTTACCCAAAAACAGAAATCACCAATTATTCCAATGTTTACAAGTCAAATTCATTTCCACTCATCCCAATGACCACAACCCATCCACATTCACATAATTACACTCAACCAAAACCAAACCTACCTCATCTACACAATTCAATTCAATTTCGTCACCTTCCACTCCTAAATTCCTAATTTCTTATTATTCCTCATTCCTCCCATTTATTCACACACTCAATATTCAATATCCATTCAATCTCATATGACATCACAAAATACACACATCACTTACCTTCCTTACCTCTTCCGGCCTCCGGCCCAAGATTCACGACCTCCGACCCAAATTTACAATTTAAATGCATATTTCACAATCCAATATTCCTTATCCAATTCATCAAACTCTCAACACACCAGACATACAAATTCACACAATTCTCAACTCAATCATTAATCTAAGTTACATATCAACTATACATATTAGTACCAACCATTTACACAATCGAAACTTAATCCTAAGGGCATCTAGCCTAGGAATTCTCATCACACCACATGGTACTTAAATGAAACTTAAACCGTACCTCTTATAGCCAAATTAATTAAGCTTCTTCTTGGAAGTCTCCATCAACCCTTAACTCCAAGCCTCACCAAAGCTCCACAAGCAACACCAACCTCCCAATTGTGCACTAGAATCACCAAATACACTAACATAACCAATTTCACATATATACATCAACCTAGGATTCATGAAAATGATAAATCACAAGGGTTGGAGGGTTTCTTACCTTAACCCACTGAAGTTTGTGATGAATATCACCCATGGCTCATACTAGAGCACTCCTAAACAACCAAAATCACAAGATTACTCAACACCCATAACCAAAATTGAATTTGAGGGGGAAAAAGAAAATTGGGCAGAGGATAATAGATTACTCACCACAAAACTTAGATAGAATTGTAGAGGACGAGAAGAGCGACGCGTGGCCGCAAACGGCTCATCAAGGAGTTCTGGAGAGAAAGTTATGGTGATTTGAAGTTTGATGGAGTTAATATTTTCTCTCTTCTTTCTGTCTTCTCTATTTCAGAGTCCCTACCCTCTTTCTTTAGGGTAAATGAGCTGAAATGCTCATAACTAATGTTTACATGTTGGGTCTTGGTCCCAGTTCACTTGGTTTAACCCGTTGGCCCAATTTTGGGCCAAAACCTTTAAGATTAGAGTTTTAAATCGTATTTTGAATATTTCTATCTTCCCAAATTATAAATTCTTATTTCTTAAAATTATCCACTTCTAATTAATTTTCTTAGCCTCGGTACTGGACAGATCGCAGCCGGTATTGCCGGTCAAATTTCCAGTGCGCATTTTTATTCAGAAAACTATGTTTTCCAAATCAGAAAAATTCACTGAGTCCAAATATCATATTTAAATTATAAAATTCCAATTGTTAAATTTTCTAACCATATTCTCTCCTATTTAATTTATTATTTAATTAATTACGGTTTGACCGGGTTTTGCAAAAAACGCTGCGCCAAGGGTGCTCTCCCCCTTGTTCCTGTTCATAAAGAAATAGTAGTGCATCAAAAGCTCTATCTTCTCTTGAGCAACTAATTTTAGATGACTCACTCATTCATACTTTTCTTGCATTATTTGCATGAAATTGAGCATAATTTACTTAGTTCTTAACAATATCAAAGTATGATGAGAGAATCCATTTAAGTGCTTGTTTCTTTTAACAAAAATGCATGAAACTAAGCTAAAATTAATTAAACTAACTAGCTAATCTAGCTAAGATACAAATGCATCATCAAGCACTAAGGTTGAGTATCGATTATTTGCAGAAGCAGATTCTCAAATTGTTTGGCTTCAAAATTTACTCAAGGAGTTATGTTCGGTAAGTCGGTTACCGGTCGGTTCGGGTGAAGATCCTGGAAGATGGTAGGGGCTCGTCAGGTCGTGGACTGCCGGTCAGAGATGTGCGAGGTCCCGAGTACTTCGTGTAAAGGGGGGGTGCCACCTACAAAGACACTCCAACGCTCTTGTCAGTAAATGTGCAGGCGGAAAGGGTGATGTGATATGTGACGTACCTCGGGGGAAGAGCCAATCTTCCCCTTATATATTGTCAGAGGTGGGCCCCGTAAAGGCAGGCCCACTATTCCCGAGGCGCTCCCTTCACAGCTGCGGGTGAGCTGTTACAGACGCGTGTCCAGGTCGGCGATGGAGCGCCCTATCCCTGACCGCCCGGGTCGGGTGAAGCTCGGGTCGGCCCAAGCCAGCAGAGGGTTTGGGCCAGGCCGTAACAATGCCCCCACGCGCCAGTGGTAGCCGTGAGGACTATTGGTGGCGCGTTCTCTCTTTCTTCATACGTCGTCGCCAGATCGGCCGCCCGTAAGGGGGGACGTGCCCCCTGCGCGCGTGTCTTTTGGTTACTGAGGTAACCGTTCAGCGCTTTGTTCTCCGTGCTGAGCATTGAATGCTCATAATGGGTTGGGAATCCCCGTACGCAAAGACTATTTTGCCCCCAGTCTTTCGCGCTCCCTGAGGGGTGGTTTTAAATGGTTTGTTTTCGCTTTATCTCTCTTTTTTACACTCCTGCTTCTTCTATCTTCTTGCTATCTCTTCCTCCCTCTTTCGAAGATCTCAGAGCATTGGTGTGATATCCTCACGCATCTTCCCTTCGTCTTTCTTAGTTTCTCGCAACAAATTCAGGTAATCCTTGGGCTTCTCTCTTTTTTGCCTTGTTGTTGAATGTCTATTGCTTGCATTTGCTTTTGTGTTTCCTGCTGTCTCGTTTGGCTTTTGTTGCTAGATGACTTTCCAGTGCTTAGGTAAATGGGTTAAGGGAGGGGTACCATTTCGGGGTAGGTTTTTAGGTAGCTTGCTTGATAAGTGTAGCTTTTTCCATGCTTAATTTTAACTATCCAGTAGGATGAACATAGTTTCTGGGTGTTTTCCAGGCTCCCGATCTCATAGTCTAACGGAGTGGTACCCCACTGTAGGTATGCCTTGCATTGTCGCTCGGACTTCTACTTCTGCCGCAAATTATGACTCTTACGCCTGGGTGACCTCGGACATAAAGGACTCGCCTAACCAGATGGATCTGGAAGAGTTGACAAAATTCCGGCAAGCCGGGTACTTATGTGGGGGGGACGGACGAGGAGACCAACTACGAGACCTTCGTTCCTGCCCCCGACGAGCGGTTGTATGAGATCAACCTCCGTTCTCCCCGGATTGCCGACTGGATCTGGTTTTACAAGGCCATGTTCACCCAGGTCGGTGTTCGCCTACCCTTCTCTGACTTTCAGATGTCTCTCCTTGGTCGGATATCCATGTCGCCGTCACAGCTCCATCCGAACAGCTGGGCTTCTATCCGCTGTTTCGAGATGGTCTGTGAATATCTCGAGCTGTCGGCGTTAGTGGATGTCTTCCTCTTTTTCTTCAACCTCACCAACCCCTCCAAACAAGGGAAGGCGAGAAAAGGGTTCCTTTCTTTCCGATCTGCCCAAGGTCGGAAGATATTTGGTCTGTTCGAGGACTCTTATCATGGGTTCAAGGACAAATTCTTTAAAGTTCGCCCTGCTAAAGGTCGCCATCCCTTTTGGTTATCGTTAGAGGGGGAGCGCCTCATCCTAACTTATTGGAGTTTTGGGGCGAGGTCTAATTCTTTTATCAAAGTGACGTACAAAGGGATGTCGCCTGTAGATAAGAAAATAGCTGATGTGTTATTTGCCCTCTTTGGGAAGAACCCCGTGAACCCCCAACTTCTCATGGGTGAATGGGAGGCCGCCAGGAGCTATATCCGTGAGTCGTTTTGTTCTGTGCTCATACTGTTTATCATTGCTTGTTTTTCTTGATCTGACGACTGATGTGTTTATCTGTTTTCTGCAGTGGAGATGTATGCCTCAGTAACGGGGCTTGAAAATTTGATGAAGACCTTCTTCGAGGATAGTGATGAGGAGAGGGCCGAAGAGAAAGATGCCGGGAAGTCGGAGGGGCCTTCCAGGGAAAAGGAGAATCAAGCTGTGCCCTCTCCCCAGGATACCGGCATGTCGGACAATAACCCAGAAGGGGCACAGGCTTCCCCCCTTCCCGAGGTTGTCGTTGGTGGGCATTCGTCCTCTACCCATCAGGAAGATGATGATATGGAACTCATCCACACCCCTAAGAGGCAGAGGGCGTCTGCGAGCCCGGAAGGGACTCTCACCATTATGGAAAGAAATTTTGATGCTACAAAGTTTATTGACTCGCAGCTGATCCCTGGGACAGAGGAGCATTTTCATGGAACCGACCTGGCTGGACAGGCGAGATGGATGTACTGGACTTTGCTCCGGGGGGCCGTGATAGCTCGAAAGGCTAAGTTCGAGTTATCGGGAATGCAGGCTCTGCGGAGGAAGCTCGAATCCTCTGGCAAGGCAAACAATGATTTCAAGGTGCAAGTCGAGCTACTCCAGAGCCAATTGTCCGAGATGGGGGAGAAGCTCAAGGCTTCTAAGGAAAAGACGACATTTGCCGAGGAGAAATTGAAGGCTTCCGACGAGACGGTGGCCCGTTAAGCCGAGCGGGAGATGACCCTGGAGAGCCAGCTGAATGCCGCTCAGGGTCGGGTGGCGGTCTTGGAGCAGGAGCGTGACCAAGCCGTTTTGTCGGTTGAAGCCGCGAAAGCCGAGGTTGAGGAGCTCAGGAAGAAGCTAAAAGCAACCAAAGAGCAAGGGAGGAATGCGATCTCCATCACTAAGGACGCCCTAAAGGCCCAGGTGAAGATCGTGGCTCCCAATTTCGACACATCGGCTATTGGTGTCTTCAAGATGATCCAGGACAGCAAGATTGTCGATATGCCTAGGAAATGATCTCTTTTAACTTTGTCTTGGTGTGGATTTGTTGAACTTTTTGTTGTGACTTTGTGGCTGACTTTGTGACTTTTATGGCTAACTAGTCGCTTGGTCGACTTGTCGTTATTACCGTTTATTTTGCTTGTCGTTTTATTTTTGTTACCATTTTTTCGAGGCAGGCTTATTGCTTGTGCCCGTTTTGCCGTTTGTGCTGGTAATTCGATTGGAACCGTTGTGGTTTTATTAATGAAGCCATTTGATATGGCCGTGGTTCCGCTGGCCTCCCGGGGTGATCAGTCCCGGGTTGCCGTTTACGATTGCGACCTCGTGAGGTGCACGTTGACAGAAAATAAATGGGAGAGTTTGGACAAGTAAGAATTAGTCGTTATCTAGACAATGTTTATGAACACAAAAGGCATTTGATAAAAGCGAATAACTGGGAATTAACATTTGATCAAAGCAAAACTCTACCCGGCTCATCCGGTCGGTTGATCGGTGAGCCCAAGCTATGAATAAAACCTCCTCAGGTTAACTGCGTTCCAGGTTCTCAGGATATCCCTGCCGTCGAGTCTTTCCAGCCTGTAGGCGCCTTTACCGAGCACCTCTTTGATCCTGTAGGGGCCTTCCCAATTTGCCGCTAGTTTTCCTTCTCCTTTGGTCGGTAGACCGACGTCGTTGCGTCGTAGGACGAGGTCTCTTTCCTCAAAATCCCTTCTGAGGACTTTAGTGTTGTAGCACAAAGCTATCCTTTGTTTCAGTGCTGTCTCAGACAAGTGGGCCATCTCCCTGGTCTCTTCCACCAGGTCCTTTTCTACCGCTTCGTTTACCCCTGCGAGCAGTAGCCGTGGACTCGGCTCGCCGATTTCGACGGGTATCACCACGTCGACCCCGTACGTTAGGCGAAAAGGGGTTTCCCCGGTAGCGCTTTGTTCGGTTGTTCGGTAGGACCAGAGGACCAAAGCCAGCTCGTCGGCCCATGCGCCTTTCTTGTTGTCTAAGCGCCTCTTGAGACCAAGCAGGATGACTTTGTTTGCGGACTCCACTTGTCCGTTTGTCTGGGGGTGTTCCACTGAGGAGAATTTCTGTTTTATTCCTAGGCCGGTGAGGAACTCCGTGAACTTATTGTCCGTGAATTGCGTTCCATTGTCCGAGATGACGACCTCGGGATACCGAAACGGGTTATCACCTGTCTCCACATGAACTTCCTACAATTGCAGGAAGATATGCTGGCCAGTGGCTCAGCCTCTATCCATTTGGTGTAGTAGTCGATGGCCACTATAAGATATTTGACTTGTCCTGGGCCAACCGGGAAAGGTCCTAAAATGTCAACTCCCCATTGGGCGAAAGGTCGTGTAGACGTCAGCAGGCTCAGCTCAGAAGCTGTGGCCTTATGGAAGTTGGCGTTTTGTTGACACTTTACGCATTTTCTAACAAATTCCCTGGAGTCTTTCATCATCGATGGCCAGTAATATCCAGCTCGGATGAGCTTCCTCGCTAGGGCCTTGCCCCCGATGTGGTGGCCGCAGCATCCCTCGTGGACTTCTCTAAGTACATAGTCCGTCTGGTCGGGATGTAAGCACTTCAACAGGGGTTGGCTAAGCCCCTTTCTGAACAGTTGCCCTTGTATGATTGCGTATCTGGCTGCCTCCCTTCTCAATGTTTTCGCCGCCTTCTCATCGTCAGGTAACTTGCCAAGTTCTAGGAAGTCCGTGATGGGGTCCAGCCAGGAGGGGCTTGACTTCGTCAAATGGAGGGCGACGGTTGGTTCTTTTACTCGTGCCCTGGATGAGAGACCGGTTACCCGCTCCTGGCTTCGTGCTTGCTAGTTTGGACAGGAGGTCGGCCCGTGTGTTCCTTTCTCTTGGAACGTGTTGGACCGTGACCTCTTGGAACTCTCTTGTCAATTCTCTCACCTTTTCCAAATATTTTTGTAGAAGGGGGTCCCTGGCTTGATAGCTTCCGTTTACCTATGAGGTGACGACTTGTGAGTCGCTGCATACCTCCAGCCTTGCTGCTCCGACCTCACGAGCTAACGTTAGTCCACCTAAGAGGGCTTCGTATTCCGCTTGATTGTTCGACACAGGGAACTCGAACTTGGTGGATTGCTCGTAAATGACCCCCGCCGGGCTTTCTAAAATGACCCCGGCTTCCCCGGACGTCTGGTTGGAGGCCCCGTCTACATGGAGCCTCCACCATGTGCCCGCTTCCTCGGAGGAATCACCGGTCACCTCTACCAAGAAATCTGCCATTGCCTGTGCCTTAATCGCATGTCGGGGCTCGTACTGCAAGTCGTATTGGGAGAGCTCGATGGTCCAGGTCATCATCCTGCCGGCCAAATCAGGTTTTTGGAGTACTTGGCGAATTGCTTGATCTGTCCTCACGACTATACGGTGACCCTGGAAGTATTGCCTCAACCTTCGGGAGGAGGTTAGGAGTGTCAGCGCCAGTTTCTGCTCCTTGTAGAGCCCTGCTTACGAAGTAAACTAGTTGCTGAGCTTTCCCTTCTTCTCTTACGAGCACTGCTGCAAGTGCTTCCTCTGTTACTGCTAGGTAGAGGTAGAGTAGCTCTCCGGCCTTGGGCTTTCCGAGCACCGGAGGCGTTGCTAGGATCTCCTTGAAGTGATTGAACGCTTCCTCACACGCTGGGGTCCATTCAAACGCTATCCCCTTTTTCATCAGATTGAAGAAGGGTAGGGCTTTTGCTGCCGATGCGCCTAGGAAGCAGGATAACGCCGTCAGTCTTCCTACCAACCGTTGGACGTCTTTGATACAACCCGGGCTCCTCATCTGGAGGATCGCTTGGCATTTTTCAGGATTGGCCTCTACTCCTTTTTGGGTGATCATGAATCCCAGGAACTTCCCGGCCTCCATGGTGAAGGCGCATTTGAGCAGGTTGAGCCTTATGTCGTGTTGTCGGAGGGAGGCGAACACGCTCCCCAAGTCGCTCAGGAGATCGTCGGGCCGTGCAGTTTTCGCGAGGATGTCGTCCACGTAGACTTCTACTGTCTTGCCTATGAGCTCATTGAATATCTTGTTCATCAGTCTCTGGTATGTGGCGCCAGCGTTTTTCAGACCAAATTGTATCACCTTGTAACAATAGATCCCTCCCGGCGTTATGAATGCCGTTTTGTCCTCGTCGGGTCGGTGCATCGGTATTTGATTGTACCAAGAGTAGGCGTCCATGAAGCTCAGATACCGGTACCCCGCCGCTGCGTCGACGAGTGCATCAATGTTGGGCAGGGGATAGCAGTCTTTAGGGCATGCCTTGTTGAGGTCTGAATAGTCTACACACATTCTCCACCTCCCACTGTGTTTTTTCACCAAAACCACATTCGACAGCCAAGTGGAGTAGTCCAGTTCTCGGATGAACCCTGCTTCGAGTAGGCTGGCCGTCTGCCTGGCCACCTCCTCTGCCCTTTCCTACGACATCTTCCTCCTCCTCTGGGCCACTGGCTTGGCCTCTGGCCTGACGGCCAGATGGTGTGACATGAGCTGGGGTCTATTCCTGGCATGTCGGCTAGTGTCCAGGCGAAGAGGTCGGCATTGGCTCTGATCATCTCCATCAAAGGTTCTTTTAATTCGTAGGGGAGGTTTCTGTTTATGAATGTGAACTTCTCGTCCCCGTCACCGACCCTAAATTTTTCCAAGTCCCCTTCTAGCTCAGGTCTGGGCCTGTCATCTATCCTGGCGTCCAGGTCGGCAAGGAAAACCCCCGTTGCTTCTTTGGACTTTTTCCTGAGAGAGAGGCTGGCGTGGTCGCAAGCGACTGCCATTTCTAAGTCTCCTCTGATGGACCCTACGGATCCGTCATCAGTAACAAAATTCATTACGAGCAGCTTCGTACTGATCACCGCCCCAAGGTTGTTGATGGTTTTTCTCCCCAGGATGATATTGTAAGCTGTGGAGTCTCGTAAGACAACAAAATCGGCCATTATCGTCCTTCGCCTCTGTCCTTGTCCCAGGGAGGTCAGGAGTGAGATGATCCCATCTGGCTTGATGAAGTGGTCTCCCAGCCCTACCACGCCGTGCTGGTGGGTCGCCAGATCGGCGTCACGCAGTCCCAAGGCATCAAAAACATTGCGAAACATGATGTTCGAGTCCGCTCCCGTGTCTACTAGGATCCGTTTGACGAGTCCGGTCTCCACTCTTGCCGTGATAACAATGGGGGGACTTTCCGGTACCTCGTCGAACCACTAGTCTTCGGGGCCAAAGGAGATGGGTGGGAGTCCCCGGGAACTTCTAGAGAATGAGGAGGAGACCGCCAGGACCTTGGCATCTTTCTTCTGCGCCGATTTCGACCTCGGAGCGGAATTCCTCGCTGTTACTACGTTCACCACCGTGAGACCGTGGTTGTCCCCCTCTGGTTCTTGACGTCGTCTTGTCGCCCGGGGCCTGTCATTGCCGTCGTGATCTCGATTCCGTCTCCTTGGTTCCCTTATGAGATGGGAGAAGTCGGCAAGCTTTCCGTCCCTGATTGCTTGTTCTAGGGCGTCCTTCAGATCGAAGCAGTCTTGGGTCTTGTGCCCGTATCCCTTGTGATATTCACAGTAAAGGCTCTTGTTTTCCCCTGTCCTGTCCTTCAGAGGTCGGGGTCTCAATAGTATCCCTTTCTCGGCTATCTGTTGGTAAACTTCCGTGATCGGAGCCGTGAGGGGGTATAGTTGGTGAATTTCCCGACTCGGGAAAATGGCTTTGGCGCCTTGCTCGGACTGCCGTCTCTGGCGTGTTCCTTCTGTCTTTCTCCACCCTCGTAGTGTCGGGCTTGGTTGTAGGGGGTTGCCATTTATTGGCAGCCACGACCCTGCTGACTTCTTCGTCATTAATGTACTCCTTAGCCACGTACTGGATCTCCTGCATGGTCCATACCGGCCTCGTGGTAAGGTGCTTTCTGAAGTCTTCATTCAGGAGCCCATTCGTTAAGCACAAACTCGCCACCGAGTCCGTCAGCCCGTCAATTTCCAAGCATTCATCGTTGAAACGATCTAGGTATTTCCTGGTCGGCTCCCTGGCTCTCTGGGTCACTCCCAGCAAATTGATCGGATGCTTGGCTTTGGCGATCCTGGTCGTGAACTGAGCCAGGAAGGCGTGGCTGATGTCGGAGAATTGGGTCACCGAGCCCTGCAGGAGGTTATTGAACCACCGTATTACAGGTCCCGCTAGGGTGACCGGGAAAGCACGGCACCTTACCTCGTCTCCCACTCCTTCTAGGTTCATCCTGGCCTCAAAGGCCGTGAGGTGTTCCAGTGGGTCTTGTGTTCCATCGTACCTCATGTCCGTTGGCTTGTCAAAGTGTTTTGGCAGCCGGACTTCGAGTATGGAACGGTGGAATGGGGTCGCTCCCATTATTACGGGTCCCCGTGTTCCCGTCGTTCTTCCCTCGTCGCTTTCCCGACGAGTGTCCTCGTTTCCGCGGTTCCTGGTACGCTGCCTCTCGCGTCTGGCGTAAATGACGGGGTCACGACGTCTTCTCGCGCGCCCTCTCCCCCCGGTGCTTTCGGATTCAGCTTGGGGGCTAAGCGTGCACCTGGAGCGACTCCTGGAGCGAGAGCGGGAGTGACTCTGCTCTGGGGTGTGTTGGTTGCGTTCCCTATCTGCTAGCCGGTGCTCCAGGTCTTGCATTATTCTGGCGTGGTTGTCTCCGGTCCCCCCAAAGGGGCGTCTCTCATGTGATTGGGTTACGTCCCTCGGGGGTGACCTTGGATGTTGTCGGGTTCCCGTCCCGGCGGCGTCGCCTCCGGGTATGGCCTCGCGGCCTGTCTCCGTTTCGACTAGCACGAAGTCTATGGACGAGTCCCCACAGACGGCGCCAATGTTCGGTAAGTCGGTTACTGGTCGGTTCGGGTGAAGATCCTGGGAGATGGTAGGGGCTCGTCAGGTCGTGGACTGCCGGTCAGAGATGTGCGAGGTCCCGAGTACTTCGTGTAAAGGAGGGGGGGTGCCACCTGCAAAGACACTCCAACGCTCTTGTCAGTAAATGTGCAGGCGAAAAGGGTGATGTGATATGTGACGTACCTCGGGGGAAGAGCCAATCTTCCCCTTATATATTGTCAGAGGTGGGCCCCGTAAAGGCAGCCCCACTATTCCCGAGGCGCTCCCTTCACAGCTGCGGGTGAGCTGTTACAGACGCGTGTCCGGGTCGGCGATGGAGCGCCCTATCCCTGACCGCCCGGGTCGGGTGAAGCTCGGGTCGGCCCAAGCCAGCAGAGGGTTTGGGCCAGGCCGTAACAAGTTACATGTTTGAATAGATATCCCAATTTTGTATTGTGATAACATGAGTGCAGGATTGTTGACAACAAATTCAATTTTATAAAGCAAGACAAAAGACTTTGAGTTAGATTTGCATTTTGTGAGGGAACGAATTAATCAATATCAGCTTAATATTATTCAGATAACCGCAATGCACCAAGTGTCAGACATATTCACAAAAACTTTATCAGTTGAACTTTTTAATAAATGTAAAATCAAACTTAAAGTTACTCTAAATTAGGGGGTGTAAAGCGGACTAGTCCGTTCCGCCAAAAATTCGTTATTTAGAGGGTTAGTTCGTCTTGTTCTATTTATTGATGAGGAGGTCTCAAATTTCTACTCTGTCTCGTCTAACAGCGGATTGACGGGTTGGCAAGTCTTTTTTTTTTAAATATTATTAAACCATTAAATATTAAAAAAAATTATAATTTCACATATATTTAAACATGTCCAAGTCTCTAATCAATCAAATATAATCCAAATTATAATTTAAAATAAAATGAACAAACATTCCAAATACAAACATAAAAGTAACATTCCAAATTCAAATATTATCTTAAAGCCAAAAGTACGTTAAGCAATTCCACCCTGTTCTTTTGATGAAACCCGCCAGAATCTGTAGATTAGGCGGTGCATGTTAGACACTCTCTTTTATTATAGTTGTCTTAAATTTTTAGTCCAGTTCACCTTTTTTAGTAAATTATGTGAACTAATCCAATAAATTTCGATTCATTTATCACCCCTATTCTAAAAGTACCGTTAAATTAAGAAAGAAAATATTATAGATACTAATGATAATAGTACTTTCATTAGAAAAGAAAAAAGTTAGAATCTTGTTAAACATATTTTCGAAAAGGCTAATAGCTTGTCTATTATTTAAAAAAAAAAAAAAGTGTTTAGACATAGTATATAAGAGAATATACTTTCTATAAACCAACCCCTTTCATTCATAATCATTCAATTCACATTTCATTTCTTCGTTGTCTTCTAATTCAATTTCTCTACATTATTCACTTTCAATTTATCTTGACTCAA
>NC_029792.2:52490256-52501815 GCF_000816755.2 Arachis ipaensis
TTTAAATTTTTAAATAAAAATTTAAATTTTTTAAAAAAAATAGTTTATGACTTTTTTAAACGTTGTTTAAGATTTTGACGGATAACACAGGAAATATCTGATTTCCATGCCCAACCAAATTTACATTCTTTTTACAAAGCACCCAAATACAAAGAATAACGTATATATAGAGTATTAATTTTGCCGACGATGAACTTTTAGCCAACTGGAATTAGTATATGAGGAATGCTAGGGGCTAATAATTTTGGTATTTTGTAATTATTAATTGGCCATTAATAATATTTTTAATGTTGTGAGATTACATCTAATGGTAAAAGATCATTCACTTTTGTTTTGATGATTAAGGATTAGCTAAAAAACACAAAAATTACTTACCCCTAAACTTTTCTTTAGTTATATTCTCTCCCTTAAAAGGTCTCAAATTGGAGTATTTCCATTATTAAAAATGAAAAATGAAAAGAAAGCTAATAAAGATTACTTTTAATAACTTTTTGTTTCATTTTGTTATATATTGAATTACTTTTCAAATTCAGGGACATGTATTTTATGTAGTATTTAAGGGAAATAAACATTAGTATTCATTTCAAAACAAGAAAAAAAAGTCATGACCCCTGGTTGCGTAAAAAATAATTTTTCTTTTATTTCTATTACTTCAAAAGTTTTGCATATAATATTATATAATTAAATTCTATTATATACACACATTTTTATATTAACAATATATCTAGATCAATCCCGTTCCTCTTCTACTAGTGGGGCCAAACCAAAACTTTTAATTACGGAATATTTATTCCGCAAACATAAAACATTTTTTAATGATGTAAGAGAGACAATATACTCAATTAGATTTTATATTCACTAACTGTCAAATATTCTTATCTCACTTGCTTGTATTTTAAATTATAAATTAATTTAGATATTACAGCAACTGGAAATGTTGTAAGTTTCATGCAGTGTGCTTGCGGTCAAAGACACTGATAATAATAACAAAAACTTCAACTCTTATGATTTAGTTACCTGTCCTCATCAGTGCCATTTGAATAAAAAAAAATTATACCATCAAATATAATTTATCATTTTTTGTTAAGACTTGGCCAATACTCTATATCACAAATAATAAATTTTAAATTTAAAACTCTAAATGTTAAATTCTAATAGTATAAGAATAAAGTATTTCTCAAATGGTGGCTAATATTGATTTTAAAAAACATTGCCCCTAATATTTCTTTAAAAATATGATTAAATAATAATGAGCTCAGATTCATTACAAAACAATTTCCAATTAATATTTATGTATATGTCAAGAACTATGCCCGCCATGCAATCTTGTACACACACCAGTCCAATAAGTCTACCCATATATGAAAATGACACTCAGAAAACAATGCAAAAGTAAAATATATTTAGCATTTGCGACTAATTAATAAGTCTTTGTTAGGGAAGCTAACATTACAAGGCTTTTGAAGGGTTATTGCCGTATTGAGTACCTAATCTTGACATCATTTTTTTTCCTGAGTTAGTATGGTTCTACTTACCATTAATGACTTTATATGACTACCAAACTGAACTAGTCCAATTAGCAAGCAGCCAAAAGTTTCAAGAAAATTGAAAAACTGAAGAGAGAGAGAGAGATATTATTGTATATGTGGTTTATTATTTTTTAAGACATTACACTTTTTGTTTATTAATGTATCTAAGTCCTATTAGTAAGAATTTGGTTACTCTAACCCAATTTATTTGAGATTTTATTTAGGGAGTATAAATTTTTCAACTGAAGATTTTTGTTTTCCTTTCTCAAAATTTAAACCCAGAACTTTTAGTTAAAGAATATCTACCAAATTTGCCAATCTCTCATCGATAATATGTGCTTTAAGAATATATTATTTATTTATTAGTTGGATTATTTGCATAAGTATATGTAGTTCTACACTTGAAATATTTAGTTTTAAGGGTTAGGGAGTATATATATTAGAAGTTATAGAACACTTGATTATATGATCATGATATTTTTTAAGTATTAAATAACTTTTATTTTTTGAATTACTTTTTTTTTTTTGGAAATTGAATTACACCTGCTTATTAATTCTTATATCTTACCTCCAAAACAAGACAATCTTACGCGTATTTTATGTTAATCCCTATACGTTACTCGCGTGATACTTCAATGATTTAAAATACTTTCAATCTCTCATGTATAGTGACAAACGTGACTCAAAATAGTCTGTTAATGGAAAATAATTTAAGAGTAATGCTAGAAGATAATAACACAAAATTATCTTATTTAATTTAATATTTATAATTATATATATAATATTTATAAAATCTCTAAACTATTTTAAATTTTCTTAATTAGGTCTCCACTGTAACAAAAATATTTGGGTTAATAG
Organism: Arachis ipaensis; assembly: GCF_000816755.2. NCBI lineage: Eukaryota > Viridiplantae > Streptophyta > Magnoliopsida > Fabales > Fabaceae > Arachis > Arachis ipaensis. The sequence goes on from NC_029792.2 coordinate 52,492,644, forward strand.
AATATTACATTTCCAAATTAAAGATACCATACATAACTCGCTTTATTTGTTTAGAATCACAAAATAGCCTTTCCTCTCTCCCTCCTATTTCTCACATTTAGGCAAAGCATCCTTCCCTCTATCCTTTCTCCTTTTTTCGCATTGTGTCGTTGGTGAAACTCAACTCATCCACTCACTTTGTATTCGATTTAGGCAAGTAGTAAAAGGATTATGTAAAGTGAAAGGAATAAATATAATAGTAAATTCATAATTTATAAACATTTTGTTAATCTCTGCTGCCAATAGATACCTAATTAATTAAAAAAACTAAAATGATTTAGGGACCTAATTTAAAGGAAAAAAATATAGAAATCCAATTATAAATTTGGTAAAATTATAAGAACTAACAGAATAATTTAATTTTAATTTTAATGAGATACGAGAAACGGTAAATTATGTACATATTGAGGTAGAAAGGTATATTATATTGAAATAAATAATTTTATTAATCCAAATCATCCATATTAAATCACCAAAAATATATCATAATGCGGAAGCGTACCTTTACTCATAAGAGTCAGAAATTGATGAGAGAGTTTGAATCTTGTGGTTCTTTCGATCTTCCTCAACCAAAGCCTTCTGTATTCCTAGGCGGCTGAATTGTGACTCTTCTGATGGGAAAAGAGCAACAAAGGCGGCTTTGGTATATTGGGGACCGAAACCCTGAAGGTTTATTTATATTTGAGCATGGCACCCATTAAACCCTAAAGCCCAAATAAAATAGTATCTAAAGAACAAAAGATAATATATCTAAAATCCAAAAAGATAATTATCTAAGGGACAAAAGCTAATATCTGGTTTTATTCTCATTTAATTCCAAATCAAAAGTAATAATGACTTATTCAATTTAGCATTTATAACAATAAATGAGATCACCATTATATAAGTCATTTAATTTGAAATAGCATAATTTGTGATTACAATTAATATATGTATTGCCCACAAACAAATTAGAAAATTAAAATAATTTCCTAACAATCTCCTACTTGGGCTATACATATATTCTTTCTTGACATAATCACATCTTATAAGCTTTATGCGCGCATTTGAATGCTATTTCTCTCATTACTTTAACAATCTGGTCCGTCTCATACATTAGATATAGAACTACCGCAGCTTTTATCACATTAAATGTCGTGACTAAACCACGATAATCACCATCCTAATATACTTAACGACATAGATAAATTTTGGATGAGTAATATAGAAATTACATGCCAAGTGATCTCATGCATGTCTATTTCCAGTTGGTCCAACTTTAAAATTTTATTGAGATCAAACACAATATAAATATTGCAAAATGAACATTTCACATAACATGAAATAAACCATCAACTTAATTTTGCAAAAAAATAACTCAATATCTGTCATAGGACATATAGCATAAAATAAACTCCCACTAAACCAAGGCATCACAAATATTGACACCTATCCGAGCAGTGTGCTCATGAAAGACTTTAGGGATCAATTCCTTGGTTATTGAGTCTGTTAGCATATACTCTGTTCCTATATGTCCTATGGAAATCTATTTTTCTTAATCTTTCTCCTTGACAACTAAGAACTTGATGTCTGTATGCTTCGATTTTGTCAAGATCTTATTGTTGTTAGAGTATAGTACTGCTGACTTATTATCACAAAATATCTTTAATGACCTTTCAATGTCATCTACTATACGAAGCTCAGTGACAAAGTTTCGCAACCATATGCCATGAAATCAGAAACAGAGTACCTAATGATCTCCAAATTTTCTGATCTTCGATAAATAAGCATGTAGTCCTTTGTTCTCTTTAAATAACGCATTATGCGTTTAATAGCTATCCAATTATCCCTACCCGGATTGCTCAAGTATCTACCCAACACTCCCACTATAAATGATATATCGGGACGTGTGTAGACTTGAGCATACATTAAGCTCCTTAGTGCTAATGCATAAGGTTTATCATGCATTGCTGTCCTCTCAAGATCATTTTTAGGGCATTGTTTTGAGACTTAACTTGTCTCCTTTAGCTACAGGTGTGTCCATTGGTCTATAACTTTCCATGCCATATCTACTTAAAATCTTGTCGATATAGTTCTTTTGTGATAATCCAAGAATACCTTGATAGCGATCTCTTAGTATCTCGATTCCTAATACAAAGGAGGCATCACTAAGATCTTTCATTTCGAATTTGTTCGATAGAAATTTTTTAGTTTCATGCAACAAGCCTATATCACTACTGGCAAGTAGAATGTCATCAACATATAAGACAAAAAAAAGTATTTACTCCTACTGAATTTGCAGTATACACATTTTTCTATAATATTTACCTCAAAACCATATGAGGTAATAACTTGATAAACTTGTGATACCATTGACGGAAAGCTTGTTTGAGACCATAGATGGAATTTCTCCTTTCTCTATTAGATCTCCTTAATGACACTTCTTGAGTTTGTTAAGCTTGTTGTATAGATTGGGATTGAGGAGGATTCTTGTAATACCCGGTCTAACCGAAATTAATTAAATAATAAGTTAAATAAGAGCGAATATGGTTGGAAGATTTGGCAATTGGAATTTGATAATTCAAATATGATATTTGGATTTAGTGAATTTTTTCGAGTCGGAAAACATAGTTTTCTACGTAAAAGCGCGCAGTGGAATTTTGACCAGCAGTACCGGCTGAGATCTGTCTGGTACTACAGCTGAGGAAATTGATTATGGGTAAATAAGATTAATAAATGAGGAACTATAATTAGGGAAGGTAGAAATATTTAAAGTGCGATTTAGAGCGCTAATCTTAAAGGTTTTGGCCCAAAATTGGGCCAATGGGCAAAAATAAGTGAACCGGGCCTAAGTGGGCCCAAGACCCAACATATATAAACATTAGTTATGAGCAATCCAGAAAGCACCATCCACGCGTGCGCGTGGTGTGCGCGGGTGCGTCGATGCGCTGTACCAAATGCCCAGCTATTTTCCAGAGAGTTGTGCCAGGGTCGTGCCAGTTTTGTGCCTGGGCGCAAGAGCACCCACGCGTACGCGTGGCTGACGCTTGTGCGCCGTTTGGATATTTTTCAACCCGCGCGTATGACGCTTGCGCGTCGATGAGTTTTTGGCCATCCACGCGTGCGCGTGGAGTGCGCGTACGCGTGGCCTTGTTTTCATGCCAAAGTTGATTTTTGAGTTTTTAAAGCCAAACCTCATACTTTTAAGCCTCCGATCTCACCCCTTATGTATCAAATCATTATGGTATGCCTAGCAATGAGGAAGGAGCTAGAGGATGTGGTAACTTGCGAGTGAAGCAAGGGAAAAGGTTATGATCAATGATGATCAGATATGATTATATGAGATATGGAGGATGGCGGTGGAAGTACCATGTATGCTGATGCGCATAAACGTGTTATGCTACGATTTAGGAAATTGCACGATCGGCAAAATTCCTTCTGGCAAGTGCACCGGTTATCGTCGTCAAGTAAAAACTCACAATAGAGTGAGGTCGAATCCCACAAGGATTGGTTGAGTGAGCAATTCGGATTAGATTTCCCCTTGATCTTGTGTGTATATTGCAGCCACTTGCTTTGTTTCTAATTGCCTGGTGAGCTCTGCTAGTTGCTTAGCAAACACCTTGTTTTGGGCTAGAATTGTATCAACATGGTTCAGCTCCATGACTCCCTTAGTGTTGTGCCTTTCTGATGCATAGTAGTACTCATTCTCAGCCACTGTCTCGATCACTTCAATGGCTTCTTCCACGGTCTTTTTCTTGTTCAATGAACCTCCTGATGAATGGTCTACAGCCTTCCTTGATTCATAAGAGAGCCCATCATAGAAGATGTGCAATTGCACCCAATCATGGAACATGTTTGGTGGGCATTTCCTTGTCAAGTCCTTGAATCTCTCCCATGCCTCGTAGAGAGTTTCACCATCTTTTTGTCTAAAAGTTTGGACCTCAGATCGAAGCCTATTGACCTTTTGTGGAGGGTAGAAACGTGCCAGAAACTTGCCTTCCACCTCATCCCATGTTGTTAGACTCCCCCTTGGGAATGATTCCAGCCACTTAGCTGCTTTCGGATACGGCAGAGCCATGTTGATAAATTGGCTAGTTCTGGATTGAACTGTGAGCCGGGTGGCTGAGTTATTGCCGAGTTACGGCAATGTGATCTAGATTTAGTATTCCTTTACGACAGATGCCTATTTATAGATTAGTGAGAATCTAGGCTGGATACTTGGTGAAAAGGAGTTTAGGATGCTTGGTGAGTTTTTATTGCAGTGCATTGTATTTATTTGGCACTTTTACCGTACTGGGAACCCATGGGCCCGGGGTTTTCATTCCGTATATATCTCTTGTTTTTCAGATACAGGTCCAGGTGCTCAGAAGTGAGTTGTGGGTCGTCTGAGATATTGACTTATGACTCGAGCATAAGGATTTGAATATTAAGGTGTTACAATTCTCATTATTTTCCTGTGCTGTAGTAGTATCTTGAGCAACAACGATATTCTCATTGTTCTCTTGTACTGTAACTGGATCTATAGTAGAATTCTCATTGTACTCTTGTACTATAACTGTGTCTTGAACAACAATAGATACAAAGACCTGATCATTGTCAGTTACAGAATCCTCATCAAAAGCAACATTTCTAATATTTCCTTCCCCCCCCCCAAACTCAACATCCTCAAGAAATCTCGCATTTCCCATTTCAAAATAGACCTTAATGCAGGATTGTAAAACTTGTACCCATGAGTGCTTAGCGTAACCAACAAAGCAGAAACTAATTGTCCTTGAGTCCAATTTTTTTTTATGCGGCCTATAAGGTCGCACCTCACCTGGACATCCCCAAATATGCAAATGCTTTATACTGGGCCTTTTCCCAGCCAAATTCCATATGGAGTTTTGTTAACTGCTTTGCTTGGCACCCTATTAAGGATTTACACTGCGGTCTTTAAGGCTTTTCTCCAGAGTGATTCAGGTAAGGAAGAATGACAAATCATACTTCTTACCATGTCCTTAAGAGTTCGGTTCCTTCGCTCTGCAACACCATTCATGCTAGGTTTGCCTGGCATGGTGTATTGCGGAACAATACCACACTCCTCTAGGAAAAGAGCAAAAGGCCCGGGATGTTGCTCACCTGAACCGTCATATCTTCTGTAGTATTCACCACCACGATCAAATTTGACAGGTTTAATTTTCTTTCCAAATTGAAGTTCAACTTTAGCTTTAAATGACATGAAAACATCCAAGGCTTGGGACTTTTCATGAATTAAATATAGATACCCGTAACGAGAATAATTATCTATGAACGTAATAAAGTACTGTTGTCCATTCCAAGAGACAGTAGGGATTGGGCCACATATATCGGTATGTATCAGTTCTAAGACATCTTTAGCTCTCTCGACACCTAATTTCCTTTCATTTGTTCTTTTTCCCTTTATGCACTAAATGCAGACTTCAAAGTCCGTAAAAATTAGGGGTCCAAGAATTTCATCCGACACGAGCCTCTGAATTCTCTGTTTAGAGATGTGACCTAGACGTTTGTGCCATAATGATGCCAAATTCTCATTTAGTTTTATTTTGTACCTGTTTGCAGTATTTCATTATTATAGGAATTCAAAACAAGGCTATATAGATTATCCACCAAATGACCAGAGCAAATATTATTCGAATTATAAAAGAGACCGACTTTATTATTTCTGAATGAACAAAAATAACCTGATTTGTCCAAACGAGAAACAGAAACCAAATTTCGTCTAAATGACGGTACATAAAATGTCTCTAATAAATCCAAGTAAAATCCACTCATGGAACATAATCTAAAGGTTCATATAGCTTCGACTGCAACTATATTGCCGTCTGCCACAAAGATGTATCTTTCAGTATCATTTGGCGGTCGGCTCCACAGGCAACCCTGCATAGTAATACTTACACAAGTAGTAGCAGCAGAATCTACCCACGAAGTATCAACAGGTGCATAACTTAAACTAGCCTCAGAACAAACGAAAGTAAGAATTATATCCTTCTTTACACGCCAAGTGGTATATTTGGTACAATCCTTCTTCATGTGTCCCCCCTTCTTATAGAAGAAACAGGTTAAAACTTGATCCTGTTTCTTAGCCTTTTCTTGCTGAGAAGGCATATCCGCAGTAGTATCACACTTTCTTTTATACTGAGAAGATGAAGTCATGAGAGCACTTTCAGTCTTATCTTGCTGTAGCCTCTCTTCTTCTTGCACACAGTGAGATATAAGCTCATTTAAGGACCAAGTGTCCTTCAGAGTGTTATAACTCACTTTGAATTGCCCAAAGTGTCCAGGAAGGGAAATCAAAATGAAATGCACGAGTAAATCTTCAGACAACTCTAACTTTAGTGCTTTCAATTTTGAAGAAAGATGAGACATTTTCATAATGTACTCCCTAATGTTCCCTTTACCTTTATACCTCATGGAGACAAGTTTGTTCAAAAGACTACTTGCCTCCGTCTTTTTATTCTTAGTTTGGCATCTTTATCCTCAGTAATTGAGCTCCGAAACGCCTCAGAAATTGAGCATTTCATGATCATAATGCTCATTCGATTGGATCTCTCCCACTTCTCTATTTTAACCTCGTTGAGATTTTTCGGAGTGGAAGTGGATTTCTCCTCTCAAAGAGCTATATCTAGATCCATACAACCGAGGACGATCTCCACGGTATCCTTCCAAACTTTAAAGTTTGAACCATTCAGCATAGGAATACTACTGATTTGTGCAGAAACATTGGTAGCTAAAGCCATAGTTTCTGGATTAGAACAAATAAACATGCAGTAAACATTTGTTAAATAATGGAAAAAAATCCATATTGAGATATCTAGAACAACATTAATTTTCAATTTTTGGATAGAAAAATTAACTATAAGTGATACTCTCATTGCAGTAATCAAATATTGTCAAAATTCCTGTCACACATGAAGCCTTTCTTTGGACCGACTTAATGCGCACATGGAGACTTAAACTTCGCAACCTATTTGTTACCGCATATATTTTCTATTAATTGGTCAAGCAATAACCTTCCTTTGGGTCGATTATTGATCGCATAATTAATAGAAAATAAATAAAAGTGTGCCATGCTTATTATTTTGCCAAACAATAAACTTCCTTTGGGCCGATTATTGTCCGCATAAATAATAACCATTACTTTATTCTTAATTAGCTACCCAAACATATATTTACCATCAATATGTGTACGTAATTCGGCCAAATATAGACCTTCCTTTGGGCTGACCAATATTTGCATGAATTACATATCATCATATTCCTAATGTTTTGAATAAATTAATTTTCACAAAAGAGACTACTTTGGCAGCATAATGTTCAATTAATTTATTCCAAAACCAAATCTTTATGATAGATGGGTATAATAATCCAAATTGTTATTAATTTCCTTATGTAACAATAAAAAAATACTTTATATACTTTGGGCCGACCAATATTCGCATGAATTACATATCACCATATTCCTAATGTTTTGAATAAATTAATTTTCACAAAAGAGGCTACTTTGGCAGCATAATGTTCAATCAATTTATTTCAAAACCAAATCTTTATAAATTAGGTGGGTATAATAATCCAAATTGTTACTAATTTCCTTATGTAACAATTAAAAAAAATATTTTATGCAACAAAATTAAAATACTTATATAGAGCATAGAATTAGGACACAATATAAAATAACTATATAATATTATGTGACCTCCTTAGTTATATACATATTTAAATATGAAAATTGCTAATATTATTGTGAAACAAAATTAAATTCACAATATATCATAAAAAAATTAAATTTTCCATAAAATAAATATGTATAACACCAAAAAACAATAATAATAAAAAAAAAACTTAATCCTTAATATTCTTTAACTTTATACATATGCACGTATAGAAGTTATATATGTATAAAACTTAAATTCACATTAAATTCAAAGAGGTTAGTTTTCGATCAAAACCAAATTCAATATATTTAGCAACTTATTATCAATTGTTTTCTTTTTTATATAAAAAAAAAAACGAATCCATGAACAAACAATAAAAAAATATCTATATCTTTATGAAAGCACTCAGAGTCCATGTATGCACATTAAACAAATAATAAACTGATCGGATCCATAAAATTAAGTTGATCCAAAAGGAGAGTAACCACGCAAATATATATTGATTCAATGAGATTAAAATTTAATATTTTCAATGATTCAATTATAAATGGCTCTGATACCACTTGTTAGAATAAATAATTTTATTAATTCAGATCATCCATATTAAATCACCAAAAATATATCATAATGCGGAAGCGTACTTTTACGCATAAGAGTCAGAAATTGATGGGAGAGTTTGAATCTTGTGATTCTTTCGATCTTCCTCAACCAAAGCCTTCTGTATTCCTAGGCGGCTGAATTGTGACTCTTCTGATGGGGAAAGAACAACAAAGTCAGCTTTGGTATATTGGGGACCGAAACCCTGAAAATCTATTTATATTTGAGCATGGCACCCATTAAACCCTAAAACTCAAATAAAATAGTATCTAAAGCCCAAAATATAATATATCTAAAATCCAAAAAGATAATTATCTAAAGGACAAAAGATAATATCTGGTTTTATTCTCATTTAATTCCAAATAAAAAATAATAATGACTTATTACTTATTGCATTTATAACAATAAATGCGATTAATATCAGTTTTAAAGTCACTCTATATTCTAGTAATATCCCAAAAAAGTCTAATATTTTTTTAAGAAATCCTTCATAAAAAAAAAATAGCCCCATATGTGTGTATGTTATAGGGATGACGCATGCAGATAGGTGTGTGTGAACGGTTTTATGGTTCCAAATAAACGGTTTGCAAATTGCAATTGCACTCACTCAACCTGTGAAATGTTTTGTCAGTTTGGTAGTTGTGAACACAACCGCAAATGTCTATTTTGTTAAATAAAATGTTTTCCGAGTTTTGCTAAATAAAGTGTACCATATCATCTTCCTTTTTTATTTCTTCTTTTCAAAAAGGTTAGGTACGTAGGTAGTTTGATAGTGATTATTATTTACTAAAATCAATGTATATTTCAGTTTCAGCAATAAATTCTCATATTTTATAAATAAAAATTTGAATAAAATATTATTTTAATCTTTAATATTTAGATTAGAT
>NC_029792.2:52501832-52523956 GCF_000816755.2 Arachis ipaensis
GATTCTAATTTAGTTTTTAATGTTTCAAAAATTTTATTTCTATCCTAAAAAAATTTAAAGAAGTTTAATATTATTACGCAATTAAATTTGACACGAATAGTTAATAAAGTGAGTTATATAGACGTTAATAATGTAATTGTTAAGTCATATCGATCTTTCTTCTGTATTAGAGAATGAAAAAGTCTAGGGGACCAGCAACTTTTGTGTTTTCTAGCCAGCACTTAACCATCAAAAGAAAAGTGAGTGATTTCTCACAATTGGATTTAATCTCACACCATTAAAAACACTATTGATTACCAATTGATGGTTACAAAATACTAAAGTTGCTGCCCCTAGCATTGCTCATAGAGAAATACAACCAAAGTTTTTTTGTAATTTTTTTTTTTTCGATCTCATTATTCTTATAAAAAAGTTTTAAATCCTAATAATCAATTATCAACACTCTATAATTAAAAGCAATATTTTTACGTTGGTGACCATTAATAGATTGATTTTATTTATGTATATAAATTAAATATTATTGTCTCTTTAATATGTTAATTGTTCATATCAAATTTAACGGTAGAACAATATTAAATTTGCTTAAAATTTTTTGAAATAAAAATAAAATGTTCAAAATTTTTTAAAACAAATAAAATATTTAAAATATTAGAAGTTAAATTAAAATTTGATCAAATATTAGAGATAAAAATAACACTTTATATAAAAAGATATTATCATCTGTAATAGCCATCAAATTATCAGCAAAAATCGAATTTGTGTTCTTATGGTACAAAGCGGTTGTTCATTACTAACTATGACAGTTACCTTACTTTAGCTACTAAGTGTACAAGCTAAGTACTCTGTATGAATTAAATTCAAAATATCAAAACACACCTACCCAATATCAAAATATTCTACGATGAACAAATGAAATGATAATCAAATAATAAATATCTAATATTTTATTCATAACAAGAATATATATTAATCAATATCTATGAAGCACGGACACTTTGTTTAATTGCCGTGTCGGCGTGTCAGACACATTTTGGACACGACGCACGGAGACACTCGTCCGACACGCGTGTCTCCCGTGTCCAAACGTGTCCTGTCCAAAAAAACAAAAAAACAAGCCGGACACGGCCCAGACACGGCCGGACACGGCCCAATGCCATTTTGGAACATCAATTTCACTTTCAGTCTTTCACCCTTCACTTTAACAAAAAGTTAAAAACCTAACCTTTCACCTCCATCCCTAAACCCGTCTCTGGCTCTGTGGCTCCAACCCACTCACCCTCTCCTCACCGCCAGTCTACCGCCACCTCCAGCCATCGCCGCCACCTCCAGCCATCGCCGCCACCTCCGGTCGTCACCGCCGTGTATGTTCATCATCTCTCTCCACACCCACTCACTCTTAATCTCAGCATCTTCTCTTCACTGCCGTCACTTCTTCTACGGTGCTTGTCATCGCCGTTCACTGCCGTTCGCTGCCGTTCACTCCCCGGTTCGCCACCTCTTCGTTGCCGTGTTCGCCACCTCCCCGGTCGCCACTTCTAACGTGACCGTTGCCCTGCTCTCGTGCTCTTCTGCATCCTCCATTTCAAGTAAGGGAGAATATTTATTTTTCCATCAATCAATTTTCTGGTTCTGTATTTCTATTTTTCTCTGGCCTCTGTGCTTCTCTTTGGTTCTGATTTGTTTTGTTATTTTTGTGCTTCCATTTGATTTTGGATTTCTATTTTGTTATGTGCATCTCCTTGGTTTGGTTTTGTTTTGTGCTTCTGGAATTAGATATTGTTAGAGACTTCTTTCATAATTTTTTACTGCTGCTATGAGAAGATTAGAAATTAGAAAGTAATAGAAAGACACAGAACTGATAGAAAAAAGACAAGAGGAAAAAAACTGGATTGATTGTACTTCATTGATATGATTTTGTTTTGTTTCTTCTCCAAACAATAATAATAAATGCTTTTGGCATGAAACCGCTTTATGATTAGAAGATTGGATTAGATGCTATATTCTCCAATGAGCATGTCATGTTTTAAAATACTTTCTAGCACAATGATGGAAGGTACAGAGTGTTCCAACCACTAGCAGCAAAAAGATATTTCTGTTGAAAAATTGATATCTTTGATTAAAAATGTTATTTGAATGCATAAACCTTAATCTTCAGTTCTCATCTTAGTGTATATACATAACTACAATGTGCACAGAGTGTAATGAAAGAAATAACCAATTATAACTACATTCCACGTGAGTGTCACATATTCCTGTTTCCAATAACATAATAAAACATATTCCTTTTTGTTCAAAATTGCATGGTTCATAATTAAAATTGGAATGCACTGTCACCAGTCACTATCTTCTGCTTCATTCCTTATGGCAGTATTCAGCACTTATGTATATGAAGTGGAATATGCAGTGACTTGTAAGATTCTTAGAAATCAATTTATTTTGAGTTTTAGTGTAAATGTCTAGACTCTAGATAGCAATTTGTCTGTACTATAATCTGTTTTATATGCATTTATGTATATGCCGTTATTATATATATCATGGTTCTAATGCTAATCCTGATTCATAGCATTAGGTTATGTTTCTCTTCTTAGTAATCATGTTCATATTGAAGGATTATTTGTTAAGGTTTTGTTGTGGTCATTGGTAATTCGCACCTTTTATAATATGTTTTTATTTGTTTCTTTTGTAGTAAACATTAAACAATAATAGCTGGGAATGAACTCAGCTTACTTACACAAATGTTTAGTATTATATAATAATTTTCTTTGGTTTTGTTTTCTCTTAATGCTTTTTTTGGTTCTGTTTTGCTCAAGAAATTGAATTATAAAAAAATAATTTTGTTTCTTAAATTATTGTAGGATTGTGAGAGATGAGTTCAGAGAGTGTTCAAAATAATTTTGAAGAAAGTATTGATAAGCCTTTATGGAAATTTGTAACAAAGAAAGATAAAATTGAAGGGAGCGGAAATCTTGAATTTCAATGTAAATTTTGCAAAGTTTTATTCAGTGGTTCTTATACTAGAGTAAGAGCACATTTATTGAAGATTTCAGGAAAAGGAATTAGATTTTGTGCAAAAGTTACATCAACAAAGCTTGAAGAACTTAAGAAACTTGATAGTGAAAGTACATTGTTGCATGAAAGTAAAAAGGCTAAGTCAATTCCTCTTCCACCCTTATCTAATGCAAGTGAAATTGATTCAAGAAAAAGAAGAGCTACTGGACCTTTAGAGAAAGCTTTTAATGTGAATGCAAGGGAAACTCTAGATTTATATATTGCTAGAATATTTTTTTCATCTGGATTACCTTTTCATCTAGCAAAAAATCCGTATTTTGTCAAAGCTTTTTCTTATGCTGCCAATAATTATATTGATGGTTATATTCCTCCTGGATATAATAAATTGAGGACAACTTTGCTTGAGAAAGACAAACAACATATGGAGAGAATGTTAGAACCTACTAAGAATTCATGGAGTGGAAAGGGAGTGAGCATTGTAAGTGATGGATGGAGTGATCCCCAAAGGAGGCCTCTTCTTAATTTTATGGCTGTAACTGAAAGTGGGCCTATGTTTTTGAAAGCTGTAGATTGTTCAGATGAGATCAAAGACAAGGATTATGTTGCAAGGCAAATAAGAGATGTCATAAGAGAAGTCGGTCTCTCAAATGTAGTGCAGATTGTGACTGATAATGCGCCAGTTTGTAAAGCGGCTGGTTTATTGATTGAAGCTGAATTTCCATCTGTTTTTTGGACTCCTTGTGTTGTTCATACTCTCAACCTTGCTTTAAAGGACATTTGTGCAGCTAAGAATACAGAGAAGAATAATTTTGTTTATCAAGAATGCTCATGGATTACTCAAATTGCTGACGATGTTTCTTTTATAAAAAATTTTATTGTTAATCATCATATGAGGTTATCTATTTTCAATGAATTTAATACATTGAAGTTGCTTAATGTTGCTCCTACTCGATTTGCTTCTACTATTGTGATGCTCAAAAGATTTAGGTTGTTAAAGCAAGGCCTCAAAGAGATGGTTATAAGTGAGAAGTAATCTTCATATAAGGAAGATAATATTGGCAGAGCTGAAGTTGTTACAGAAAAGATTTTGAGTGAAAATTGGTGGCAAAAAATTGATTATATTCTTGCTTTCACAAATCCTATTTATGATGTTTTAAGAAGTATAGACACAGATGCACCTACTCTTCATTTGGTCCATGATATGTGGGATTCAATGATCAAGAAAGTAAAAAGTGCTATATATCTCTATGAAAGAAAAGATGAACAAGAGTCATCGTCCTTCTACGATGTTGTGCACTCAATATTAGTTCAAAGATGGACAAAAAGTAGCACACCTCTTCATTGTTTAGCACATTCATTGAATCCAAGGTAACTTTTTACATTTATTGTTTATAACTTTTATTTATAAGTGAAGATAATTGAATCATTATTAATTTATGCTTAAACACTAATTATATAGGTATTATAGCCACCAATGGTTGAGAGAAGATCTTACACGAGTTTCTCCTCATCAAGATATTGAGATCACTAATGAGAGAGTTAAATGCTTGAAGAGGTATTTTCCTAATGAAGAAGAAAGGAGAAAGGTAAACATTGAATTTGCAAACTTTTCTGATGGTAGAGGTGTCTTTGATGATTATGACTCTTTGAATGATAGAGGCATAGTTGATGCAAAGTCTTGGTGGCTAATTCATGGTAGTAAAGCAAAATTTCTTCAACCAATTGCTCTTAGGCTACTAGGGCAACCATCTTCATCTTCTTGTTGTGAAAGAAATTGGAGCACATATTCTTTTATCCATTCCCTGAAAAGAAACAAGTTGAAGCCTAAACGTGCAGAAAATTTAGTATTTGTCCACACTAATCTTCGTCTTCTTTCAAGAAAAACTCCACAATATAATAAAGGAGAAACTATGATGTGGGATATTGCTGGAGATGCTTTTTCACCAATTGATGAAGAAAATGGTGTTCTTGAAGTTGCTCACCTTTCTCTTGATGAACCGGAGTTGGAAAGAGTGACTTTTTCTAATGATGAAGATATCAACCATATATGATGGAGAAAGAATGACTTTAGATAACTTTTTTTTTGTGTACATGTGATGTACAAAATTCTTACTATCTTTATTAAGACATAGAAATTTAGAATTTTTATCTTTTGAATACCTATACACTTTAGGAAAAATACATATCATATGGTTGTTTTTGAAAATATCTCTATTAAGACATATATCTATTTAAATATATTATATTATTAATATATGCGTGTCCCCGTGTCCGACAACTTTTTAAAATTAACGTGTCGCCGTGTCGCGTGTCGTGTCGTGTCTCGTGTCCGTGTCCGTGTCTGTGCTTCATAGATCAATATCAATCTAATTACACTATAAAAAAGGGTTAAAATGGTAGTTTTTTTTTTAGAACTTACGACGGTTTGAACCTTTATTATTACCAAAAATGACACCTCCAAAAAACGTTAGTATTCTGGGCATCATTCTGATTATTACGGCAGTTTTAAAAAAATTGCCACAATTATCTGTGAATAATAAGGCGATTTTGTGACGGTAAAAATGATGAAAACCGCCATTTTAACCAAATAAAACGGCAGTTTGTTGTTTAAAATTGCGGTTTTTAACCGTCATTTTTACCAGGATTTAATGATATTGTTTTTGTTTGAAATGACGGTTAGAAACCCGTTGTTTATATCTGGGTTTAGTAGCATATTTTCGTTTAAAATGGCAGTTTTCCCTATCGTCAAAGGCAAAACCGTGAGGCCTTGTGTGCCAAAGCGGACAATATCATGCTAGCGGGTGGTCTGGGCTGTTACAGATGGTATCAGAGCCTGGTTCGGATCGATGTGCCAACGAGGGCGCTGGGCTCCCTTAGGGGGTGGATTGTAAAGTCCCACATCGGTTGGAGAGGGGAACGAAGCATGCCTTATAAGGGTGTGGATACCTCTCCCTAGCATGACGCGTTTTGACGAGTGATGATTTCTAACTGTCGTTTTTATTTAAGTATGATAGCAATTTTATTCTTTTTAAAATGAGATTGAAACTATCAATTTGAAGTGACATTTTTGGAACTCAGACTTTAAAATCTCATAATAACCAAAAGGCATAGCCTTAAATCAAACATCGTAACAAGATTTTTAATTCATACAGGGTTTCTAAAAATCAAAAGTCATAATCCAAAAACAAAGTATCAAAGATAACATTTTTCAATAATTCGTCTTAACATATATATATATAATCTTTAATACATAAAATCTTTATCATGCAAGATCATGTTTCCTTGTTGCTCGCTCCAGAAGATGTAACACCCTCACTATCAGAATGTCACGCTTCCGGCTGAGCCACTCTCACTACAAGAAAAAGCGTATTTTCGACGCAAAAAATCGACGGCTATCTCTGCCGTCGATATTTTTCGACGGCTTGTTGTCGATATTTTAAAAAAAATAAATTTAAAAATAAAATAATAAAATCGACGGTATTGTCATCGAGTTTTTTTATGCTGCATTAAACCTTTCTCCACTATCGTCATATTATAGACGAACCAGGAGTTGGAAATACTTTTATTTTAAAATCGACGGAAATGACGTCTATTTTTATGTATAAAATATCGACAACGTTTTCGTCGATAAATTTGAACGGTCTAAATTGCTTTCTAAAATCAAATAAATGGTGTGGATTTAATGTATAAAATAGACGCAAAAGTCATTTTTTTTTTCAAATTAAAATCGACAACTCTACCGTTGATTTTTATTGCTAAAAACATCTGCCCTGCGCCCCCTTCCCTCGTCTAAGTTCAGAAAAACAATTTTACCCTCATCAACCCTCATCAACCCTTATTTTACCCCCAAATTCACCAACCTTCGTTCTCCGCTGCCGGCGTCACGGTTGCGCCGCCGTCACGCTCTATTGCTGCCGTGCCGCTGTCGCTCCCCACTGTCGCTCCTCTTGCCGGCACCGCCTGTCGCTCCGCTGCTGCCACACCGCCGTCGCTCCTTCTCTCTGTTGTCGCGGTCGCTCCTCCTACCTTGGTTCTTCTCCGCTCTCTCTCAATCAAGCTCACAAGAAATATGTATCATTTTCTGACTGTTACTGAACACTTGTTTGCAGAGTTGTACCCTACGACTCTACTTATTTGCAGAGTTACTAGTTCTTGTTGTTAGCCAAATGAAGAAGAGCAGAGGAAGATTCTTCCTTCATTTCTTTCCATGGAATTTTCTTAGGTTATGTGTAGGCAGTTCTTACCCTCTCACCTTTTCATTCAGATGGTTTTTTCTTAGTTCTTTGTAAATATAAGTTCATAGATATGGCTTAGTGAGACATAGTGAGTTCATTTTGCTAGACCCTTCCCAAAGATGTTTGTATATAAATAAGAACAGGAGAGTTCAAGTTGAACTTCTTGTTCTGGTTTCTTTCAGATTGTAACTATGCTTTACAGACTCGGCCAGTGTGCTTTGGTTTTTTTTGTAGGTTTTTTAATGTAGAAACTACTTTCATTCATGCTTCCTACTTTGATTTATCATCTCAAGTCATGTAATATTTGGATCCAGGTTGGAATATTCTTCTGTGATAGAGAAAGTGCAATGCAATATTTGGATTCAGGTTGGAATATTCTTCCGTGAAGTCTTTTTTATCCAGTTGGTCATTTCCTCATCTATCTCCTTTAAATATATAAACAAAAATATGTGTATGAATTGCTGAAATTAAATAATGAGAGACAAATGCTTGGATCGCAAACAAAAGAGCCGAACCAGTTTGCTGTCTATAAAAAGAAAGAATAGTCTAAGGATAGTTCGAGAATAATGTTGTTAATGCAGCTTTGATCGGTGTTGGCTTGTCCATTGTGGGAGGAACAAGAAGATAGTGTTTGAAAATCGACTTCTTCTGTACTTACTTTGGAAGGGTATGGTAGTTTGTACCGTATTGATTGGAAATCTTATGATGCCTTGATGTGGTGTGTATTAATATATCTGGGTTGTTTCTTGATTGGACCATTTTGGAATGTGAGTGAGAGAGCAATCATAAGGTGTTGAGAACAATGAACCTACTTGACTTGACTTTGGGACCATTTTTAAATCCCTTAACGAAATTGAGATAAGAGGCATTATAGTGCTCTGATTTCCCATGCTTCAAGCTTGTGGCTGTCAATGTTGAATGGAGAATGATGTTTTCTGTGCCTGCCTCGCATATTTTATTCTCTTTGTTGTGTTTTTATCTTCTGGTTTCCATGAATGTTCTTCAACTTTGATCATTACACTAAATGTTTGAAGACAAAAAACTGAAAAACACACACACACAATAGACTATCATTTTGCTGTTATTCTCCATGTTTAGATACACATTCATCAATCAATCAGTATGAACTCTCAAACCACACCATGTGGTGATGTCCTTGTATATCTAATAGGATCGGATAAAGTTAGAGGATGGTCAAGTTAAGTTGCAATCCCGATTGGAACAAGAAGAAGAAGCTAAAGCTGCTTTGTTAGGATGAATTCAACGGCTGACTAAACTGATTTTGGTCTCCACAAAAACATCACATTCAACCAGATTTCCTAATAGGCCTGGTCCTCGTAAAAGACATTCTTTCAGAGAAGAGGAGGTATTTCTTGTTTTTATACTCAGTTTATATATTTTCTCAACTTATAAAGACAGGGAAACTCTTTCTCTGTTTTGTTGGTTATCCCTGTTCCCTACATGTTTTTAATCATCAACTATGTTTACAGCTGGCATACCTTCCATACAAGAGGCGGGATTTAATATTGAATGAGAAAAATATTGATATGTTAATCTAGAGGGAAATGTTGAAACAACTATTGATTCTTTGCAGGAGGAAAAAAAGACAGAGAAACATGGACTACTAAACTGGTTGAAGTTACGTGTAAGTTGCCCATCAACCTAAACTGAATTGCAAGTTATAAGGCAAAAAGAGCTTATTAACTTGGCATCTGTGTAATGCTTCCTCAAAAGGTTGACTTTACCTTGTGCATCAATTTTCATGACAATTATTCAATTATAATATGTACACTTTACTTAAGAAATTGCTATGCGCCATCTCATCCCCAG
The DNA here is from genome assembly GCF_000816755.2 of Arachis ipaensis. NCBI lineage: Eukaryota > Viridiplantae > Streptophyta > Magnoliopsida > Fabales > Fabaceae > Arachis > Arachis ipaensis. The sequence continues at coordinate 52,510,907 of NC_029792.2, forward strand.
CTATTTTACAGCTCCTATTTCCTAATAATAACTAAGCAAATAATTTTAATTTGGCTTAATTAGACCTTAGCTTCTTATCCCAGGAAGGAGAAAAAGGTACTAGTTGCTGCTAATGTTAGTCAGTGTTAAAAGAGAACACACTGTTTAAAAGGTTGCGTTTCACTTTTTATATTTGGCATATTATTTTTCCAGGCCGCTGTTGTGGCACACTCCCTCTTTTGCATATGCTGCAAGTACAATCTGCAAGTTGAAAATGCTTCAGTTCTTCTTTTACTTCAATTCACAAGGTAATGTGATCATATTATTTGACACACTTTTGGTTTGTGTATTCTCTGTAAGTTTTTAGAAAATAAGCCAGTAGAATTGGGGAGAAAAGAAAAGTCAAGTAAGGAAATGCTTGGGTAGATCCATAGATGATGTCTGTGTTTGTATATAGGCATTAAACAGCACCATGGTTTCATCTAAGGCAAAAATTTGTCATGAGTCGTGATTATTGATGCATATCTTTTATATTCTTTAATGTATACTAGCTTATAGGATATGTATTCCGAAATTAGGAAAACTATTCAGCTTCACATAGTTGAATCTTGGAAGCTTCAATTGCTCTTTTTTCTTTCTGGTAATACTGGAAGAAGATATCGGAATAATTTCTTGTTGGTGTGTAGGATTTTGGCCTTGACTCGTTCACTAGCTGCTCAATTGGTCCAATCTCTTTATCTGGATCCGGAGTTAAGAGCATAGCTATAGTAAGCTTGTCTTTTTCTTGCTTATATTTGCTTCTATTTTTATCCTTTCTCTTAACAAAAAACAATTAAAAAGAAAAGTGAAAAAGGCTGTATTTTTATATTATTACTTTACTTAGACGAGTATGAGTAGGTTATTTAATTACTTTACTTTGAATATTTTGTATTATTAGTGGATTGCAATTTAAATGAATATAAGTCTAAGTTTAGTTATTTATCTTGTCTTGAGCCTTTATATTAGAGGGGTATTTATTATTTTGATAAGTTTGTAAACTCATTATCTAATATTTAGTATAAATTTTATTTTTATATTTAAAAGTTTATTTGTCTTGTTATTTAATATTCTGTATAAATTTTATTTTTATATTTAAAAGTTCATTTGTATTAACTGTTTACTATTTTTCAAATAGAAAAAAAAATTAAAACATATAACTATTAAAATCGACGGTAAGGTTGTCGTTTTTAAAAGTTAAAATAGACAAATCTAAATAATTAAATCGAAGGCAGATGTGTCGATTTTATTCAATCAAATATCGACGGCGTCATTGTCGATTTTATTAAGCATATTATAGACGAAAGCATTGTTGATTTTATTGAGTTAAATATCGACACAAAGAGCGTCATAGTAAGAATGTAAAATTCTCACACCCATATTACAGACGGAAAGGATGTCGATTTTATTAAATTATTATCGACGGCTAAGCAAGCCGTCGATTTTATTAGAATTTTGAAAAATCGACAAGCTTAATAGCGACCACCTTCGCCGTCCATTTTGCCATCGAATTTTAATATTATCGACGTCCTAGCCGTTGATTTTAACGATGTTTCTTGTAGTGTCTGATAGCAAGAAGTATTACAACGACTTCATATACTTAATAATAAAATAGGAGCCTTTGACTTGAAATTATATCGCTGTTTTCTTTGAAAAGTCAAAAAAATACTTTATCTTGAAAACAAACAAGCATAGACATAAAAGTTCTTACATAAGTAGCTTATGAATATAATATACATACAAAACATGCAATTCCTATCCCTCTTACGAAATATAATATTGATGGCGAGGGATAAATAAATAATAACTAAAACAACATTGAATAAGCAAAACGTAATAAAAATAAACGTAATAAAAATTTTTCGTGAGCCTCGTCATCCATCTCCTGAAAAGATAAAGTTGTAGGGGGTGAGAACCTAACCACACAGTCTCACCACGAAGTTTCAGAATTATCATAAGAAGATATTTGATAAGAAAATCATTTTCAAGCTCATGGATTATCGATGTCTTATGAATCCTTTGAAAATCGAAGGTTTAACTATAAAAAATTCAAAACTTTTTTAAAACAAATCAGTTAATTATCCAAAAATTTAAACTCACTTCTCAGATAAAAAAATCTTAGAAGTTTCCTAACAGTATGGTTGACCAACCTGTTCCAAGCATAGGTTCATTAAGTCTATGCTGAACTAGCTTGATATTTCATACTTTTCTAAATCATAATCAGAAATCAACCACGAAATCAATTAACACCATCATCAATCCAGCACCAATACTCAATCAACAAAAGTACCACACCAGAGCAAACACAGGCAAAACAGACAAGGAAGGCATAGGTATAGATAGCAGTTACAACAAATAGTTCAGATAGCAGTTAATAACAGTTAAGCAATTAGGCAAACCAAAACAAATTCACACTCAAACAAAGCATGCAAATGCATATGATGCATGTCTGCCCTATGCTTATCTGTCGGTTATACAGCTAACCCGACATGTCACTACAAGGTTTTGGTTTATTTATGGCAGTTTTTTCTCTTATTTGTGGAGCTTTCTAAAACCCCCAAAATTTGAGGTGCTACGAGGTCTTTTGTGGAGGTTTTTAAAAACCTCCACAATCTATTCAGTGGGGGGTTTTATGTATGTTTAGTGAGAGTTTTATATTAGACTTTTGTGGGAGTTATAAATCACTTTTGTGACAATTTAAAACCCCCACAAATTGATTTTTTAATTTAACAAAAATTAACTTTTTTGTGAGATTTTCAAACCTCCACAAATCCTATAATTATTTTTTTTTAATTTCAAAACATTCTTAAGCTCATCTCATTTACATACTCTCAAATTAAAACTTTATTTTTTAATATCAAAATTTAATAAATATAGATGCCATGGAGTATAACACTAAAAAGTGTTCCTCCTGGATTTTCATTAATAATTGGTCCTTTCTGATACAAATCAACAAAGTATTGATTCTTCGACTGAAGAATCAAAATCTAGAGGGAAAAAATAAATAAATAACCATCAGAACCAAAAACCAAAATCAAAATTAATGTGGGATGATACACATTTACACAAAACAAACAACAGTGTACCGTGTTACAAATTTACAATTTTTGCTCAAGGTTAACATGGATTACTGATTTTACAATATGGTTCAAAAGTGAAGTATTACTTCACCTATTTTCCAGCAACTTAAAGGCTGTCTCAACCAGTGAGTGAATTGTTAGATTGTGCCTGTTCAATCCGACAGTACCAGAGAAAATATTGAAGCTTTCAAGCTCTGATATGGTTTCTAATATTCCTTCCAGCACCTCCATTCCTATATGCTTAAAGGTATCTATGTTTTCCGCTTTGTCTTTCATTATCCAAATCGGAACTAATAATTCAGTTACACAAATTGTAAAGAAGATCAAATGAGTTCATATGACTAATTCACCAAAATAATATTTTGACATAAATCAGTGAAAGCACCAAATACATCCTTGACTATTTCATTTTAGCATTCTGGAATCTTTAGAATGGTACCCTAAAGTAAGTATTCTTTTTAAGAATTAATATGGTTTTCCATCAGGTAACTATCAAAGATGACAATTATGATTTCCTGTTTTCCCTTCTATCCCTTTTCTTCTAAGGACACAAAGTCCGGGAGAAGGAGATTTAAATCAAAATAAAATAGCTGATTATGTACAAGGCCAAGTAAGTAAGGGCATGCAAGAAAGGAGCACATTTGAATATACCTCATCAACAGAATGAATGTTTCGCTGGTTAGCAGTATACATCAGAACATCCTGTTAAAAGATAAAAAAGGATAAAATAGATTAAAAAGTGAAACATTTCCCCTTACATTGAATCATTTCAATAATGAAATTTTGAGAAATCACTCTCCTTATTTAGCAGTAGAAACCATTTGACCAGAAAAGAAAAACACAAGTGGTAGTAGTGAAAGAGTATAAATCAAGGGAAGGGAAGGAAAGAAGCGAACAAGAGAATCTGAAAAAGGAACCTAACCTTGCATTCTTCAGGGGAGAGGATAAGCAGAATGAGATTCTTATGGAAGAAATGAGATGAGATGAGATGAGTGATCAATATACCTTTTTAGTTAGACCATGAGCTGACATAACATCATAGAGCTTGTGCATAAGCATTTCTTCTTCGACCTATTAAATAGAACTCCATAACTTAGTGATGAATTAGTATTGATGAATTAATGCAAACATGTCACACAGAAAAATAAATCATTATTCGAAAATTCATTGATACATGCCACCAGAAATAAGTATCACAATCCCAATAGATACTAGAAAGTACTTTCTCTCTTGCTAACATCACATTTGTTATTTGTTACTGAAAAATGCATCAAACTAGGACTATCTAAATGAAGAATGTAATTTCTATTTTAAAGAGAATAGCTAAAATAGTAAAAAATATAAGTAAAAAAACATAGCGAAAATTCAGGGGTAGTGCCAAGCAAAAAACCTGAAGTTTTTGCAATTCATGGAGCATTGATCTGTAGGCTTCTGTAAGGATCTCATTCTGCTTATCCATATGCCTATTTCAACATAAAAATCAGAATCAAACCAGGATAAGCAAAAATATCAACACTAATTGTATCGCCATCAAGTCACTAAATAATCGCAAAAGTAACAAGCTAAATCCGAAATCAGAGAAGTAATCAATCAAACTAAATTAATGTAGAAGAAATCACAAAATTAACAAAAAAGAAGCTTCCATAGGAATGCACAAAAGAACGCAGAAGGAGATCTCAAAAGTGCTTACCTAAATCTCATGACCTCATAAGGGGAAAGGATGACCAAGAGAAGTGCTAGAAATGGCAACTCAAGTGCACCTTGAAATAAAGATCCAGCAGAACATTCTTCATTCAATTAGTTTTTGAAAGTATGAAAAACAAAATAAACAGGAATTATTTTAATTATTTACAGCAAAAAATAAGATGTTAAACCCATCCAAAGGTTCCATCCAGGAGCTCTTTCTTTGAAAAACCAATGACTCTATCCTTTGAAGAATTGGGTTTCTTTCGAAGCCAATGTTCTTAAGATAAGGTAGATTTGTTAGCTTCAAGCTTTTCAGCTGTGGAACAACTCCTAAGCTTTCAATCTTAGCAAGCCTTTCAAGAGGCGCCAATTCTCGAAAAGAACCATTATTCAAGCATAGATTCTTCATATTAGGATTGCTATAAAGGAAAGAATACAGAATTTTAGTATCCTTCAGTCTGGATAATTGAAGCTCTTCTAGATTATCCCTTCGATAATTATAGTTAGTCGATGACGTTGCATGTCTTGACTTAATTTGAATTGACTTCAAATTGTTCAGTACCTACATGGAATAAATCATGACAGAAAAATTAATTTAGCATGCATAAAGTTAAATATATCAAAATGCAAATTCATGCACGTATTCTACGCCATTTTAATTGGGGTTTAGTCGTGATGATATGTTGACTTTGTAAAATTTTATCCGATCATGAAAAATATTTTATTTTATTTTTTTTTCAATGGTTAAAGGTTAAATCCAAAAAGGAATAAACAAAACATGTCCCTAGTAATTAATAATAGAGCATAAGATAATATATACCCATCTTAGACCCATAATCTTCTATCAAACCCAGAGACATTATATTTTTATTTGATGATAATGTAAATGAGTTTAATTTACAACCACGCCCATTAAATCTAATCAATTTTATTTTATTCTAATTTATTCTTCTTCTGCTATTATGACATAACAATAGAAATAAGAGTTTGAAGGTATTGTTATTACCGTTTCAGGAAAAAGGGCAGGCTTTGTTTGTTCATCTATGATTTCTTCTCTGAATAGTTCCAAGTTGTCACATTGTTCAATAGACAAGTTGTTCAGTGCTAAAAAAATTATTCCATAAGCTCCTGGATAGAAGAAGAGGAGACTTCAAACTGTAATTAAAAATTAATCAAACATATTCAAGCAAGAAAAAAAAGGACATTCAACTTAAAAATTGAACAAATGTAATTTTTGCATCATATTCAATGCTCAAGGTAGAGCAACTGTTTAAGTTTAACCATTCTAGCAAGGTCATGCATTGATTGTTGCAAATAGACACACACCATCAGAATTAATTCTGGTTTGGGATCCCACACCATTCAAATTAGGCTCAAGAAGACGAAACTAGTTGGCAAAGTTTTAAGGCATGCAAAAACAATTAGACATGTGGTGTTTTGGGAAATTCCTAATGCACGTCATGAGAAAGTGTTGCTGTCCAACTTGCTATGTCATAATAACTAATTCTAGGAAGACCATCAAGTCATTGACCAAATGCAAAAGGACAAACTATAATATGGATGATGGATACAAAAAACAAATCTAAAAGCTAGACATAGAAGTAAGCCCGTTTTTAATTTATCAGTGCTTCAAGTGTTCAAATAAATATTAACAAAACCACAGTGTTTACAACAACCAGAAGCACTGACGATCTGGATTCTTGCCGGTAAAGAAATTTTTATTAAATTATAATCGCGTTGCAAGTATAGTTTCTAAACCAACTAAAATCTTTTCGTACAAAAGTTTTGGTTGTCACTTAAGCAAACCCAATAAAATTTATAACTGAAGTATTTAGACCTCGGGTTGTATCTCAAGGAATTGCAGGGAAGTATGAATTATTATTGGTTATGGAAAAAGGTGTGTTTTTGGATTTTTTGAATTAAAGAACAAGTAAATTAAATGACAAGAAAAATAAATTAATAATTATGAAAACTCTTGGCAAGGTATTAAGAACTGGAAATCCCATCCTGGTTATCCTTATCAGGTGTGATGAGAATTGTTTATCGCTCCCACTTAGTTAACCCTTACTAAATAAAGGAAGGTCAAGTGGACCAATCAATTTGATCCTTAAGTCCTAGTCAACTCCTGTGGATAGACTAGCTTTAGAGCGATCCAAATCAATCAGCGAGAATTCCAATTTTCAATCAACTGCTAAGTCTGATAACTCAAGTGTTACCAATTACTTAACCAAAACCAAAAGGAAAAAAAATCTAAATTAAATTGAAAGCATCATAAATAGAATAAAACAATCATAAATCTGAAATACCTCAAATTATATTAAATAGAATATTCAAATCTAACATGGAAAGATTCATAAGTCAATTTGGCAATATAAGTAATTAACAAGTAAAAGCATTAAAGCATATAAAAGTAGAAGAGAAACATAAATTAAAAGAACATTGAACCTGGAATTGAGAAGAAGCAATCCTAAAATTAAGAGAAATCCTAATCCTAAAACCTAAGAGAGAGGAGAGAACCTCTTTCTCTCTAAAACTACATCTAAAACCTAAAATTGTGAATTATGAAAGTTGTATGAATTGTTGTTGTTGATTCCCTCATTCTCTGGCTTATATTCTGTGTTTCTGGGCTTGGATTTGGGCCGAAAAAGGGTCCAGAAATCGCTGGGGGTGACTTCTGTAATTTTTTGCACGTGGCGTCCGTCACGCGTGCGTGTGGGTCGCGCGTTCGCGTCATTTGGGGTTTTTCTGTGTCACGCGTACGCATCGGTCACGCGTGTGCGTCAGTTGTGTTCTGCTCTAGGCACGAGTCCGCATCGTCTACGCGTACGCGCACTGCCATTTCGCGCGAGGCACGCATCCGCATCGTCCACGCGTGTGCGTCGCTGCCTTTTTCTTCAAAACTCCATTTTTGTGCTTTTCTTTCATTTTTGGATGTTTCCTTTTTGTCCTATAAGCCATTCCTGCCCTTTGAACCCTGAAAATACTTAACACACAAATCACGGCATCGAATGGTAATAAAGGATAATTAAAATTAATATTTTAAAGCATAGGAAACATGTTTTCACATATATCATAAAATAAGGAAGGAATAGTAAAACCATGCAATTCATATGAATAAGTGGGTGAAGAATTAATAAAAACACTCAATTGAGCACAAGATAAATCATAAAATAGGGGTTTATTAAGCACTCCATTTGACAAAGACGAAAAAATGAATGATACTGAATAGTTTGGATAGATCATGGATAGATCATGGAAAATTCTAAAACTTTCATATGAAAATAAGAGCAACAATCGAACAAAGATGTAAACAAAGAAAAGTAGCCTGTGCAGATACTTGTCGCACACAAGTCTAAACTGAATGAAGGATCTTACCATCAATTGCATCGGTATAGTAGCCAAGCATCTCTCTAGCTCTACCTCTTCTAAAATACACTTTGACATTCTGTGGGAAAAGAAAAGACAGGTAATTAATATCAATAAATAATAAAATTCTGCAAAGCTACTAGATCCAAGGAATTATAGAATATGCAAGAATCTGAACCTAAGTTAGAAGGAGCTTCATATGAAGCAGACTCATGATATTTGGACTTTGGATTATAAGCAAAAGTTGTTTGTCTTCATGACAAGAAAATCAATCATCACAGAGCTTTCATAATTATCCAAGCTTAGGATTATTTATAGAGGTAAATTATAGAAACTTACTGCAAAGATAATGGAGTGAATAAATTTCTTAGAAGCAATGATGACTCACCTCAAAAGATGATAACATTGAGAACAAGAATACTCACCTCAAAAAATGAACCAAAATATGCGACTTCATTATTAGCACTGATCCCCCTATGCTTTCTAGTAACATCAGCTACCTGTCTAATAATGTTGTAAAGAAAAGTTCTTAGGATGTAATATTCAATCTACTAAATCAAAACTATAAACAAGAATAACAAAGAAAACTTCCTATATATACTATAACACTACAAGAACCTGAAAAGATCACAATATACTCAGGGAATTGAACTTGAATAGATCAAACAAAAAATTTATTACAATGAAATACTAAATTCATTGCTTGTAAATATATAGTGGCCAAATATATAGTATAGTTGCTGCCACTTGTAGTATGACATGAAATAGGGAAAATGCTATTATCAGGAGAGTCTAATCTATGATATGATCAGATTTAATTTACAGGGAGCAACTAAGACATAGTATCATTTCACCGAACAAGAATTAATACAACGATTAAGAGAATAAACAATTCATCAAACACTTGGAGTGCTTGCGAATTTGAAACAATGTTCATCAATTAAGAGATAATAAAACTCATTGAATGTTATATCATATAGCAAAGCATTCAGAATCTGAGAATGAAAAACAAAGAAAATGAATAAAAAGTAAAAAGAGAAAGAGAACCGAAAATTGAGAATGAGTGGAACGAAGGAGAGCATGCACAAGCGAGAGAATGCCGATGGAGAACACGGGAGTCATTGGCGGAGGAGAGTTGACAGAAGAGGTGCTTTATCTTGTTCTTAGAGGCTTTGACATTGCGACAAAATCTAGCAACGCGTTGATAAAGGAGGTGTCTTGGCTCGATCTCAGTAGCTTTCTAGCAACAGCATAAAGGAGATGAAATTTAGTAGTGACGACGTCAGCAATGGCGGAGGAGGCGACGAAGGCGGCGGAGATGGCGGTGGAGATGGCTATCGCAGTCTTAGGGTTTCAGTGAGCTCTCATCCTCTGTTGTTTCTCTTCAAGTGTTCTCTTGTATTTTGAAAAGAGTTATAATTATTTGATAGTTTAAGTGGTAACAATGAGTTTTATTGTTAGTTATTTTGTGGGAGTTTATCAAATTGTCATAAATAAAATATATTATGGAGGTTTTTAAAAACTCTCACTAAAAAATACCCACAATTATATAACAATTTTGTAGTGTGTCCTGGTAGCTAACCATTGGACAATCCCCCTGTATGCGCATCCCCAAGCTCAATAATATCCATAGAAAAAATTCTAAGCTCATCCATGGAGAGAGACAAATCCCCAAGCTCAAATTCATATATATATATATATATGCCCATGGGGGAGCCCGGGGAGTTGAAGTTTTCGGTCACATCTTACGTATAGAAGGTTAACAATTTGTATCAATTTCGTAAGTCTTATATATTTTTAATTCATTATCATCATCAATTGATATCTCATTTCTACATTCATTCAATACTTTAAAATCATTCCTCATCATCCTTCATTCAAATTCAATCATCATCATCCATCCTCCCATTTTGTTCATCAACAATACCAATTCAAAACATAATTGATTCTTTTCTAAATAAATTAAACTTAAAATATATAATCTTTAAAACCAAATCTTTTAAATAGTTACTTCAAATGAAGTTTCAAATTTATATAAAATTTTGCCAGCATCTCCTCTAAAACTCGGACTCTGCCACCCTTTTTGGGTCCCCTCCAAACATTCCTCAAACCCTTCTCAAGCATTTCCAAATCTCAATCATTTTCCAGAATCCAACCAGTTCTAATATCAAATTATTTTCAAATTGAACCAATTCCAATAATAAATCTTTTTTAAAATCAAACCAGCTCAAATATTAAATCATTTGTAGAATCAAACTAATTCAAAATCAAACGGCTTCCAAAATCAATTCATTTTCATATCTCAAATCATTTTCAAAGCCGATTCATTTACATTATCAAATTATCTTCAAAACCAAAAAAAACCACTTTTCATAATAATCAACTAAATAACTTTTCAAACTAATTTCTTATCCACAACCGCATACCACTCAAGCAATCAAGCAATTAGTAATTCAGTCCTGCAAACAACCACATCCACAAGAAAATCCTAATCACAAAAGTATATTTTTCACACCAATATCTATTTATAACAAATCTATAATATAAAATAAATTTTTAGAAAAACCTACCTCAACTCGTTGAAACTCGAAAACTATAGAGCGCATCAAAACCCCTTCTTCTCGGCTTGTAACCACGGCAGCCGCAACCTCAACTCCAACCCACTTCCGCAACCACCACAGCAACCCTAATCACAGCATATAATAATAAAAACTCAATATTATAGCAATTAACACTGCAAAACCTCAGCGTAAGGTAACAAAATAGTGACTAAATGGCTTTTCGAAACGGAAACGCTTACCGTAAGCGAGAGGAAATAACTGAGTCACGTATAGCGGCAGCTCTGGTGGTGGTGTACAACAGAAAACTCGTGGTAACCATAAACCTAGCACAAACAACCTCATCAACACGCTCACGGTAATAACAGACTTAACGAACAGGGAGATTTAGAAGCAAGGTTAGAGCTTACGAAGGTAGAGGATTCAGCGGCGGTTTTCGGCGGCAGAGGCAGCGGACGCAAGGCACGGCGACACACAGCGGCTCTTCGCTCCTCCAATCATCTCATGCCTCTCTCTCTCTTTCTTTGCCATCAGTGGCATCAACGGATCTGGTGTGATGGAGGCATGAACAGCGACGGGTTTCCTCTCGGCAACAGCGGCAGGTTCGACGGTGGCGCCAACCCACCGTGACGATGACAATATCGGTTCGTGATAAGGGTGACGGTGGCGGTGACAAAAAGATGCAGGGCAGCGTCTTCCTCCTCTTCCGTCGCCGTTCTCCTCGCACGCCTCCTTCCTTCTTCCTCACGAGCTCTTTCTCTCCCTTTCAGTGACTCGACGGTGATTGGCTTGGGCACGGCAACGGCGACGGCAAGACCCACCACGCCGGCGCGTCCCCTTCTTCTCCTCCCTCTCCTCTGTCTCCCGTTCTCTACTCTCTACCCTTAATGTTTCTTTCTTTCTTTGTTTTTTCTCCTTCTGTTGCCGTTTGTTTGGGGAAAAAGGGGGATATGGTGCACTACAAGAATTTGACAAATTAGCGATGAATTTTTGTGAGAAATATTTTTTCTCACTAACTTGTGAGGAATTAGTGACGCACTAACGACCAAAATAATGAGCGGTCACAAAATATTCGAACCTTAGAAACGCAACTGATTAGCGAGAGATTCACGAGTAAGTTTGTTTCTCACAAATTGACTTTTGTAGCTAAAAAAAGAGCGGGAAAAATTTCCTCGCTAATTTGTCACAAATTAATTAGCGAGTGACAATGTTCTAGCACCTCAATCACTTAGTTGTTCAATCGAATAAAAGTAAAATAGCGAGGGATATTATTGTCACTATTCCGTCACAAGTGTTTGATATACAATTAGCGAGAAACAATTCACACACTAGTTCGTTGCTAAATAAACTTTTTGCAAAAAGGCTAATTAGTGAGGAACAATGTTCCTAGCTAATTCGTCACAAAAATTTGAAATACATTTTGCGATGGGAAATTTCCTAGCTAATTTGTCACAAAAGTTTTTATTTTTTAGCGAGCAACTAGTTTCTCGCTAATTTGTCGCATAATATTGTAAAATTCAAAATTAGGGTAATGATAGAAAATAGTCGTCGCTAACTCGTCGCAACAGATAAATCATTCAACTAGGGAAGTGTTCCTTGCTAATTAGTCGCTAAAGTGGAAATACGGATATTGAGCGCCTAGGACCTAAGTAGTGAGAAATTTGCGACCGCTTAACAACTGACACATTTCGTTCGCTGATTTCTAGTCACTGATTAACGAGTGAAATACATTTGTTGCTAATTTGTTGCAAGTTTAATTTAGCAAGCGACTTGGCAACTGCAATCTTGTCGCAAAACAAAAGCTATATCCTAGCTATTTTGTAGCAAATTACTCGTTAATCTCGTTGAAAATCTGTCGCAGAGTTATAACAAATCCAAAGCTAATCGAGAAAATTTTAGAAGTAACTGGTCGCAATTGATCACTAATCAAATGCTTATTTAGTGAGGAATTAGCAACTATTTAACAACTGTTAGCATTTTTTTGTTTATTTCATTTTTCTACTAATTTGTTAGAAAAAACGTTAGTCTTATTCTGTCCTTATTTCATGTTGCTACTAATCACTAACTTCTGTATAACTCCACGAAAAATTCATGAAAAGTTTGCCGCAAATTTGCCCCAGCACACTAATATTATTTGTCATAATTTTGTCACTAACCTAAAGCAATTTTAAAGGAGAGAATAATTAAAATTCTAAAGTCATGACTAATAATTAGCTAGCTAATTTTTAATAACTAATAATTACAATATTCTATTAAGAAGTAAATTCTCAAAAATTTTATAAACAACTCAAATCAAAAGCTTTTCTTTAAAAAAATATTTTTCCAATTAAAAAAAAAGATTTTTC
>NC_029792.2:52524073-52556573 GCF_000816755.2 Arachis ipaensis
AGTAGCAGCTTCTGAAGGAGGGAGATAATGCAGAAATCGCTTTGGGCAATAGCGGTTTCTGAAAGAGAAAAACAATGCATAAACCGCTAATAGAAGTTGAACCAGAAGCTGAAGCAGAACAGAAGCAAAAGCGGAAGAGAAGCAACACCGATGACCAGAAGCAAAGAACAATAATGGAATCAAAAGAACAACAACAACAAAAGCAGCTAAAAGAACAAGAACAACAACAACAAAAGAACAACAAAAACCCAGAACTCAGAAAATTATCATCATCATCAAAACTCAGAACCTCAGAACCCAGAACTCAGAAAAACACCCAAAACTCAGAACTTCAAAAAAATAATGGATAATGGAATCAAAAGAACAGAAACCAAAAGAATTGATAATCAGAAGCAGAAGCAGCAGAAGTAGAAGAAACCAGAAACTGACAAGGAGCAGTGATGACCGGGGACCGAGCGAGGAGGAGCAGAAATGGCGAGCAGCGCGTGACGTCCACCCTCGCAGATATGCTGCCATCGACATCGAGCTAGGAAGAGGAGCAACGGCGAGATCTGGCGGTGAGATCCAGCGGAGAAGACGAGGACCGAACGATGAAGAGCAGCGGCGGTGGCAACGAAGAGCAGCGGTGGCGGCGAGGACCCCTCCCCTTTCATTCCCCCTTTTCTTCCCGAACCCCTCCCCTACCCTTCTCCTTTCGCATTTTCCTTTCCCCCTTTACCCATTTTCTTACTTTTTTTTTTAATTTTTTAAGTTTTATTATTAAGGGTAATTTGGTAATAAAAATAAAAAATCTGGTGAAAAGGACGATTTTAAAATAAATTGAAACCTTCAGGACCATTTTGTTGTGAAAAAAAGGCCAGGAATGAAATAAATGTTTGGCCTCTATGTTAGGGTCAAAAATCGTACTTAACCCTGTATGTATAGTCTTGACCTAAATTTTTTTGAATTTTCATGTATATCTTGTCTTTTACTTTACCTTTTATATGAGACAAAATCAGCCACACTTGTGCAATTGTATTAATGAGGTTGAATAAAATATATTATGTAGTTAAAATATTGAACAATTATGTTGATAATGAATTTTGTGTTACATGTTTATTGTGATATTTTTTTAAAGGCGAACAAAATAATTTATTTCATTAAAAAAAATATAAAACTTGGAAATCAAAATATAAATTTTTTTTTTCAAATTTCACAATATAAGAGTAAAAGGAGTATGTAGTTTTTTGGGATGCAAAAAAAAAAACCTAAGCAAAAATAAAATAAAAACTGACATTAGGAAGTGAAAATTTTAAGTAAGGTAAGAATCACTTGATTTTCACTAATGTGAACTATTTTGTTAAAAAAAATTGTGAGTAGTATTTTTGTCAAAAAAGAAAGGCTATACATTTTTTTTTAATTCTTTACTTGAGTTATTCAATCACAAATGCAGACTAAAATTAAAAAAAAAACTCAACAAACAAAAATAAGTTGAGCTAACAAAATAACAACATCTAAACATATAAGAGATTTTCTAAAATCACATTTCCGTACACACTAAACTAAATCAAAGCTATTCTCCCTAACCAACCAAAATAAAGCCAAAATTCTAATTCACAAGTAAGAAATACAAATAAAACACCATATAAGATTATTACCAAATACCTCAAAAGATGAAGTTTTACGTACTTAACCTTTTATATATATAATAAAATGCTTAAACAATTTACATATGGATGGTGAGGAGAGTTTCTTAATTCTAATGCATTATAACTTTCACATATCTATGAAAATCGGTATAAGCGCCATTTCGATCCCTTCAAATCAAAATGACAAAAATTAAAAGACTATTTGTTTCTAATAATATCCTCACCCAAATATACCTAGCCGCACCCACTAGTAACCCTAACTCTAACTTAGTAACTGTGAACTCAGTAACTCCACAGTCTCCACTCTCTACTCTCCAGTGCTCCAATTAACAAGACGAAACCCCTCGTCCCCTCACACCCTCAAAGCTCCGAAACTCCACTCCTCCCTCTTCTCTACCATCGATGCCACCAGACAGTACCATCGCGGAGGCACAACCCTTTTCTCTTCCTCTCCCTTCCTCAGAGCGATTCTCTCTCCCCGTCGCCCTCTACGGCTCCACACATCACCTCTGTCTACATCATCGATGAACCCCTCTCTCTTCTCTACCTTCAATGGACTCCTCTCTCTTCTCCGCCATCGACGAACTCCTCTCTCTTCTCAGCCTCTCACACGGCGGCGTAACCCTTTCCTCTCGCTCTCCCTTCTTCGTAGCTCTTCTGTCTCCGTCCTCCACCACGGTGCCATGCACCAGCAATCGCCATTGTCCTCCCGCACCAACATCTGCCATCAGCCTCCATCCATAACAGCAACACGCACCAGAAATGGAGCCTCCATAACAGGTTGGTTATATTTTTTATTGTTGATTATTGTTCTTTTTCTACTATTTTTTTGAAACTGTAGTGATAGTTTAGGGTTTGATTTTTGTTCTGTATATTTATTTTGCTCTGTTTATTTTTGTTCTTTTTATTAGGATTTTATTTTTTTTAATTTTATTTTGAATTTCTGTTTTTATGATTCTAACTTTTGATGTTCTCCTTGTGAGTTTGTTGTTTTCATTCTGATTTTTTAATTTCTATTTTTTTGATTCTATTTCCTTGATCATAAGATGTTTCTGCACGGGTAAGAAAATAACAGGTCTATGTCCAGGGATCACAGTTATAATGTGTTATGTTTCATTACAAGAAAAAGGATCACCCAATGCAGTACAAGAGAAAGGTTTTAATTTTGATGATACTAGAATTTTGAGAGGAGCATGGAGGAATGAGTCTAATCCTGATATCTGCAAGGTAAATAGTTTTTCTTGACTTTGAAGTAGTGGCAAAAATTTGGAATTTCCTATATCATAACTCATGTTTGATTTTTTCTAGGTAGAAATGTTCTTACATAAATCCATCTACTTGCTTGTCTCATGTTATTTGGAAACTATTGTTTGTGTTTTTTCTAGAAGAAGCTATACAAAGTTTGTCAACAGTGTCCATGTGTCATGAGAACTTACAACTGAACTTGATCAGCTGGGTAACCTAGAAATCTGTTACTTCTTATTTATTTGGAGGTTGGACTTTCTTGTTGGTCTCATGATCTGTAATTTCTGCTTTTATAGTTTCAATAGGCACTGTGTTTTATCTTTAACCTTTACACACTGAAATTTCACTTTGCATGCTTTCCACGTTGGAGGAGTTGGCCTTTACCTTTTCTTTTTGTCTTTGGAAAATAAACTTTTTACAAGAGAAATTGTGATTCTTAGTTCTTCTCATCTTCTGAACAACTTGACTTATTTGGCTCAATGTTACTGATGCAATAATTTTGAATACTGTTACTATGGACACATGCCACAGAAAAAAGCATATTGCTTTCTTGACAAATTTTGTTATAGATTGAGTAAGTGGTCTATCCACTTGGATTTGATGATAAAGCTCATATGCTAGTCTATTGTGAGATCATAATCTGCTGCAATTTTATGGATGTTAATGTCTATATTTCCTAATTTTCAACTAGCGGGTATAATCTAGATCCTTCATCTTAAATGCTATATTTTCTTGAAGAGAAGATGCTTTTGTTCAACGATGTACTGTTTGATACTGTATCTTCCTTTTTCTGGTAAAAGGCTTTACTTACAAGAAGAAACTACCTACTTACTTTGTGCTCGTGTGATGATTTGTTTAGCTACATAAGAGTTCTTCAGATGCCTTGCTATATGTCAACAAATACACAAAAATACGACTCTTCCTATTTTAAGGGTAAGCATTTTATATTTTGTTCTTGAAATTGCAATTTTATTGCTTCTTTTTCTGCTCATTGGAAGTGATTTTTGTGACCTTTAAACAGCTATTTTTGGTAGAATATATTGATTGGTTAAGTGATTTATAATCTTCTTAGACTTATCTTCTTTTCATTTTCTTACACATGCTTCCAGGTTTACTAAAATAGATGATTCTCCTCTTTTTTTGTACAGAATAATAAAAGGGAGAATGAAGGAGAAAATAATATTTCTACCTTGCCCAGCAGTATCTCAACAAATTGACCAACTATGTTTGCAGACATAGATACTAATGTAGATAACCTATAGTTTTGAAGAAGCAAGTATGCAGTTTAATACATTTACCTTACTGTATCAACTGCTAAGTCATAAGTGGTGTTTATTTGTATTTTTCATTTTTTTTTTAATTTTCAATGTGCAATAAGGAACTGTGATGTATAATGTATAATGAATTTTATAAAAGCAGGATCATATTTGTGCAGCTAAATTGAAACATCTCTAAATAAGTGAGTGAATACTTACTTTTACATGATATTGTAATTGAGCCTTTAATTTTGATGTTGATGAACTAATTATAGTTGTATGCATCATAATCTTTTAGTTTAATGACAAATAAAAAAATAATGAGGTTTATTTTAGTATAGCGATAAAATTGGTATTCTAAACTTGATGATGGTGACAAATCAAAGACTCTTTTGCGAATGAAACATTTGTGAGATACCTATCAACACTAGTTTAAAAGGAATTTGTGATGACATTTTGCGATAGTCTTGCAACTAATTGACTACGTATTATTTCCTAGCAAGTTAGCAACTACTTCATAACTCTACTTTCTCATTTAGAATAGCTTTGGTCTAGCTACAAAATTCTTACAAATTTGATTAAGGATTTTCAAATATTAGCTATAGATTTACTACAAAATATGACAGATTTACGTCATATTAGCGGACAACTTGCGACGATTTAGGTTCGGAAAAATTTCTCGCTAATTAGCGTCAACTAAGCATTCAATTTTGTCTACGAAGTTAGCTTTCATTTAGTGATGAGTCTGCTGCAGTAGAGTTTGTCGCTAATTAGCGACTACCATTTAGTCTATTTCTTCTATGGAAGTAGCTTTTACTTTAGTAATAGATTTGCGACTATCTATTCGGTAACTAAAAATTTTTTCGATGAATTAGCGACTGTTGTGTTTGCCTCACTGATCTACGATTTATAATTAGCGAGGAAAGCATTAGTTGCTAGGCGGTAGCTAATCTGTCACAAATTATATTTTGCGTCAGATTAGCGATGATTTTACAACTCTTTTTGTAGTAGCTAATCGGGCATATTCTTGAAGTGGTGGATGGCGGTGAGGCGGTAGCTAGGTTAGGTTAGGGTTAGAATGTGTTTCAATTAGGTTTAGGTTAAGGTAAATTAGGGTTTTAATTTGGGGATTTTTAGGTAGTTTGGTAATTTTAATAAAAATTAGGGATATATAGTAATTAAAAACCAATTTTTTTTAATCCAACACTCATTTATGAAAATACTATTTAATTATCAACTTTTAAATTTATTTTTAAATAAATATTTTAATTTAATAATTAGAGATAATTAAGTTAATGATAGGTGAAAAAGTATGGTACAAAGTAGAAGATACAAGATAGGCTCAAAACAAAGATGTTACATAGTCTCAACAATTTCCCAAACATTGAAGAAACACATCAAGATGCAAATTTTTCAAGATAGGTATTTGCAAAAACAATGCAATCGACAAGCCAATGCTCTTGTTCCCTTAACTAATCAATCACTAGGTGCTTTCCAACTCGTTTATAACTCCTCAAGAACATTCTTACTTCATAATCTCATGATTGCATTTTGTAACACCCTACTATACAGAGTCTTATGCTTAAGTCATAATTCAGAGATGGCAAGGTATTACGACCTCTAAAACAAAAATTTAGTACGTATAGTAGTATGAATGATTGATACTAGGAGCCTTTATAAAAAAAAGGGGTAAACAAAAACCGTAACTCGAAGGCGCAACACTCCGATCGATAACGTAACGAACAGGGATAAGCTATCGCAAGATTATATATATACAAAGGAGTGTCAAAAATAGGAATATCAAGACTCAAAATCTGGCTGCGAAGATAACCGGTCCGAGCATAGCAATATATACATATAATAAAATAAGGAAAACCCCAAGGAAAACCCCAAAGGGACACAAATACAGAAACCTATTCTCCAAAACCTCCTATAAGCGGAGTCATCACAGTTTGTATTATTTAATGGAGATAAAAGTATCTAAGCAAAACATATAAACCAAAACAGAGTCCCGAGAACAAAGGATCTTCGCTAATCCAGAAGTCTCCAGCATGCCTCAACGAGAAGCCTCGCGTCCTGCATCTAAAAACCACAAAATCCGCATGGTTGAGAACCAGAGGTCCCCAGCATGGTAACAGCTTCCACATATATAATACATAATAATAGAAGAAAGCCGAAGGCAATCCTAGAACTTCCTCCAGACAATATCAAAGCTTATAAACAAGCTAAACCATAAGTGGCAACTGACTAAAGATACTTCAGTCTAACTAATACTTCCCTTTCCAATTCCTTCAGACCTCCCAACCACCAGCAGGAGTATAATATAGCAAACACAGTTATATCAGACAAGAGATATACAAATAAGAACAATTAAGGCATTTAGACAAATAGCAAGTGATATGCAGTCAAATAGGCAATCTCAAACAATTCATATAGTATGCATATGATGAATGCCTGTCCCTAGTGGCTAATGATATCATCTGTCGGTTATAGAGCCAACCCGACAAGTCCTAGTAGCTAACCATTGGACTGTCCCTCTGTCGCGCATCCCCAACTCGAGTTATACTCGTCATAAACTTGATCATAATCATGATCCATATCCATCACCCTCACTGGTGAATATTTACGGGGGGAGCTCATCCGGGTCTTTCACAGTGCCCGGCCACACTTACGACATAGGGTCAAAAGAGATTCGAGTCTCAACCTGGAGCACGTGGTGGCTAGCCACTGCTTCCTCCCAGGGAAACCCTCATCTCCGATAGTGGAAGTGCAAATATTCACAATTCATTCAACAGCATATATACATTTATACTTAGCCATAATCATGGCCCTGCCGTATCACGGCAATAATCCAGCCATCCGGCTCACGGTTAAATCCATAACCAGCCAATTCATTAACAATTACGGCCCTTCGGCCCAGGGCATAACAAGCACTTCCACTGCCATCCTCCGCATCTCACATAATCATCTTTGATCCTCATTGATCATTCATTTTTCCCTTGCTTTACTCGCAAGGTACCACATTCACTAGCCCCTTTTTCATTGCTAGGCATATCATAATGATTTAAGACATAAGTGGTGAGATCGGAGGATTAGAAGTATGAAATTTGGCTTTTAAAACTCAAAAATCAACTTTGGGATGAAAACAGGGCCACGCGTACGCGCATTCCGCGCGCACGCGTGGATGGCCTTAAAACTCATCGACGCGCAAGCGTCATACACGCGGACGAGCGGATTGAAAATTAGCCAACGACGCGCAAGCGTCAGCCACGCGTACGCATGGGTGCTCTTGCACCTCAGGCACAAAACTGACACAACTCTGGCACAACTCTCGGGAAAATGGCTGGGCATTTGGTGCAGCGCATCGACGCGCCCGCGCACACCATGCGCACGCGTGGATGGTGCTTTCTTGAAGAACGGCGCGTACGCGCCAAGTGCGCCTACGCGAGGGGGGTCATTCTGCTAAAAATTTTCTAAGTTAAAAGCTGCAGAATTTACAGATTCAACCCCCAATCTTCCGACGGATATAAATTTCTCATTTTAAATCGTTTTTCACCTGTTCTTTGAACGGCATGGACATCCTGGATCCAATTTCATTTCTAAACAGATTTAGCACAAATCAGAGATCCGTAGTCCAAGTTATGTCCCGTCAAAGTATGCCCAAAAACCATGTTTTCATACAAAATCACAAAGTGCCATTTTCAAAACAAGCCACTTTCAACTCTTTTCAAAAATCAATCAACACATGCCAATTTCATCCCTTTTCTTTGAAATCAATCAAAATGTACCAAAATCAACATCAAGCCATCCTCAACTCACACATTTGACACTTTACCAAAATTCCCAAAACCACATCCAACCATTTTAACACTTCTCAATCAAATGGCTAAAGGACAAACACAATATCATGTCATACATCCTTCCTCATCCCAATTTCCAATAATACCATTTCAAATCAACCATCATTATACATAATCATCATCATACTCACCATCAATATGGTACCACCCACCAATTCAACCTCAATCATTCATCAAGCATATATCACAACATGCATTTTCTCATATATCACACAATCAAGGCATCAATATTCATAATCACATATATGATCACATCATATATCTCAACCATTCCACAACATCAACAATTCAATGCCTATCTTAGGGCCTCTAGCCTAAGTATTTCCTACCACATTACATATTAGATACGGAAAACCCCAAGGTCCAAGGAGACAAGATTAACCTTCTCCTTCAAGAGAGTTGGGTCCTATAACATCAAAGAACCCAAAATCTCAACATTTCACCCATGAAACTCGAAAACAAGGGCTGGAATTTCGAAGAACAAAACGTGGTTTACCTCAAGATTGATTGTATGGGTTTTGTAGAGCTCTTTGCGATAAATGCGTGGCCGCAAACGGTGTGGCAATCGGAGCTCTAGATCAAAAGTTATGGTGGTTTGAAGATCAAGTGAGAGATAGAAGTTTGAGAGAGTGTTCTTCCCCTCCCTTACTCCATTTCAGCGTGTTTGAGTGATAAGTGAGGAGAGAGAGTGCTGAAAACTAGGGTTTTGGTTTAGTTTAGTTGGGCCAAGGGCCCACTTTGGGTCCAGTTGGCCCAGTTTGGCCCGTTCGGTCTAATCTTGGTCCGATTTCTATAAAATTGGTACCGAAATTCTCGTCTCAATTTCCTCTATCATATTTAGCCATAAAAATAACATTTTTGGCTTTCTAGGACAAATTCTCATTTATGGGTTAATTAGCCGTTAATTAACCGGGTCTTACACATTTTGCTGTACACCTCTAACACATCCGTGGTAATAACTAGTTTTCATATCAAGCCTTAAGGTTTTCAACTTCTCACGCTTTAACAAAACTCACCGTCACAACTCCCAACCGTACTTTTTTGAATGACTCATCCGAAAGTTTTCAATCTCATCAATCACTTTGCAAACCCACAACCGGTTACAAGCCAAATATCAACAAAACTCTTTCGCGTAAAATAAAGCTCCACAACATCCTGTGGCATCGCACATTTACCAACTTCACCTTTCGCATTCACTAACCATGTCCTAAGTACTAACATATTACTTGCCATATCTAAGATCGCACGTGGCATTAAGATAAATCTTGAATTTACTCAGAAGAACACAAAATTTTAGAAAAGAATGACAAGTGACAAGGACAGTACTCATAAGGATTTGAAAGAATGAATGAAATTACAGGTAAACAAGGATACATAAGTAATGAACATTGCCAGAAGGGAATCAATTGACAACTACAAGGATAACTCTTGAATTAAAGAAATTTGATATGATCATTAAGAAGAAAAATAGCACATTAGTTTGAAACGAATTTCAAGCTGAGTCAAAGAAGTATGGGATTTTATAGAAATGGAATGATTAAAGACAATAGTGACGCATCGCAGCAGAACAACTTTAGATTACTACAAGAGTTTCTTAGCTCGTGGAGAAATACGTGGTCAACAATCGTGTTAGTAGATATTTTAATATAGTTGAAAATGTAAACAAATCAAGATATACGTAAGGTACAGATTGTGAATCAATGAAATATAAACTACATCTCAAGAAAATGAAAAAGGATAAATGATACTTCAAATTACACGATACGATTAGAACGGATAAGCCAATACTGCCTAATTAAAAGGAGCACTTAACAATTTTCAAAGATTTAAGGATCCGTGTTGTACCAAAACGATTTTCAATGTCATGTCCAAGAGTACAGAATTCATGAAGAGAAGTACAACGACAAGGATAGACGCTCCTAAAGATTCAAGCAGTATTTTACAAATAAAAGGCGAACATATTGAGAGTTTAAAGTACTCTAATGGAGACAATGAGAAGAAAATCGTTCATTTGTTGATTGAATTCAAACTGAATTAACGTACAAGGTTCACAGGAAGAGAGTGGCAAAGCCAAGAACATCGTTTGCAAAATTCAAGAGAATCAATAAAAACGTAAATATTGCACCATGTTAAAACAATTTCAAGTTGAATTAGATTATGCAAGATTTGTGAAATGAAAATTAGTTATACTAGGGATAAAATATTTTCTCAAAAACCTTGAAAGATACTTTAGGTACATAATCAAATAAGAATTTGCATAAAAATAACAACGAGGTCGATAGAAAATCAAGTTGTAATCTTACAAGGAATTTGAATCTAAGAACTTCACTAGGTACAATCAAGAAAAAGAACGGTGCACTCTTTTGAACCGAATCTAAGCTGGGTCAAAAAGAATACTAAAAGTCAATGGTAGCGTTCACAAGGAATGGTTAAACTCAAAAAGGAATGAATTCACTTTGTCGAAAGAAATACTAAAGGTATTGCATCAAAACAACTCAAATTAAAATCAGATATACAAGGTTTATAAAATAGAACTTAATTTAGCTATGAGCAAAAATATTTCCTAAAAAATCTTGAAAAATACTCCGGTGCAAAATCTCATAAGAATATGTATAAAAATTGTGATAAAGTTTGTAGAAAATCAAGTTGTAATTAAAGAAGAAAGTATAGGGTGTAATATTTTTTTTTCTATAAGTCAGTAAAAGGGTAGGTGACGCATTACGAAACCTATAGGTTTTAAACCATATAAAGAAGTTACAAAATTCATATAAAGAAGTATATGCTAAATTGGAAATGAGGTTTAGAAGTTCAAGAGATAGTCATGGACAAGAATTCAGGTGAGAGAAAAATCAAACCATAATTTCTTTGAAGATCCAAAATAAGAATTACAAGAGAACACTGTATGATAGGATATATTACGGCAAAACAAATTCAAATTTCGTCAATGAATTACATCGTGTAAGTAGAGGAACGCAAAACCTAAAACTGAGATGTCAAGATTCTACGGGATAGCTAGATGCATGTTCAGAATAGAATACACATAAGATGCAAAGCATAGAGCTAAGATATCAAATCATAACTAAGAAATGATTCTAAATCAGAAAATTTTGCTAGGAACACAAGAAAAAAAATAATATATTGATTAAAGCAGGTTCCAATTAAATTAGAATACAAAGTTCGCATAGAAGAACACAAACTTGAGAACCATGACATCAAGAATCCAATGGATGGTTAGGAATACAACCTGACAAAGAATCAAACCGCATTTCAAGAAAAGCAGTGAAATAAGGAATTACAAGATTAAGGAAAAGAAAACAAATGATACGTCAATACGGGACTAACTTCAAAAATTAGTTTTTAACGCTCCCAAAACTGGTTATTCGCGTTACCTATTACTTCTATTTTGCATAGGATAACCCGTTAACTTTCCCGTACACATAAACCATTAGCATTATGTTGGTCAGACTTAACATCAGCAGTTATGCAACGGCAAGCTAACACTGTTAATCAATAGACAGTCATGTGCAAAAAGCTCTAATTCTTGTCATTTGGAGAAGACCTATAACATGACAGACATTTAGAATATACAATGAAGCATAGTCAGTCCATTCCCAAGGCTCTATTAAGGATGAACTGCTCTGATACCATAATGTAACACCCTCACTATCAGAGTGTCATGCTTCTGACTACACCATTCTGATAGCAAGAAGTATTACGATGACTTCATATACTTAATAATAAAATAGGAGTCTTTGACTCGATATCGTATCGCTATTTTCTTTGAAAAGTTGAAAAAATACTTTATCTTGAAAACAAACAAGCATAAACATATATATAAAAGTTCTTACATAAGTAGCTTATGAATATAATATACATACAAAACATACAATTTCTATCCCGCTTACAAAATATAATATTGATGGCGAGGGATAAATAAATAATAACTAAAACAACATTGAATAAGCAAAACCTAATAAAAATTCTTCGTGAGCCTCGTCATCCATTTCCTGAAAAGATAAAGTTGTAAGGGGTGAGAACCTAACCACACGATCTCACCACGAAGTTTCAGAATTGTCATAAGAAGATATTTAATAAGAAAATTATTTTCAAGCTCAGGGATTATCATTGTCTTATGAATCCTATGAAAGCCGAAGGTTTAACCATCAAAAATTCAAAACCTTTTTAAAAGAAATAAGTTAATTATCCAAAAATTTAAACTCACATCTCAGATGAAAAAAAACCTTAAAAGTTTCCTAACAGTATGAATGACCAACCTATTCCAAGCATAGGTTTATTATGTCTTTGCTGAACCAGCTTGATATTTCATACTTTTCTAAATCTTAATCAGAAACCAACAACGAAATCTATTAACACCATCATCAATTCAGCACCAATACTCAATCAACAAAAGTATCACACCAGAGCAAACATAGGCAAAATAGACAAGAAAGGCATAGATATAGATAGGAGTTACAGTAAATAGTTCAGATAGCAGTTAATAACAGTTAAGCAATTAGGCAAACCAAAACAAATTCACACTCAAACAAAGCATGCAAATGCATATGATGCATGTCTTTCCTATAGCTAATGAGCTCATCTGTCAGTTATACAGCCAACCCGACATGTCCTGGTAGCTAACCATTGGACAGTCCCTCTGTATGCGTATCCCCAAGGTCAATAATATCCATAGAAAAAATCCCAAACTCATTCATGGAGAGAGACAAATCCTCAAGTATATATATATGCATCCCATGGGGGAACCCGGGGAGTTGAAGTGCCAGGTCACATCTTACATACAGAGGGTCAATAATTTGTCTCAATTTTGTAAGTCTCATATATTTTTAATTCATTATCATCATCAATTAATATCTCATTTCTACATTCATTCAAGAATCATACTTTAAAATCATTCCTCATCATCCTTCATTCAATTTCAATCATCATCATCCATCTTCCCATTCCGTTCATCAACAGTACCAATTCAGAACATAATTCATTCTCTTATAAATAAATCTAACTTAAAAAATATAATCTTTAAAACCAAATCTTTTTAAAAAGTTACTTCAAACAAAGCTTCCAATTTTTATAAAATTTTGCTAGCATCTCCTCTAAAACTTAGACTCTGCCACCCTTTTCGAGTCCCCTTCAAACATTCCTCAAACCCTTTTCAACAATTTCCAAATCTCAATCATTTTCTAAATTCAACTAGTTCTAATAACAAATTATTTTCAAACCGAACCAATTCCAATAATAAATCTTTTTCAAAATCAAACCAGCTCAAATATTAAATCATTTATAGAATTAAACTAACTCAAAATCAAACCGCTTCCAAAATCAATTCATTTTCATATCTTAAATCATTTCCAAAGCCGATCCATTTACATTATCAAATTAACTTCAAAACCAAGAAAAACAACTTTTCATAATAATCAACTAAATAACTTTTCAAACCAATTTCTTATCAACAACCGCACACCACTCTAGCAATCAAGCAATTAGTAATTCAATCCAGCAAACAACCACATCCACAAGACAGTCATAATCACAAAAGTATATTTTTCACACCAATATCTATTTATAACAACTCTATAATATAAAATAAATTTTTATAAAAATCCCTACCTCAACTCTTCGAAACTTGAAAACTATACAGCGTATTAAAACCCCTTCTTCTCGGCCTGTAACCTTAGCAGCCGCAACCTCAACTCCAACCCGATTCTGCAACCACCACAGCAACTCTAATCACAATATATAATAACCGAAACTCAATCTTATAGCAATTAACGCAGTAAAACCTCAACGTAAGGTAAGAGAATAGTGACTAAAGGGATTTTCAAAATATAAATGCTTACCACAACTGACAAGAAATAACTAAGCCAAGTAGCGACAACTCCGGTGGTGATGTACAATAGAAAAATCGCGATAACCATAAACCTAGCACAAACAACCTCGTCAACATGCTCACAGTAACAACGGACTTAACAAGCAGGGAGATTTAGAAGCAAGGTTAGAGCTTACCAAGATAGAGGATTTAGCGGCGATTTCCGGCAGTAGAGGTGGCGGAGGCAAGGCTTGGCAACACCCAGCGGCTCTTCCCTCCTCCACTCAGCTCGCGCCTCTCTCTCTCTTTCTTTATCATCAGCGGCATCAACGGATTTGAAGTGATGGAGGCATGAACAGCGACTGGCTTCCTATCGATGACAGTGGTTGGTTCGACGGCGGCTCCAACCCACTGTGACGACGACGACGGCAGTTTGCGATAAGGGTGACGGTGGCGGCAACAACAAGATGCAAGGCAACGTCTTCTTCCCCTTCCCGTTGTGGTTCTCTTCGCATGCCTCATTCCTTCATCCCCGCGAACTCTTCATCCCCTTCTCCCTCTCCTCTGTCTCCCGTTCTCTACTCTTTACCCTCAATTTTTTTTCTTTATTTGTTTTTTTTCTCCTTCTGCTGCGTGTTTGGGGAAAAAAGGGGGGGGAGGGGTAGGGTGAGTGGCGGTGGCTAGGTTAGGTTAGGGTTATAATGTGTTTCAATTATGTTTAGGTTAAGGTAAATTACGGTTTCAATTTGGGGATTTTTACTTTTTTAGGTAGTTTGGTAATTTGAATAAATATTAGGGATATATAGTAATTGAAAACTAATTTTTTTAACCCAACACTCATTTATGAAAATACTATTTAATTATCAACTTTTAGATTTATTTTCAAATAAATATTTTAATTCAGTAATTAGAGATAAGATAATCAAATTAATTTTCTTTAAATTATAAAATAAAATTAAAAATTTAATTATTCAAATTTAAAACATATATAATTCTTAAAATATAATCTTAATTAAATATAATAAATCTTAAGTAACTTATTATTTAATTTTTAAAAATCTGGAGTCTTATAGAAGACTTACTTGCTAACTCTTTTGGTGATGGAATCTCACTCTTTTAATCTAATCCCTATAACAAAAATATAATTATAGGCACAATAAAAAAGGATAGAAAACTGAATCTGAATCTATTAATCTAAAATTGAAGAAGAAAAAGCAAAGGAAAAAAAGAGAAGATAATTGGTGCACGAAATTACAATCACACTTTTGCAACTCCGCACAACTAACCAGCAAGTGCATTGGGTCGTCCAAGTAATACCTTACGTGAGTAAGGGTCGATCCCACGGAGATTGTCGGCTTGAAGCAAGCTATGGTTATCTTGTAACTCTTAGTCAGGATATCAATAATTCTCAGATTGAATTGCAAAAAGTAAAAGAACATGAAATAAATACTTGTTATGCAGTAATGAAGAACAGGTTGAGGCTTTGGAGATGCTTTGTCTTCTGAATCTTTGCTTTCCTACTATCTTCTTCTTCATGCACGCAAGGCTCCTTTCATGGCAAGCTTTATGTTGGGCATCACCGTTGTTAATGGCTACTTCCCGTCCTCTCAGTGAAAACGTTCCAAATACGCTGTCACCGCACGGCTAATCATCTGTCGGTTCTCGATCATGCTGGAATAGGATCCATTGATCCTTTTGCGTCTGTCACACGCCCAACTCAGAATACCACAGACAAGGTTTAGACGTTCCGGATCTCAGGAATGGCCGCCAATAATTCTAGCTTATACCACGAAGACTCTGATCTGAATCATGAGGCTAAGAGATATGCATTCAATCTAAGGTAGAACGGAGGTGGTTGTCAGGCACGCGTTCATAGGTGAGAATGATGATGAGTGTCACGGATCATCACATTCATCAGGTTGAAGTGCGAATAAATATCTTAGAATAGAAGCAAGCGTGATAGAATGGAAAACAGTAGTAATTGCATTAATTCATAAAGAACAGCAGAGCTCCTCACCCCCAACAATGGGGTTTAGAGACTCATGCCGTAGAGAATACAATAGGAAACATGTAAAGTGTCATGAGGTACAAGATGAATCACTAAAAGTAGTTTTTATAGTAAACTGGTGACCTAGGGTTACAGAAAAAGAGTAAGCTAGGGTGTTTAGTGTAAAAATCCACTTCCGGGGCCCACTTGGTGTGTGCTTGGGCTGAGCATTGAAGCTTTCATGTGTAGAGACTTTTCTTGGAGTTAAACGCCAGCTTTTGTGCCAGTTTGGGCGTTTAACTCCAGTTTTTATGCCAGTTCCGGCGTTAAACGGCAGAATTCTTGAGCTGAATTAAAACGCCTGTTTGGGCCATCAAATCTCGGGCAAATTATGGACTATTATATTGCTGAAAAGCCTAGGATGTCTAATTTCCAACGCAATTAAGAGCGCACCAATTGGGCTTTTGTAGCTCCAGAAAATCCACTTTGAGTGCAGGGAGGTCAGAATCCAACAGCATCTGCAGTCGTTTTCCAGCCTCTGATTCAGATTTTTGCTCAGGTCCCTCAATTTCAGCCAGAAAATACCTGAAATCATAGAAAAACACACAAACTCATAGTAAAGTCCAGAAAAGTGAATTTTAAATAAAAACTAATAAAAATATAAAAAAAACTAATTAAAATATACTAAAAACATACTAAAAACAATGCCAAAAAGCGTATAAATTATCCGCTCATCACAACACCAAACTTAAATTGTTGCTTGTCCCCAAGCAACTGAAAATCAAATAGGATAAAAAGAAGAGAATATACAATGAATTCCAAAAACATCTATGAAGATTAGTATTAATTAGATGAGCGAGGCTTTTAGCTTTTTGCTTCTGAACAGTTTTGGCATCTCACTTTATTCCTTAAAGTTCAGAATGACTGGCATCTATAGGAACTCAGAATCCAGATAGTGTTATTGATTCTCCTAGTTAAGTATGTTGATTCTTGAACACAGCTACTTTATGAGTCTTGGCTGTGGCCCTAAGAACTTTGTTTTCCAGTATTACCACCGGATACATAAATGCCACCGACACATAACTGGGGAACCTTTTCAGATTGTGACTCAGCTTTGCTAGAGTCCCCTATTAGAGGTGTCCAGGGTTCTTAAGCACACTCTTCTTTTTGCTTTGGACCTTGACTTTAACCGCTCAGTCTCAAGTTTTCACTTGACACCTTCACGCCACAAGCACATGGTTAGGGATAGCTTGGTTTAGCCGCTTAGGCCAGGATTTTATTCCTGTGGGCCCTCCTATCCACTGATGCTCAAAGCCTTGGATCCTTTTTATCACCCTTGCCTTTTGGTTTAAAGGGGTATTGGCTTTTTCTGCTTGCTTTTATTTTTCTTTCTTTTTCTTTTCTCCTTTTTTTTTCTGCTAGCTTTTCACTGCTTTTTCTTGCTTCAAGAATCAATTTTATGATTTTTCAGATCATCAGACAACATTTCTCCTTTTCCCATCATTCTTTCAAGAGCCAACAATTTTAACATTCATAAACAATCAAATTCAAAAATATGCACTGTTCAAGCATTCATTCAGAAAACAATAGTATTGCCACCACATCAAAATAATTAAACTGTTTTAAAATTCAAAATTCATGTACTTCTTTTTCTTTTTCAATTAAAAATACCTTTCTTTTAAGAAAGGTGATGGATTCATGGGACATTTATAGCTTTAAGACATAAACTTTAAATTTTATTAATCATGGAATGACAATAAGACTCAAAAATAAATATAGGAGCAAACCAATAATAATAGAAGGCAGAAAATAAAAACAGAAAAATAAATGACTCTTAAAATAGACTCTTAATAATAAAGGTTATCACAGAGTTAGGACTCAACAACCTTGATTTTGAGAAGTGGATGCTCCCTCAATTTGTGGGGTGCTTGGTCCTTCAAGGGAGAGCTTTTGGCGCTTCAGCTCCTTTAGCTCACGCCCCTGCTTCTCCTGTTCTTTCAGCAGTTTGCAGAGCATGCAGTTTTGATTCTGCTGTTCTTCCTTAAGTTGTTCCATAGCTTCTTGCAGCTTGGTAACAGATGCTTCTAGGTGGGTCCAGTAGTCAATTTTAGGAATTTCTGGGAGGAACTCCTGCGCCCTCCTTTTGATGGAGTTGTCTTGCACTTGTCCTTCCATTGACTTCTTGGTGATTGGGTGTTCGATTGGGATGAATTCATCTACTCCCATCCTCACCCCAGCATCTTTACATAGCAGAGAAAGTAAGCTTGGGTAGGCCAGTTTGGCTTCAGCGGAGTTCTTGTTTGCAATTGTGTAAGATGATGAATCTCCACTTCTTTTCCAAGCATAATACAATGAATCATCACTGCTCTTTTGACAGTGACCTCAGAGCGGTTGCTAGTGGGCAATATAGGACGCCCAATGAAGTCCAACCAGCCTCTTGCAACTGGTTTGAGATCTCCCCTCTTGAGTTGGTTTGGGACACCTTTTGAATTGGTTATCCACTTAGTTCCAGGGAGGCATATGTCCTCTAGAACTTGATCTAACCCCTTATCTACTCTCACCATTCTCCTATTAAAGGATTTTGGATCATCTTGTAGTTGAGGTAATTTGAAGATCTCTCTTATTTTATCCAGATGGAAGTAAATAAGCCTCCCTCTGACCATGGTTCGGTAGGTATGAAAGGCGGTTCCAGTTATTCTCTGCTTACCTGTCAGCCACAGATTTGAGTAGAATTCTTGAACCATGTTTCTTCCAACCTTTGTCTCAGGATTGGCTAGAATTTTCCATCCTCTGTTTCGAATTTGCTCTTGGATCTCCGGATATTCATCCTCTTTTATATTGAATTTAACTTCCGGGATCACTGACCTTAGACCATTATTTTACGGTAATGGTCTGCATGTTCTTTGATTAAGAACCTCTCTTGATTCCAAAGACTCCTTGGAGTATTCTCTTTCTTGCCTCTTGATTTGGTTTGATTTCCCTTAGGTGCCATGATCTTGATGAATTTTAGCTCAGTGATCACAGAAAAATACACCAAACTTAGAGGTTTGTTTGCCCTTAAGCAAAAGAAAGGAAAGGGGAGAGAGAGGAAAGGAGGCAAATTCGAATGGTATAGAGGAGGGGATGGCCGAATGTATATTTATAGGAGGAGGGGAGGGATTTCAAAAAATTTGAAAGAGATATGAGATAGAGATATGATTGATGGAAGAAAATAAAATCATGATATGAAAAAGATGAGATTTGTAATTAAAAAAGATATAAAGATGTTAAATCCGAAAATTTGGTTATGCATCTAAGAATTAAAAGATGATATGATGAGTTGAAAAAGATTTGGAAAGAAATTAAGAAGATAATTGAGTTTTTGAACGCCAGAAATTAAGAAATTAAGAAGGTACCCTGGCTGGCGTTAAACGCCAGAAACCCCTTTATCACTGGGCGTTTTGCTGAATGCCCAGGATGCTGCAATTATGGCGTTAAACGCCCAGAATGGTACCCATTCTGGTGTTTAACGCCCAAAATGGTACCTTTACTGGCGTTTAACGCCCAAAATGCCCTTTATTGGCGTTTTCTTGCCAGCAAGCTCCTTTTCTCTGGTTTTTGCACTGAATCCTTCTGTAACTCTATGAATTCCTTTAATTTTGATGATTAACCTTTGAAGAAAAATGTATATCAAACTTCTACAAGTATTAATTAAGACAAATAACTTGCTAATGGCTGGGTTGCCTCCCAGCAAGCGCTTCTTTATTGTCTTTAGTTGGACCTTTCCTGAGCTTCATTCAAGTCTCAGTTTTGAGCATTCTTGCTCAAAATTGCTTTCAAGATAATGTTTGATTCTCTGTCCATTAACAATAAACTTTTTGTCAGAATCAATATCTTGAAGCTCAACATATCCATATGGTGACACTCCTGTAATCACATATGGTCCCCTCCATCGGGATTTTAATTTCCCGGGGAATAATCTGAGCCTAGAGTTGAACAGCAGAACTTTTTGTCCTGGCTCAAAGACTTTGGATGACAATTTCTTGTCATGCCACTTTTTTGCTTTTTCCTTATAAATTTTGGCATTATCAAAAGCATTGAGTCTGAACTCCTCTAGCTCATTTAGCTGGAGCAATCTTTTCTCACCAGCTAACTTAGCATCCATGTTTAGGAATTTGGTTGCCCAGTAGGCTTTATGTTCCAGTTCCACGGGCAGATGACAGGCCTTGCCATACACAAGCTGGTATGGAGAGGTTCCTATAGGAGTCTTGAATGCTGTTCTGTATGCCCACAGAGCATCATCCAAGCTCTTTGCCCAATCCTTTCTACGGGCAATTACAGTCCGTTCCAGAATTCTCTTTAATTCTCTGTTAGAGACCTCATCCTGCCCATTTATCTGTGGATAATACGGAGTTGCTACTTTGTGGCTAATTCCATATCGAACCATAGCAGAGTAAAGCTGTTTATTGCAGAAATGGGTGCCCCCATCACTAATTAGTACTCTGGGAACACCAAATCTGCTGAAAATATATTTCTGAAGGAACTTCAGCACGGTCTTGGTATCATTAGT
Source organism: Arachis ipaensis (assembly GCF_000816755.2). Classification (NCBI taxonomy): domain Eukaryota; kingdom Viridiplantae; phylum Streptophyta; class Magnoliopsida; order Fabales; family Fabaceae; genus Arachis; species Arachis ipaensis. The sequence continues at coordinate 52,544,420 of NC_029792.2, forward strand.
GGGTGTGGCAATTGCTTCCACCCATTTAGATACGTAGTCTACTGCCACCAGAATGTAAGTGTTTGAGTATGATAGTGGGACAGGACCCATGAAGTCAATACCCCATACGTCAAACAACTCAATCTCTAAGATCCCTTGTTGAGGCATGGCATAACCATGAGGCAAGTTACCAGCTCTTTGGCAACTGTCACAGTTACGCACAAACTCTCGGGCATCTCGATAGAGAGTAGGCCAATAGAAGCCACATTGGAGGACTTTAGTGGCTGTTCGCTCACTTCTGAAATGTCCTCCATACTGTGATCCATGGCAATGCCACAGGATCTTCTGTGCCTCCTCTCTAGGGACGCATCTGCGGATCATTCTGTCTGCGCATCTCTTAAAGAGATATGGATCATCCCATAAGTAGTACTTTGCATCAGAAATTAGTTTTTTCTTTTGCAACCTGCTGTACTCCTGGGGTATGAACCTCACAGCTTTATAATTTGCAATGTCTGCAAATCATGGTGCTTCTTGAATGGCAAAAAGTTGCTCATCCAGAAAGGTCTTAGAGATCTCAGTAGGAGGGAGGGACGCCCTTGCTACTGTTTCTATCCGGGACAGGTGATCAGCTACCTGGTTCTCTGTCCCTTTTTGTCTCTTATTTCTATATCAAACTCTTGCAGAAGCAACACCCATCTTATGAGCCTGGGTTTTGAATCCTGCTTTGTGAGTAGATATTTAAGAGCAACATGGTCAGTATACACAATCACTTTTGAACCTACTAAATAGGATCTAAACTTGTCAATGGCAGAAACCATTGCAAGTAACTCCTTTTCTGTGGTTGTGTAATTCTTCTGTGCGTTATTTAGAACACGACTGGCATAGTAAATGATGTGCAGAAGCTTGTTATGCCTTTGTCCTAACACTGCACCAATGGCATGGTCACTGGCATCACACATTAATTCGAATGGTAATGTCCAGTCAGGTGCAGAGATGACTGGTGCTGTAACCAGCTTGGCTTTTAGGGTCTCAAACGCCTGCAGACACTATGTGTCAAATACAAATGGCGTGTCAGCAGCTAGCAGGTTGCTTAGAGGTTTTGCAATTTTTGAAAAATCCTTTATGAACCTCCTATAGAATCCTGCATGCCCCAGAAAGCTTCTGATTGCCTTAACATTGGCAGGTGGTGGTAATTTCTCAATTACCTCTACCTTGGCTTGATCCACCTCTATTCCCTTGCTTGAAATTTTGTGCCCAAGGACAATTCCTTCAGTCGCCATAAAGTGACATTTTTCCCAGTTTAAGACCAGGTTAGTCTCTTGGCACCTTTTCAAGACAAGTGCTAGATGATCAAGACAGGAGCTAAATGAGTCTCCAAATACTGAGAAGTCATCCATGAAGACTTCCAGGAACTTCTCTACCATATCAGAGAAGATAGAGAGCATGCACCTCTGAAAGGTTGCAGGTGCATTGCATAGACCAAAAGGCATTCTTCTGTAAGCAAATACTCCAGATGGACATGTGAATGCTGTTTTCTCTTGGTCTAGAGGATCCACTATAATTTGGTTGTAGCCTGAATAGCCATCCAAAAAGCAGTAGTATTCATGGCCTGCTAGTCTCTCTAGCATCTAGTCTATGAATGGTAAAGGAAAATGATCCTTTCTGGTGGCTGTATTGAGCCTTCTGTAGTCAATACACATACGCCACCCTGTAACTGTTCTTGTGGAAACCAGTTCATTCTTTTCATTATGAACCACTGTCATGCCTCCCTTCTTGGGGATAACTTGGACAGGGCTCACCCAGGGGCTATTAGAAATAGGATAAATAATCCCAGCCTCTAGTAACTGATGCACGAAAACTTGTCTCTCAACAAATCTCCCTTCGGAAAGTATACCGAATTGTCGTCAAGTAATAACTCACAAAAGAGTGAGGTCGAATCCCACAGAGATTAACGGATTAAGCAATCAATGGTTAATTGATTATCCTAGTCAGACGGTTCAGATTTGGATGATGAGCAGCTGGAATTGTAAATTGACAGAAAAGAAAGGAAAAGCAATAAAGTGCAGACAAGTAAAATGGCAAGAAAAGTAAATGTAAGAACTAAAAATAAAATGAACATTGGAATCAAGAGATATTGCAATCCTCCGGATCAAGTTCATTCTCATCTCTTCCTTAATCAATGCATTCATTGATCTCCTTGGCAATCTTAAGTGATTGGATAAGATTAAAACTAAAATTGAAACTTCAAAATTCATAAATGAAAAGTACAAAGAAAAGAAAGGGAAGGAAAAGTGTGTGAGGGGAGGGAGTCCGAAGACCCCTCTTCAATCCCCCATTTCCGAATGTCAGTCCTCTTTGAATGTAAAAACTAAGGCCCTTATATAGGCTCTCCTAAATTACAAAATGAAATTAAAAGCAAATTACAATTAAATGAAAATTCCTATTCTAGATGCTTCTTGTGGCCTTGATTGGTTGACACTTGTGGGCTTGCTTCCTTGAGGTTGGGTGGTCCTTGAAAGTGAATCAAGTTGAGGTCCAGGTGCTAATGTCAGTGCTAGTGTTAGCCACACTAATGCTACAAGTGTGGCGTTAGTGCTGAAGTTAGTGTGGCTAACATCACACTTGCTACCCAGTTGGTATTTTTGGGGCTTAAAAGATACCTCTGGTTTGTGGTCCAATTTCATGCCCAATATAGAGTATTATATATTGTTGGAAAGCTCTAAATGTCAGCTTTCTAACGCAACTGGAATCACCTCAATTGGACCTTTGTAACTCAAGTTATGCTCCTTTGAAGGGGACAGGGTTGCTGGCATAGTGGCTGGCGTTATTGGCAAAAGTGAGTGCCAATAACGTCCGCGTCCAAGGGGTTAATATTGCCAGGTTCTGGAGCCCAAACTTAATGTCCACCCCATACTATTATATATTGTTGGAAAGCCCTGGATGTCTACTTTCCAATGCTTTTGAAAGCGCATTATTTGGAGCTCTACAGCTCGAGTTACACTTCTTGGAAGGTGAAGAGGTCAGCTGGCCTTACTACAAGTTGATACCATGTTCATCTTTGCACTTTCGGGGCAGGTTTTCTCCCTCAAATTCAGTGTCTACCATGTAGTGCCATATATGCTTGGAAAGATCTGGAATCTTAATTTCCAATGCCATTGGAATCACCTCATTTGGAGCTTTGTGGCTCAAGTTATTCTTGTTTGAAGAAGGCATGGTCAGGCTGCCAAGTGAGATCTTTTCCCACGTTAATGTCCACATTAGTGTAACTAACGTGGCCATTATTAACGTTCTCACTAACTTTCCAAGCTTTCCTTCCTTCCACTTTAATGGCCACATTAGTGGCACTAACGTGGCTCTTCTCTGCTTCTTGTTACCTGAAATCAATCAAACAAAGTACATCAAAGTCTTGCTCTTAATCATGAGATCATGCATCATCCATTTTATAATTCAATTCATGCATAATTCTCATGAAATCATCCAAAATTCACAATGTTTGCTTGAATTATGGTATGAATGCATTTTCAACCAAATACTTGCTTACCCAAGAAAATGCATGAAACCAACCTAAAGCATACAAAAAATGGCTAGTAAGACTAGCCAAGATGCCCTGGCATCAGTAACTTAGTGACCTCTTTCTGCACCACTTCCTTCATGGTTGGATTTAGCCACCTCTGTGGTTGAACCACTGGCTTAGCATCATCCTCCAATAGGATCTTGTGCATGCATCTTGCTGGGCTAATGCCCTTAAGGTCACTTATGGACCACCCAAGAGCTGTCTTGTGTGTCCTTACCGCTTGAATTAGTGCTTTCTCTTCCTGTGGATTTAAAGCAGAGCTTATGATCACTGGAAAAGTGTCACACTCTTCCAGAAATACATATTTCAAGGATGGTGGTAGTGTTTTGAGCTCGGGTTTAGGAGGTTTCTCCTCTTCCTGAGGGATTTTCAGAGGTTCTTTTATTTCCTCTGATTCCTCCAAATCAGGCTGAACATCTTTAAAAATGTCCTCTAACTCTGATTCAAGGATCTCAGTCATATTGATCTCTTCCACCAAAGAGTCAATAATATCAGTGCTCATGCAGTCATTTGATGTGTCTGGATGCTGCATAGCTTTGACAGAATTTAACTTGAATTCATCGTCATTGACTCTCAGGGTCACTTCCCCTTTTTGTACATCAATAAGAGTTCGTCCAGTTGCTAGGAAAGGTCTTCCTAGAATCAGAGTTGCACTCTTGTGCTCCTCCATTTCCAGCACTATAAAGTCAGTGGGAAAGGCGAATCGCCCAACCTTGACAATCATGTCCTCAATGATGCCTGATGGATATTTAATAGAGCCATCAGCAAGTTGAAGACATATCCGGGTTAGTTTGACTTCTTCAGTCAACCCAAGCCTTCTGATAGTGGATGCAGGTATTAGGTTGATACTTGCTCCAAGGTCACATAGAGCTGTCTTGGTGCAAGCACCCTCTAATGTGCATGGTATCATAAAGCATCTTGGATCTTGAAGCTTTTCTGGTAAGCTCTTTAGAATGACTGCACTGCATTCTTCAGTGAGAAACACTCTTTTAGTTTCTCTCCAATCCTTCTTATGACTTAAGATCTCTTTCATGAACTTAACATAAGAGGGTATTTGCTCAAGTGCCTCTATAAACGGGATCTTTATTTCAAGAGTCCTGAGATAGTCTGCAAAGCGGGCAAATTGCTTATCCTGTTCCGCTTGGCAGAACTTCTAAGGATAAGGCATCTTGGCTTTATATTCTTCAACCTTAGTTGCTGCAGGTTTATTCTCTACAGAAGTGGTTGGAGAAGCCTTCTTAGAGGGGTTACTATCAGCAGTTGCAGGTGTCTGATTCCTTATTGGCGTTTGAACGCCAGGATTGGGTGCTGGATGGGCGTTTAACGCCAGCTTCCCACCCTTTTCTGGCGTTTGAACGCCAGAACTGGATAAGGAATGGGCGTTTTATAAGACCCGGTTAATTAACGGCTAATTAACCCATAAATGAGAATTTATTCTAGAAAGCCAAAAATATTATTTTTATGGCTAAATGTGATAGAGGAGTTTGAGACGAGAATTTCGGTACCAATTTTATAGAAAACAGACCAAGATTAGACCGAACGGGCCAAACCGGGCCAACCGGACCCAAAGTGGGCCCTTGGCCCAACTAAACTAAACCAAAACCCTAGTTTTCAGCACTCTCTCTCCTCACAACACTCTAATTCACGCTGAAATTGATATGGAGGGGGGAAGAACACTCTCTCAAGTTCTCTCCCTTGGTTGATCTTTAAACCACCATAACTTTTGATCTAGAGCTCCGATCGTCGCACCATTTGCAGCCACACATTCACCGCGGAGAGCTCTACAAAACCCATATAATCAATCTTGAGGTAAGCTACGTTTTGCTCTTCGAAATTCCAGCCCTTGTTTTAGAGTTTCATGGATGAAATGTTGAGATTTTGGGCTCTTTGATGTTATAGGACTCAACTCTCTTGAAGGAGAAGGTTAATCTTGTCTCCTTGGACCTTGGGTATAGTAAGATTCTCAACCCTAGTATAATTTTTTGTTCTATGATGTTTGTGTATTGAGATGTTGTGTATGGGTATGATGATTGTGGCTTAGGTTATGTGTATGTGAATATTGGAGCTTGATTAGTGATTTTGGAAAGCTTGGGAGAGGGTTTTATGTGATAAAATCTGTTCTTGGAGGTGTTGAGACCTTGAGAGCTTGTGAACAAGTGGTTTGGAAGTGCCCCGGTTGAGCTTGGGAAATCGGCTAAGGTATGGTTTCGGTTTCTCGTATCTAATATGTAATGTGGTAGGAAATACTTAGGCTAGAGGCCCTAAGATAGGCATTGAATTGATGATGTTGTTGATTGGTTGAGATATATGATGTGATCATATATGTGATTATGAATATTGATGCCTTGGTTGTGTGATGTCTGAGAAAATGTATGCTGTGATATATGCTTAATGAATGATTAAGGTTGAATTGGTGGGTGGTACCATGTTGATGGTGAGTTTGATGATGATTATGTATAATGATGGTTGATTGGAAATGGTATTATTGGAAATTGGAATGAGGAAGGATGTATGATATGATATTGTGTTTGTCCTTTAGCCATTTGATTGAGAAGTGTTAAAATGGTTGGATGTGGTTTTGAGAATTTTGGTAAAGTATCAATGTGTGAGTTGAGGATGGCTTGATGTTGATTTTGGTACATTTTGATTGATTTCAAAAAAAAGGGATAAAATTGGCATGTTTTGATTGATTTTGAAAAGAGTTGAAAGTGGCTTGTTTTGAAAATGGCACTTTGTGGTTTTGTATGAAAACATGGTTTTGTGCCAAATTTGTATGAAAATTGGCATATTTTGACGGGACATAACTTGAACTACGGATCTCTATTTTGTGCCAAATTTGTTTAAAAATGAAATTTGATCCGGGATGTCCATGCCGTTCGAAGAACGGGTGAAAAACGATTTAAAATGAGAAAATTATGTCCGTCAGAAGATTGGGGGTTGAATCTGTAAATTCTGCAGCTTTTAACTTAGAAAATTTTTAGCAGAAGGACCCTCCGCGCGTAGGCGCAGTTGGCACGTACGCGCCGTTCTTCGAGAAAGCACCATCCATGCGTGCGCGTGGTGTGCGCGGGCGCGTCGATGCGCTGCACCAAATGGCCAGCTATTTTCCAGAGAGTTGTGCCAGAGTTATGCCAGTTTTGTGCCTGGGGCGCAAGAACACCCACGCGTACGCGTGGCTGACGCTTGCGCGTCGTTTGGCTATTTTTCAACCCGCGCGTTCACGCGTATGACGCTTGCGCGTCGATGAGTTTTGTGGCCATCCACGCGCGTGCGTGGAGTGCGCATACGCGTGGCCCTGTTTTCATCCCAAAGTTGATTTTTGAGTTTTAAAAGCCAAATTTCATACTTCTAAGCCTCCGATCTCACCACTTATGTCTTAAATCATTATGATATGCATAGCAATGAGAGAAGGGGCTAGTGAATATGGTAACTTGCAAGTGAAGCAAGGGAAAATGGATGATCATTGAGGATCAAAGATGATTATGTGAGATGCGGAGAATGGCGGTGGAGGTGCTTGTTATGCCATGGGCCGAAGTGTCGTAATTGTTAATGAATTGGCTGGTTATGGATTTAACCGTGAGTCGGATGGCTGGATTATTGCCGTGTTATGGTGGAGCCATGATTATGGCTAAGTGTAAATGCATATATGCTGTTGAATGAATTGTGAATGTTTGCACTTCCACCATCGGAGTTAAGGGTTTCCTTGGGAGGAAGCAGTGGCTAGCCACCACGTGCTCCAGGTTGAGACTCGAAGCTCTTTCGACCCTATGTCGTAAGTGTGGCCGGGCACTGTGAAAGCCTGGACGAGCTCGCCCCCGTAAATATTCACCAGTGAGGGTGATGGATATGGATCATGATTATGATCAAGTTTATGATGAGTATAACTCGAGTTGGGGATGCGCGACAGAGGGACAGTCTAATGGTTAGCTACCAGGACTTGTCGGGTTGGCTCTATAACCAACAGATGATATCATCAGCCACTAGGGACAGGCATTCATCATATGCATACGACATGAATTGTTTGAGATTGCCTATTTGACTACATATTACTTGCTAATTGTCTAAATGCCTTATCTGTTCCTAATTGTGAATCTCTTGTCTGATATAACTGTGTTTGCTATATTATACTACTGCTGGTGGTTGTGAGGTCTGAAGGAATTGGAAAGGAAAGTATTAGTTAGACTGAAGGATCTTTAGTCAGTTGCCACTTACGGTTTAGCTTGTTTATAAGCTTTGATATTATCTGGAGGAAGTTCTAGGATTGCCTTCGGCTTTCCTCTATTATTATGTATTATATATGTGGAAGCTGTTACCATGCTGGGGACCTCTGGTTCTCACCCATGCAGATTTTGTGGTTTTCAGATGCAGGACGCGAGGCTTCTCGTTGAGGCATGCTGGAGACGTCTGGATTAGCGAAGATCCTTGTTCTCGGGACTTTGTTTTGGTTTATATATCTTGTTTAGATACTTTTATCTCCATTAAACAATACAAACTGTGATGACTCCTCTTATGGGAGATTTTTGGAGAATAGGTTCTCTGTTTTTGTGTCCCTTTGGGTTTCCTTTGGGGTTTCCTTATTTTATTATATGTATATATTACTATGCTCGGACCGGTTATCTTCGCAACCGGATTTTGAGTCTTGATATTCCTATTTTTGACACTCCCTTGTATATATATAATCTCGCGTTAGCTTATCCCTGTTCGTTACGTTATCGATCGGAGTGTTGCGGTTTCGAGTTACAGTTTTTGTTTACCCTCTTTCTACAAAGGCTCCTAGCTATAATCAATCATTCATACTACTATACGTACTAAATTTTTGTTTTAGAGGTCGTAATACCTTGCCATCTCTGAATTATGACTTAAGCATAAAACTCTGTATGGTAGGGTGTTACACGTTTAACGCCAACTTTTCCCCCTTTTCTGGCGTTTGAACGCCAGAGTTATTCCTCTCTGGGCTCTTGATGTCCTCAGAGGGATTTTGGGCAGTGGTTTGGTCATCCTCTGTCATTTGTTCCTTTCTTGACTTTTTGTTACTTTGAGCTGAGTTGTTTAATGTCTTCCCGCTCCTTAGTTGGACAGCTTGGCATTCTTCTGTTATTTGTTTAGATAGCTGCTGTCTTGTCTGATTCAATTGTGCTTCTATATTCTTGTTAGCATTTTTAGTGTGTTGGGGCATCTCTTTGAATTCTGCTAATTGTTTTGTCATAAGGAGTAATTGCTGATTAAGTTCAACAATCTGTTCTTGAGGATTAGGATCAGTAGTTACTGCCATAGCCTCTTCTTTTATGGAGGACTCACTGTTTGAGTACAGATGTTGATTTCTAGCAACTGTATCTATGAGCTCTTGAGCTTCTTCAATTATTTTTCTCATGTGTATAGATCCACCAGCTGAGTGGTCTAGGGACATTTGAGCTTTTTCTGTAAGCCCAGAGTAGAAGATGTCTAACTGTACCCACTCTGAAAACATTTCAGATGGGCATTTTCTCAGCATCCCTCTGTACCTCTCCCAGGCATTATAAAGGGATTCATGATCCTCTTGTTTAAAGCCTTGGATGTCCAGCCTTAGCTGTGTCATCTTTCTTGGAGGGTAAAATTGATTCAGGAATTTGTCTGTTAATTGTCTCCATGTTTTTATGCTTGATGTGGGTTGGTTATTTAACCACCTCTTAGCTTGCTCTTTTATAGCAAATGGAAACAATAATAATCTGTAGACATCCTGATCCACTTCTTTATCACATACTGTGTCAGCAATTTGTAAGAACTGTGCCAGAAACTCAGTAGGTTCTTCTTGTGGAAGACCGGAATACTGGCAATTTTGCTGCACCATGATAATGAGCTGAGAATTTAGCTCAAAGCTGCTTGCTTTGATGGGAGGTATACAGATGCTACTCCCATATGCAGCTGTAATGGGGTTAGCATATGACCCCAGAGTCCTTCTGGACTGTTCGTTTCCACTTATGTCCATGATGGAGAAAAGAGAATTGATATGAATTACAATTAAATTATATTTTTATTTATTTATTTATTTTATTTAATTAAAAGTGACCAAAAATAATAAAATAAAATAAAGGGAAAATAAAATAAAATTTCGAAAACTAAAAGAAAATAAAATCAAAGCAAATTGAAAACTAAATTAATTAATTAATTAAAAAGATTTTGAAATTAGCAATTAAAAAGATATGATTGAAAATAATTTTGAAAAAGATATGATTTAGAAGATATGATTGCAAATTAAAAAAAGATATGATTGAGAATTATTTTGAAAAAGATATGATTGAGAAGATATGATTGCAAATTAAAAAAAAAGATATGATTGAAGAAATTAAAAAGATTTGATAAGATCAATATTTGAAATTAGAATATTGACTTGACTAAAAAAAAGATATGATTTTGAAAATCTTTGACTGAATTAATGCAAAATTTCAAAATTTATGAGTAAAATAAGGTAAGGATATTTTTTTTTTATTTTTGAATTTTAATGCGGAAAGAGAAAACAACAAAATGACACTAAACTTAGAAATTTTAGATCAAAACACAGAGAACAAACAAGAAAACTTTGAATGTCAAGATGAACACCAAGAACACTTTGAAGATCAAGATGAACACCAAGAACAATTTTTGAAAATTGTTTTTAATTAAATAAAAGCACAAAGGACACCAAACTTAAAATTTTTAGAAAATCAAACACAATATTTTCGAAAAATTAAAGGAAAAACAAAGAAGACACCAAACTTAGAATTTTTAAAGATCAAGAAAGACTAAGAATCATGCAAATTCGAAAAAATTAAAAGAGAGTAAAAGCATGCACTTGACACCAATCTTAAAATATGAAAATAAACTCAATTAAAAGACTCTAAACCAACAAAAATAAAATATTCCTAATCTAAGCAACAAGATAAACCGTCAGTTGTCCAAACTCGAACAATCCCCGGCAACGGCGCCAAAAACTTGGTGCACGAAATTACAATCACACTTTTGCAACTCCGCACAACTAACCAGCAAGTGCACTGGGTCGTCCAAGTAATACCTTACGTGAGTAAAGGTCGATCCCACGGAGATTGTCGGCTTGAAGCAAGCTATGGTTATCTTGTAACTCTTAGTCAGGATATCAATAATTCTCAGATTTAATTGTAAAAAGTAAAAGAACATGAAATAAATACTTGTTATGCAGTAATGAAGAACAGGTTGAGGCTTTGGAGATGCTTTGTCTTCTGAATCTCTGCTTTCCTACTATCTTCTTCTTCATGCACGCAAGGCTCCTTCCATGGCAAGCTTTATGTTGGACATCACTGTTGTCAATGGCTACTTCCCGTCCTCTCAGTGAAAACGTTCCAAATGCGCCGTCACCGCACGGCTAATCATCTGTCGGTTCTCGATCATGCTGGAATAGGATCCATTGATCTTTTTGCGTTTGTCACACGCCCAACAATCGCGAGTTTGAAGCTCGTCACAGCCATCCCTTCCCAGATCCTACTTAGAATACCACAGACAAGGTTTAGACATTCCGGATCTCAGGAATGGCCGCCAATAATTCTAGCTTATACCACGAAGACTCTGATCTGAATCATGAGGCTAAGAGATATGCATTCAATCTAAGGTAGAACGGAGGTGGCTGTCAGGCACGCGTTCATAGGTAAGAATGATAATGAGTGTCACGGATCATCACATTCATCAGGTTGAAGTGCGAATGAATATCTTAGAATAGAAGCAAGCGTGATAGAATGGAAAACAGTAGTAATTGCATTAATTTATGAAGAACAGCAGAGCTCCTCACCACCAACAATGGGGTTTAGAGACTCATGCCGTAGAGAATACAATAGGAAACATGTAAAGTGTCATGAAGTACAAGATGAATCACTTAAAGTAGTTTTTATAGTAAACTGGTGACCTAGGGTTACAGAAAATGAGTAAGCTAGGGTGTTTAGTGTAAAAATCCACTTTCGGGGCCCACTTGGTGTGTTCCTGGGCTGAGCATTGAAGCTTTCATGTGTAGAGAATTTTCTTGGAGTTAAACGCCAGCTTTTGTGTCAGTTTAGGCGTGTAACTCCAGTTTTTATGCCAGTTCCGGCGTTAAACGCCAGAATTCTTGAGCTAAATTAGAACGCCTGTTTGGGCCATCAAATCTCGGGCAAAGTATGGACCATTATATATTTCTGGAAAGCCCAGGATGTCTACTTTTCAACGCAATTGAGAGCGCACCAATTGGGTTTCTGTAGCTCCAGAAAATCCACTTTGAGTGCAGGGAGGTCAGAATCCAACAGCATCTGCAGTCCTTTTTCAGCCTCTGAATCAGATTTTTGCTCAGGTCCCTCAATTTCAGCCAGAAAATACCTGAAATCACAGAAAAATACACAAACTCATAGTAAAGTCCAGAAAAGTAAATTTTAAATAAAAACTAATAAAAACTAATTAAAATATACTAAAAACATATTAAAAACAATGCCAAAAAGCGTATAAATTATCCGCTCATCAATAATTATGTTAAATATAGTCAAATAAGTTATTTATACTAGTGTATTAATAAGTGTCTAGATATTAGTCCACTTTTTTATAAATTAAATATATATAGTAGTAACAAATATGAGATTAGTCAAAATGGTA
>NC_029792.2:52561573-52602479 GCF_000816755.2 Arachis ipaensis
AAGTGCTTCAATCTATTGAGCAAAGACAAAAGGCCTTGGAGAACACACTTAGCTCCACCTTGAACAGTCTGACCTCTGCTGTACAAGCTCTTGCCTCACAGATTGGATCAATGAATACTTCCAATAATCAGCCTTCAAGCTCCAATGGAATTCCTTCTCAACCTTTACCCAACCCCAAGGGTGGCATCAATGCCATCACTTTTAGGTCTGGAACCACACTACAAGAGAGGAATTAGGAGGATCCAAGCCCACAAGATCACGCCCCAGTTGAAGTGGAAGATGCTGAAGAGGAAGAGAAAGTACAAGACATGCTTAAAGAAGAAGTAGCACAGCCAAGGAATGGAGCACCAAAGGACGTAGAAGCAGCAAGCGGCGCCATTCCTATTCCATTTCCACACCTTGCACGGAAGTCTAGGAGGCAGATGGAACTTGATCCCAAAATGGTAGAAATCTTTAAAAAGGTTAAGGTAACTATTCTCCTTTTTGATGTTATTCAACAAGTACCTAAATATGCAAAGTTTCTGAAAGATTTATGTATACATAAAGATAAAATTAATGAATTAAAAACTATTCCTTTAGGTAGTTCTATATCTGCTTTAATGGGAGGTATACCTGAAAAATGTAGTGATCCAGGTCCATGCATGGTTAACTGTACCATTGGGGTGTAATATTTTCTAACTGCATGTATGATTTAGGAGCGTGCGTGAGTATTATACCATTGTCTATATATGATGCTTTGAGGCTCCCTCCCTTAAAAAGGTCGGCAGCTCATTTTGTTTTAGCAAATAAAAGCATCATCACTGTGGTTGGAATTGCTGAAGATGTGCTGGTAAGCATTAAGGGGCTCACATTTCCCATTGACTTCTACATCCTGGAAATGCCCCCTAATGACTCAGGAAGATCATCATCAATCCTGCTTGGAAGGCCATTCCTGAAGACTTCAAAGTTCAAGCTGGATGCCTTCTCAGGAACTTACTCCTTTGAGATAGATGGCAGAGCAGTGAGTTTCAATTTGAATTAAGCTATAAAGCACCCTCCGGAAGATCTTTCCATTTTCCAGTGCGACATCATTGATGAAACTGTAGCTACAGTTCACCAAGAAGAAGTAGAAGAGAGGCACATGGAGCAAGGTCCAAGTGTGGGGACACCCTCTGAACACAATGAGGACACTTTGCCATTATCACTAGCTCCAGATGATCCAGAGCCCAACCCTAAGCAGATATTGGAATTAAAGCCCCTTCCACCCCACCTCAAGTATGCTTACCTTGAGGATAATCAGAAGCTTCCAGTTATCATTGCAAAGGAACTCACTTCCTAACAGGAGGAGCAGTTGCTCAGTGTGTTGAGAAGACACAAGAAAGCAATTGGGTGGAGCTTGGCGGATATAGCAGGCATCAGCCCTCAAGTTTGTGAGAACAGAATATTCTTAGAAGAGGGAGCAAGACCTGTCTGTCAACCCCAAAGAAGACTGAATTCCACCATCTTAGATGTTGTCAAGAAACAGGTGATCAGGGTACTTGAAGCAGACATCATCTATCCCATCTCAGACAGTGAATGGGTCAGTCCAGTACAAGTGATGCCCAAGAAGTCTGAGTCACAACAATAAAGAATGAGCATGGAGAGCTCTAGACAACTAGAGTGCAGAATTCATGGAGGGTTTGCATTGATTACAGGCGTCTCAACCAAGCTACTCGCAAGGATCATTACCCCTTGCCATTTATTGATCAGATGCTTGATCGCTTGTCAGGTAAATCACATTACTGCTTTTTAGATGGTTATACAGGCTATTTTCAAATTTATATAGCTCCTGAAGATCAGGAGAAGACTACTTTTACAAGTCTCTTTGGAATGTATGCATACAAAAGGATGCCTTTTGGCTTATGTAATGCACTGGCTACTTTTCAAAGATGCATGATGAGTATCTTTTCAGATCTTACCGAGAGCTGTATGGAAGTTTTTATGGATGATTTTAGCGTATATGGTGACTCCTTTAACCTTTGCTTGGATAGTTTAGCTAGAGTATTAGACAGGTGTGTTAGTTCAAACCTTGTTTTGAATTTTGAAAAATGTCATTTTATGGTAAAACAAGGGATTGTTCTAGGACGTGTTGTCTCTAATAATGGTATTTCTGTAGATCCAGCAAATGTAGATATTATTTCTAGTTTACCTTACCCCTCCTCCGTGAAGGAAGTCTGTTCGTTCCTTGGTCATGCAGGTTTCTACCGGAGATTTATCAAGGACTTCAGTAAAGGTAGCATTGCCTTTATCCAGACTGCTGCAGAAAGATGTTGAGTTCGAATTCAGTGAGGATTGCATGCAAGCATTTGATAAGCTGAAAATTGCCTTGACTCAAGCTCCGATTGTGAGAGGACCAGACTGGAGCCAGCCTTTTGAGATTATGTGTGATGCCTCCAACCATGCAATAGGAGCGGCGCTGGCTCAGTGTGAAGGTAAGGATCCTTTCGTAATTGCTTATACTTCTAACACCTTAGACGCTGCTCAGTCTAATTACACTACCACTGAAAAAGAGCTTCTAGCTATTGTTTTTTCTCTGGATAAATTTCGAGCCTATTTACTTGGTACTAAGGTGGTAGTTTACTTGGACCACACAGCTCTAAAATATTTATTAGCTAAAAAGTGTCCAAACCAAGGTTGATACGTTGGATACTGTAGCTGTAAGAATTTGATTTAGAAATTAAGGATAGGAGTGGTAACCAGAATTTAGTGGCAGACCACTTGAGTCGCCTTGAGCACATTAAGGATTACTCCACTCCTATCAATGATGCTTTTCCATTTGATAGCTTGCACGCAGTATCTGAAGTAGTTCCTTGGTATGCACCTGTAGCTAATTATCTAGTTAGCCATACTTTTCGTCCTAATTTTACTAAGCATCAAAGGGACAAGTTGAAAAGTGAGTCCAAATATTATATATGGGATGACCCATATTTATGGAGGTATGGTGCTGACCAGGTAATTAGAAGGTGTGTGCCTCAATCAGAATTCTAGTCCATTTTAGAGGCCTGCCGCTCTTTTGAGAGTAGAGGACATTTTGTCCCTCAAAGAACAGTTTGAAAAACCTTAGACTGCGGATTCTGGTGGCCCACTTTTTTTAAGGATGCTACTATCTTTTGTAAATCCTGTGCCACATGCCAAAGGTTTGGGAATATATCCAAGAGGGATGAGATGCCCCAACAGATTATGCTTTTCTGTGAAATTTTTGATGTTTAGGGCATCGACTTCATGTGTCCATTTCCAAACTCTAGTGGTTATCTTTATATACTGTTAGCTGTAGATTACGTTTCTAAATGGGTGGAAGCAATTCCTACCCACACTGATGATGCTAACACTGTTGTTTCCTTTGTTAGAAACCATATTATCTATCACTTTGGATCACCACGAGCAATCGTGAGTGATCAAGGCACTCACTTCTGTAACAGGAGGTTAGCAGGATTACTGAAGAAACATGGGATAGTTCACAAAGTGGCAACAGCATACCATTTCCAGACCAATGGGCAAGCAGAGGTATCTAACAGAGAAATAAAGCGTATTCTGGAGAATATAGTAAAGCCTCATAGGAAGGACTGGAGCACCAGACTTGTTGGTGCGCTCTGGGCGTATCGGACAGCGTACAAGACACCCATTGGGATGAGTCCCTTCCGCTTAGTGTACGGAAAGGCTTGCCACCTTCTAGTAGAGGTGGAACACAAGGCTTTCTGGGCTGTGCGGGAGTGCAACATGGGATTGGAACAAGCTAGCGCTGAAAGGAAGCTGCAACTAGCAGAACTGGAGACTCTTCGACTTGAAGCTTATGATAACTCCAGATTATACAGAGAAAAAGTGAAGGCCGTGCATGACAAGCATATCAAGAAAAGAGAGTTCAGACCAGGAGCTCCGGTTCTCCTTTACAACTCCAGGCTAAGACTCATGCCAGGCAAGCTGAGATCCAGATGGGAAGGTCCCTACAGAGTGGAGAAGGCAGAGCCATATGGAGTCTTCCACCTGCGTCATCCTTCAAGTTCCGATTGCATCAAGGTCAATGGACATCGCTTAAAGCTTTATCATGGTGAGAAGATGAAGGAACACAAAGAGATAGAGGTCTTCCTCTTGGAAGACCCATCAACAGAAGCAGATTGAGCTTGTGGACCGTCCAACTTAAGGACGATAAAGCAAAGTGCTGGGTGGGAGACAACCCACCATGGTGTGATCATTCTTTTTCAGTCTTGGTTTTATTTCATTTTGTTTTATTCTTAGTTTTATTTTATTATATTTTTCTTAGTGTTCATGCATATTGTCTACAATTGCATCTGCATTCTGCATATAAAAAAAACGTGGCAGAGAGTTGCGTGGGAGCAATGCAAAAAAGTGTGCGAATAGCACAAGAATCACCACGCGCACGCGTCCCTCATGTGTGTGCGTCATTTTGAACATTTGGCACTTCACGCATACGCGTCAATGACGCGCACGCGTGACCGAGGAAAATTGATGTAAAAGGGTGTCAGGCTGAGAGTTATGCTGGCCTGGTGCGAGAACGGGGCCCATGGCACAAAGTCACTCACGCGTACGCGGCTCTGACATGTGCGCGTCATTTTCAGATTCTGACCACTCACGCATACGCGTCAATGACGTGCACGCGTCGTATGTTATTTTGGCACACATCCCGAGACAAATAGGGAGTTGTGCGCGCGCAAGGCTGCCTTCGCGCGAGTAGCACAAACACGGTCACGCGTATGCGTGACTGACGCTCACGCGTCGCTTCCCCAATTGCGCGATCCACGTGAACACGTGGAGCACGCGTGCGCGTCACTCGCACAACACCACCAGATCCCTACGCCGCCACTTTTCTTATCTTTTCTTTTCCAATCCTAATTTCTTTCTTCTTTTTTCTTTCTTTCTCCTCTTTCTTCTTTATTCTCCATTCTTTTTCTCCTTCTTCTTTCTTTTCTTCTTCTCCTCCCTTCCATCATAATTTCTTCACCTCCCATTCTCCATTACATCTCTTTGTCACCTTCTTCTCAATGTTCTTTCTTTCTATTTTCTTTCTTCTCTTCTTTTTAGTTATTTATTTTTGCATTATTTTACTTGGTGTTAGAAATCTAATTCGGTGATTATTTTCTTCTATAATTCCTTGTGGATTATTAAGGAGTTATTTGACAATTATCAATAATTATTTTTGGGTTATTTGCATGTTCAAATTTAATACTTTCAATACTATATTCACCATGCATACTAAGTGTTTGTCAAAAAGTCCGTACGGCATTGCACATTTTTAATTACTCTATCCTTCTACTCTAATGCCTGTTTTTCACAAAACCATTTCAATATTTTATTAATTGAATATAATTGTCAATACAAACGTGATTGTTATTCTGTTACGAGTGGTAATACATTCTAGCTATTGATGCTTGATCTATACTACTCATGCCTTTGTCGGCATGCTAATAAACATCTTGCATCTGCTTGCCATAACGTGCACTTGCTATATTTCCATTGATGACCTTATCACATGTAGTCGCAACCATGGGTTAATGACATCCTTCTTTACCATGCAGTGTTTATCACTTGTACTGTCCTCCTCCTTGCTTTGACCCTTGGCTTTACATGTTTCTTTCTTTTTCCCTTTTCAGGATGGCCACCAAGAAGGGTAAAGAGAAACCTGCTCCCAAACCACCAGCAAGGAGAGAAACAAAAAGCACGCTAGCTGCGGAACCATCCTCAACATTAGTAAAGCCCTCCACAAAGCGAGTCAAGAGGATCATCAAGGTCGATGAAATAGAGAAAGCCTTTCTAGCAAGGGACACTGCGCGGTTCACTAACCGCTACTGTGGGTAGATGTTCCCCATCCTGGCTGAGTGGAACTACAACAATGAGCACCTACTCATCCTCCCTACCCACATTATTGATTTTGTTGAGCCCCGCCAATGAGTGCAGATAATGGGGATTCTTACGGAGACAGCCACGGCAGGTTAACCTTTCATAGGTAGTTAAATTCTACTCCAATTTCCACATGCCAACCCTGCAGTCTGTCTATGTCCGTCAGAAGCAAATTCCTATTTCCGAAGAGACCATTCAGTAAGCCTTGGATCTCCCCCCTGCTGCAGAAGGATTGGACGCATACCAAGAAGCCTCTTTCAAACGCCAGACATACCAATTTGACTAGGACGCCGTCCTCAGAGTTATAGCACAACCTAGTAGCAGATGGATCTATGGATATCATCGATCCCCACCTAAGGGAATATTGGCTTCAGCACTCACCTTGGAGGCTCGAGTGTGGGCACAGATTATGTCCCACTACTTCTTTCCGAGCACTCACGAGTCCTCCTTCACTGCAGATATGGATGTTCTTCTCTGGTGTGTCCTTACAGACCAGCCTTTCAACCTACCAAGACACCTCCGGGACGCCTGATAAACCCCATTTGGAGGGTTTATCTTGTGTTGAATTTAGAGGGTTTTATCATCTTTTCCTACATTTATTCAATGAAATAGTATGGTTTTGTAAATTCTCCTTTAATTGTGTTTAAGAGTGAAAACATGCTTTTTAGGACTTAAAATAGCTAAATTTAATTCACCTTGATTCCATTAGATGCCTTGATGTGTTTGCTAAGTGATTTTAGATTTAGGAGGCAAAGATTGGATCAAGGGAATGAAGGAAAAGCATGTAAAAATGGAGAACTCATGAAGAAATGAAGGAATTGCAAAAGCTGTCAAGCCGACCTCTTTGCACTTAATTGACCATAACTTGAGCTACAGAGGTCTAAATGATGAAGTTCTAGTTGCGTTAAAAAGCTAACATCCGGGGCTTCGAAATGATATAAGATTTGCCATAGTTGCATCACGTTCAGGGGAGCACACGTGCACTGTACCTGTACGCGTTGATGGGTGCACATGATTTACTTAATGCAACTCATGGCTGATGACAAGTCATCTTAGCCTAGTTTCACTAGTCTTTTTCCTTTGTTTTCATTTAGTTTTATGCACTTTCTTAAGCCATAAGTAAGCCAATTGGGTTGAATTTCATGTTTTCTTTGATTCAATCAACCATGGATAAATTGATGCATTTTCATGAGTTTTTGTGCCATAATTGCTCATGTGACAAGAAGAAGAACAACTCTCATGATTATGGCATAGCTTTGATACAATTGTTGATTGATGACAGGTGGAATAAAGCTTGGAAGAAGGTTGCAATAATGGGCTTGAAAAGAGGGATTCACGTTTGAGCTAACGTTTGCCTCAAACGTTAACTCAAACGTGAGAAGCAAATGAAGAACACCCTGGAGAAGAGCCAACGTTTGCACAAACGTTTGCCTCAAACGTTGAGGCAAACGTTGGTTGAAGAAGAAGCAAGGGAAGGCAACGTTTGTGCCAACGTTTGCCTCAAACGTGAGGTCAAACGTTGGCGCCAAAAAGAAGAGAAAAAGCACCCCTGGAGCAAACCAATGTTTGCGCCAACGTTTGCCTCAAACGTGAGGTCAAACATTGGTGCCATAAAAGCAAAGAAGAGCACCTCTGTTTGATGCATTGAGTGAGCCACGTTTGCGCCAACATTTGCCTCAAACGTTGGGCCAAACATTGGCCAAAGGGGTAGCATGGGGAAACCACGTTTGAGCTCACGTTTGACCTCAAACGTTGGCTCAAACGTGGAAGACAGCAACTTGGCCGAGCTGCATATTGTCACACAAGGGACGTTTGAGTCAACGTTTGCCTCAAACGTTGACTCAAACGTGAATGGTTCATGGCCCGGTTCACTAATGGATTTCTTCCCAACACCAAGAACAATCAACGGAGGCTATTATCAACCCAATTCCATCAAGACTAAAGGCCCAATTCAAGGCTTAATGATTATTTGAAGAAAGTGTATAAATAGCTTAGGA
This sequence comes from Arachis ipaensis, assembly GCF_000816755.2. Lineage (NCBI taxonomy): Eukaryota > Viridiplantae > Streptophyta > Magnoliopsida > Fabales > Fabaceae > Arachis > Arachis ipaensis. Next base: position 52,569,442 of record NC_029792.2, read on the forward strand.
TTTGAAGTTTTATGGAGCTTTTCTTTTTAGCGTTTTCTTTAAGAATTTTCATAGTATTCACAGTAGAGAGTTTTTGGGTTTTGAGCTGTTTGGAGATTCTGAGTCTTGGGGAAGGAGAATTGAATTTTCTTCCTTTTAGTTTTCTTGTTTTTCAATTTCATCTACACTTGTCTTTAGTCTTGGGTGTTGAAGAATTGAGGAAATTCTGTCTCAATCTCACCTTGAGATCTCTCTGTTTTTCTTACTGCAGCTTCTAGAAAATTGAACTTGGATTTACATTTCTACATCGCTCTCTTCTTTAATTTGGCATTTGCTCTCTAAATTTGGATCTAAGAAGGCATTGAGATCTAGACTTAGTTATCTAGTCTCTTGGGTCCTGAGATCTATTGGTTTTCATTTTAATTTCTTTGTTTAATTACTACACCAAGTTTATTTCCTTTTAGTTTTGAGATCCAGTTCAACTAATTACATCAACTACTCTTCATTCTGTTAGGTTTTGCTTTTCCCTGTTTAATTCCTGCAGATCCAATTCCCATTCCCCTTTTATTTTTCAAGTCATTTATATTTCTTGCACTTTAAGTTTCTGCAATTTACATTACTTGCATTTTAAGATTCAGCTCCTTTTCTTTTTATTCCCTTTAATTTCCTGCAAATCACCCACTCCCCTTTACATTCTATGCAATTTAATTCCTGTCAACACAATTTCACACAATCAACACTTGTTTGCTTAACTAATTTAACCACTAAACTAAAGTTGCTCAATCCTTCAATCCTTGTGGGATCGACCTCACTCCCGTGAGTTTTATTACTTGATGCGACCCGGTACACTTGCCGGTGAGTTTTGTGTCGGATCGTTTTCCGCACATCAAGTTTTTGGCACCGTTGCCGGGGATTTAATAGATTGACAATGATTAAGTGAGGTGGTAGTTTAGATCAAGCACTTTTTCTTTAATTTTGACTAACCTACTAACTGTTTGAATTTTTGCTTAAGCTAACTAAAACTTCATTCTAGCAATAGATTAAAGTATCACTGGTTGTGTGTTTCTTGTTTTGTTTGTATGTCAGGTACAGGGAGAGCTACTCCTATCTTATCCGAAGCTGACCAGAGAACTCTCAGGAGATTAAGAAGAGCTGAGAGAGGGAAAGGTATTGTTGGAGAGGAAGAATCTGAGGAAGAATATCACGAGATGAAAGGAGATCCATCTAATCCCAATCCACCACAGAGGAGAGTGTTGGCCTCCTACACTTTTGCAAATCCCAGACACTGTGGAAGCAGCATCTTAACTCCCAATGTCAATGCAAACAACTTCGAGCTAAAACCACAACTCATTACACTTGTCCAGAACAATTGTTCCTATGGAGGCAGCCCATTGGAAGATCCCAACCAGCATCTATCTACCTTCTTAAGGATTTGTGAATCCTGAAACTTACAAGCAGCCCATTGTTCCTATGGTGTGAATCCTGAAACTTACAAGCTTCTGCTGTTCCCGTTCTCATTAAGGGACAAGGCCGCACAATGGCTTGAAACTTTTCCCCAAGGAAGTATCACTAGTTGGGATGATTTGGTGACTAAATTTCTACCCAAATTCTATCCACCCCAAAGGGTCATCAGGCTAAAAACCGAGGTGCAGACATTTACACAATTAGATGCCGAATCCTTGTATGAAGCATGGGAGAGGTACAAAGCCTTAATCAGAAAGTGTCCTCCAGAGATGTTCAATGAATGGGACGTGCTGCAAAATTTCTATGAAGGCCTGACATTGAAATCTCAAGAGGCATTAGACCATTCTGCTGGAGGTTCATTACAACTGATGAAAACTGCTGAGGAAGCCCAGAATCTTGTGGACATGGTGCAACAACAAATTCAACAACAGTTTGAACAAATGGCCAAAATAACAGTTTGAACAAATGGTGCATTAGACTCCATTTTGGCTCAAAACAAGATGATGCAACAATAAATTCAACAACAGTTTGAACAAATGGCCAAAAGGATTGACAGCCTTCAAGTAGCAGCTGTGAACATAAGCCACCCATCAACTGTATGTATGCAGAATGAAGAAAGCCAAGAAGAGCAATAACAGGAGCAAGTGCAGTACATGTATAACCAAAATTCTGGACAGAATGAAGTTTATGGTGATACCTACAATCCATCCTGGAAGAACCACCCAAACCTCAGATAGGGAGACAATCACAACCAGAACCAACAACCATGGCAGAGGAACTCAAACCAAAACACTTCAAGAAACAACCAAAACCACAACCAGCAGCAAACTAACCAAAACCCTTACAGAAAACCTCAAAACAACTACCCCAACTCCAACCATTATCATTCCAATAACCAATCCACCAACCAAAATGCCTACCATCCACCATCCACATCTCACAACCCACCACAAGCAACACCAGAATCTCAAAGAATCACTAACTTGGAAACCTTGATAGACAAAATGTGGAAACACCAAGAAATGACAACCAAGAACCATGAAGCCCCCATGAAGAGCCTAGAGAGGCAGATTGAGCAAATCTCCAAGCAGATTTCTGTTGAGAGACCTTCAAGCTGACTACCAAGTGACACCATTCCTAATCCAAAAGAAGAGTGCGAAGCTGTACAATTACGAAGTGGAAAGACATTGGTAGACAACAACAAGGAGGTAACCAAGAAGCCTTTGGATAGCAACAAAGAATCATCAGAGAAAGGGGAAGCTAGCAATGAAGACATGACAATAAGAAGAAATGCCCCAGAGAAGCTCAAAGAGAAAGACAACCAGCCACATAGTTCAAAGGAAGCAATTCCGGGACAGCAGCAAGTGGAGAAGAGCATTACACCTCCACTACCATACCCTCAGAGGTTCAACAAAGAAACCAAGGATCAACACTTCCGCAAATTCCTGGAAACTTTCAAGAAGCTGGAAATCAACATTCCCCTGGCTGAAGCATTGGAACAGATACCCTTATATGCCAAGTTCTTGAAGGAACTCATTAACAAGAAAAGAAGCTGGTTGGAGAAGGAAACTATACTTCTCACTGAAGAATGTAGCGCGGTGCTTCAAAAGGGAATCCCACCAAAGCTTAAAGATCCAGGAAGTTTTGTAGTTGCCTGCACCATAGGCAACATGACATTAGACAAGGCTCTTTGTGATCTCGGAGCTAGTATCAACCTAATGCCCCTGTCTATGATGAGGAAGCTTGCTATAGAAGAACTCAAACCCACCAGGATGTCACTAGTCATGGCTGATAGATCGATCAAGACACCCAATGGAATTGTGGAAAACCTGTTGGTGAAGGTTGGAGAGTTTATTTTTCCAGCAGATTTTGTGATTTTGGATACTGAAGTGGAAGGAAACAATTCAATCATTTTGGGTAGGCCATTTCTAGCCACAGCAAGAGCCATCATTGATGTAGAAAAAGGAGAGATGATCTTCAGGGTCCACAATGAACAAATGGTCATAAACGTTTTCAAGTCAATGCAACACATTCCTGAGCAAGAGGATTACGTGAGAGTGGATATGATAGAGTTTGGTGGAAGAAATGTTGGAAGATAATCCTCAAGAGCAAGAAGAAAATCAAGAGACAACAAAGGAACAAGTAGCCGAGATGTCTATTGAGCAAGAGGAAAAACAAGACAAGAAGGAAGAAGTACGAAAACAAGAACTAAAGCCATTATCCACCCATCTCAAATATGCATTCCTGGGTGCATCGGATAGCTTCCCAGTGATCATCAATTCGTCATTAACAAAAAAGGAAGAAGGAGAACTTCTTGATGTACTTAAAGCTCACAAAGACGCTTTAGGATGGACCATTGACGACCTGAGAGGCATCAGCCCTGCAGTATGTATGCATAAGATCCTCTTGGAAGATAACTCCAAGCCAGTAGTTCAACCTCAAAGAAGGCTAAATCCCACGATGAAGGAAGTTGTCCAGAAGGAAGTAATGAAGTTGTGGAATGCAAGGATAATCTTCCCAATATTCGACAGCTCATGGGTAAGCCCGGTCCAAGTTGTACCAAAGAAATGAGGAATGACAGTCATTACCAATGAGAAGAATGAGTTAATCCCTACTAGAACAGTGACGGGGTGGAGGATGTGCATAGACTATAGAAGATTGAATGACGCCACTAGGAAAGATCATTTTCCTCTCCCATTCATTGATCAGATGCTGGAAAGATTGGTCGGCCATGCCTATTATTGCTTTTTGGACGGATATTCTGGGTATAATCAAATCGTGGTGGACCCCAAGGATCAAGAGAAGACTGCCTTTACATGCCCATTTGGAGTCTTTGCATACAGGAGGATGCCCTTTGGGCTTTGTAACGCCCCAGCCACATTTCAAAGGTGTATGCTCTCCATCTTCTCTGATATGGTCGAAAAGTTTCTAGAGGTCTTCATGGACGACTTCTCTGTTTTTGGTGACAATTTCAATACTTGCCTGAAACATCTAACACTCGTCTTGAAATGGTGCCAAGAAACTAATTTGGTTTTGAACTGGGAGAAATGCCATTTCATGGTGCACGAAGGGATTGTTCTTGGTCACAAAGTTTCAAGAAAAGGGATAGAAGTTGACAAGGCAAAAGTGGAAATCATAGAGAAGCTCCCTCCACCAACTAATGTGAAATCTAAGAACAGCTGCAAAGATACTACAGAGTGGGTTCTATTGGCCAACTATCTTCAAAGATGCTAGAGAATTTGTTCACCAATGCAACGACTGCCAGAGAACAGGAGGCTTGACAAGAAGGAATGAGATGCCTCAAAACTTCATTCTGGAAGTGGAATTATTTGATTTATGGGGTATTGACTTCATGGGACCTTTCCCCCCTTCCTATTCTTTCAGATATATTTTGGTGGCAGTAGAATACGTCTCAAAGTGGGTGGAAGCCATAGCCACAACCACCTGTGATGCACAAATTGTCCTTCAATTCCTTAAGAAGCATATTTTCACTAGATATGGGGTTCCCAAGGGTCTTGTGAGTGACAGTGGTAGCCATTTTTGCAACAAACAGATGGAGAAGCTCCTCCATAAATATGGAGTGATTCATAAAGTAGCCACGCCATATCACCCCCAAACCAATGGACAGGCTGAATTGGCAAATCGGGAATTGAAGAAGATCCTGGAAAAGACAGTAGGAAGTTCAAGAAAAGATTGGGCTCGGAAGCTAGAGGATGCACTCTGGGCATACAGGACAGCTTTCAAAACTCCCATTGGGAAGTCACCCTTTCAGCTATTATATGGCAAATCATGTCACCTCTCTGTGGAGCTTGAACACAAAGCTTTTTGGGCTACTAAACTCCTAAACCTTGACTCTGAAGCAGCAGGTGAGAAAATGTTGTTGCAGCTAAATGAGCTGGATAAATTTAGGCTAGAAGCCTATGAAAGTGCCAAGATATACAAGGAAAAAGCTAAGAGGTGGCATGACAAGAAGGTCATGAAGAAAGAATTCAAACTAGGGCAGCAAGTACTTTTGTACAACTCACGGCTCAAGATATTCCCTGGCAAGCTTAAATCTAAGTGGACTAGTCCATATTTGGTAACCAAGGTTTTTCCTTATGGAAGTATTGAATTGCTAGATGAAGCAACAAAGAGTCAGTTCACAGCAAATGGTCATAGAGCAAAGCTGTACTTAGGAGGACATTGGGACAAGGAAAAAGAGGTTCAGAGCTTACAACGTCCTTGAAGCAAAAATAAAGAATGTCAAGCTAGTGACATTAAAAGAGTGCTTGTTGGGAGGCAACCCAACCTGAGGTAGTCATTTTCTTTCAATGATAGTTCAATAAAAAGATTAAGTGGATTCACTTGCAGTGCAGTGAGCTAAGTTTGGTGTCACACACCAAAACAATTTAAAGGAGAATGAAGGATTTTAAGTTTGGTGTTCCACCAAAAATCTAGTTTAAAAACACATTCTCACCTTCTGCATAAAGGGTTGCTAGTTCCAAGCAATCAGATGAATCATTTAATCATTGTTTGTTTCTACTTTGTAGTTTTAATATTTTTAGCTAAGACACTAGGAATTCACATATGATCAACTCGATGCATCAAAGGTAGTGGCAAGGGACTAAGTTTGGTGTTCACACACACCAAAGTAAGTTCAAAAGCCCACAAGAAGGTCCTGCACACTAACTAGTTATCTAAGGGCTTGAGAAACAAGCAACTTCCCTTTAATTTTGCAGGGATTCAAACACTTTCTAGGGAGGGCTTCACACCATCAGTTGAGAGTAAGAAGAAGAAGCCACCAAAAGGTTGTATTGACACTTAACTCCATCAGCATGCAATTTTTCTAAATTTGAAGTTTGAATATGCCCATCTTAGCAGTAACTGTTAGTTCAGTAGTTATGCATCTTGAATATTATTATCAATAAGAATGCTAGTCTAACTGTACTTGTGTGTTTACTGTCACTTAACTAATGCATGCTTTGTCCCCTAAGTCTTTTCAATTCAATAAAAGAAATGTTTGAAACATGAAGTAAGATGGTTCATTGCTAGCTAGAAGTCAAATAATAGTAAGTGGTGGCATATATGTGTGATTGTGTGGCAACTCACTATTAGTGAATAAAAGGAATAGACTGTTCTCTTTTTAAGAAGAAAGTAGTTCACTGTCTATGGATCTCAACAAAATAAAAGTCCTTGAATGAAAAGAAAAACAAAAAGAAAAAAGAAAAAGCCAAAAGTGGCAACAGAATAAAAGAAAAAAAAAAAGAAACAAAGCTAGACACCAATAGCTTGAACCTTAGAATATATGCCTGTGGTGTCTTTGTACTAGGATCTGCTTGGATTATTAAGTTCTTTGGAGTGCATCAACACTTGGTAACTTGGGTTAACTAACCCGGGATTATCAACTGAAAGTCCGCTATCAAGATCAACCTAGCTACAAGACATTTAGTAACCCAAAAAGGTGCTGGGCATCAATGTTCTAAGAAGGCATGTGAGCCAAGTGTCTAAAGTGAATAATGTGTCAAGCATAAATAAAGAAAAGAGCTTGTTACACATGACACTGAACTAAAGTTTATAAAGAAAAGAATTCAGTAAACAAGGACAAAGGAATAATGAGAGGTCATAGCAGTGTGTTGCTTGATGCTTAGAGAGAACTTTCTAGGCCTACTTGTCAGTAAGAAGTGAGTAGTTACATATCTGTATAAAACCCCATGAGCTACCAATAATACTCTGCTAACATGAGCATTCTCTTTTGTTTTCATTCTTTCTTCTTAATAATTCTGTTCTTGCTTGGGGACAAGCAAGTTTTAAGTTTGGTGTTGTGATGACAAGTCATCTTAGCCTAGTTTCACTAGTCTTTTTCCTTTGTTTTCATTTAGTTTTATGCACTTTCTTAAGCCATAAGTAAGCCAATTGGGTTAAATTTCATGTTTCCTTTGATTCAATCAACCATGTATAAATTGATGCATTTTCATGAGTTTTTGTGCCATAATTGCTCATGTGACAAGAAGAAGAACAACTCTCATGATTATGGAATAGCTTTGATACAATTGTTGATTGATGATAGGTGGAATAAAGCTTGGAAGAAGGTTGCAAGAATGGGCTTGAAAAGAGGGATTCACGTTTGAGCTAACGTTTGCCTCAAACGTTAACTCAAACGTGAGAAGCAAATGAAGAACACCCTGGAGAAGAGCCAACGTTTGCACCAACGTTTGCCTCAAACGTTGAGGCAAACGTTGGCTGAAGAAGAATCAAGGGAAGGCAAGGTTTGCGCCAACGTTTGCCTCAAACGTGAGGTCAAACGTTGGCGCCAAAAAGAAGAGAAAAAGCAATCCTGGAGCAAACCAACGTTTGCGCCAACGTTTGCCTCAAACGTGAGGTCAAACGTTGGCGCCATAAAAGCAAAGAAGAGCACCTCTGTTTGATGCATTGAGTGAGCCACGTTTGCGCCAACGTTTGCCTCAAACGTTGGGCCAAACATTGGCCAAAGGAGTAGCATGGGGGAACCACGTTTGAGCTCATGTTTGACCTCAAACGTTGGCTCAAACGTGGAAGACAGCAACTTGGCCGAGCTGCATAATGTCACATAAGGGACGTTTGAGTCAACGTTTGCCTCAAACGTTGACTCAAACGTGAATGGTTCATGGCCCGGTTCACTAATGGATTTCTTCCCAACACCAAGAACAATCAACGGAGGCTATTATCAACCCAATTCCATCAAGACTAAAGGCCCAATTCAAGGCTTAATGACCATTTGAAGAAAGTGTATAAATAGCTTAGGATTTGAAGTTTTATGGAGCTTTTCTTTTTAGAGTTTTCTTTAAGAATTTTCATAGTATTCACAGTAGAGAGTTTTTGGGTTTTGAGCTGTTTGGAGATTCTGAGTCTTGGGGAAGGAGAATTGAATTCTCTTCCTTTTAGTTTTCTTGTTTTTCAATTTCATCTACACTTGTCTTTAGTCTTGGGTGTTGAAGAATTGAGGAAATTCTGTCTCAATCTCACCTTGAGATCTCTCTATTTTTCTTACTGCAGCTTCTGGAAAATTGAACTTGGATTTACATTTCTACATCGCTCTCTTCTTTAATTTGGCATTTGCTCTCTAAATTTGGATCTAAGAAGGCATTGAGATCTAGACTTAGTTATCTAGTCTCTTGGGTCCTGAGATCTATTGGTTTTCATTTTAATTTCCTTGTTTAATTACTACACCAAGTTTATTTCCTTTTAGTTTTGAGATCCGGTTCAACTAATTACATCAACTACTCTTTATTCTGTTAAGTTTTGCTTTTCCCTGTTTAATTCCTGCAGATCCAATTCCCATTCCCCTTTTATTTTTCAAGTCATTTATATTTCTTGCACTTTAAGTTTCTGCAATTTACATTACTTGCATTTTAAGATTCAGCTCATTTTCTTTTTATTCCCTTTAATTTCCTGCAAATCACCCACTCCCCTTTACATTCTATGCAATTTAATTCCTGTCAACACAATTTTACACAATCAACACTTGTTTGCTTGACTAATTCAACCACTAAACTAAAGTTGCTCAATCCTTCAATCCTTGTAGGATCGACCTCACTCCCGTGAGTTTTATTACTTGATGCGACCCGGTACACTTGCCGGTGAGTTTTGTGTCGGATCGTTTTCCGCACATCAGTGGCCAGCAATTTTAGAAGCCTTGTGGGCCCAATCCAACTTATTTTTGATGCTATTTAACCCAAAGATTGAAGAGGGATGAGACACTTTAGACACTAGTGTAGTTTTAGTTTAATTTTTGGAGGAAAAGTTAGTTTTAGAGAGAGAAGCTCTCACTTCTCTCTAGGATTAGGATTAGGTTAGATCTAGATTAGAAATTCTTAGATCTAGGTTAATTTCATGCTTTGATTTACTTTTTCTTTTGTAATTCTTCTTCTTCTACATCTCTTTTCTCTAGTTTAGCATTTAATTCTTGTAATTCTTTACTTTTATGTTGATGCACTTTTGTTTCCTCCATTTTCTCCTAATGCAATTTATGATTCATGTTCCACTATTGTTCATTTGATTTGTTGTTGTTAATTCCTTGTAATTGAGTACTGTAGATTTACTTTCCTTGCAATTTTACTATGCTTTCCTTTTATGCCTTCCAAGTGTTTGATAAAATGCTTGGTTGGATTTTAGAGTAAAATTTTATGCTCTTGGCTTAGGATGGTAACTTAGGAACTTTTGAGTTACTAATGTCCAAGTGATTGATGATTGGGAGCCATTAACTCTAGATCTCACTAATTGAATCGGTGGAGAACTAGGACTTATGGACTTGGATTTATATAGCTCTTTTGACTTTCATTTACTACTAGTTAGAGGATGACTTAATGGGATTGATCCTTGCCAATTCTCATGTTGTAATTAGTGATAGGGATAGAGATCCTTGACCACCAAACCTTGCCAAGACCTTTTTGGCTATTAGTTTACTTCCTTGCCATTTATCCTTCATGTCTCTTATCAAAATCCCAAACATAACTCATAACCAATAACAAGGGCACTTTATTACAATTCCTAGGGAGAACGACCCAATGTTTAAATACTTCGGTTTATAGATTTTAGGGGTTTGTACTTGTGACAAACAATCTTTTGTATGAAAGGATTATTTGTTGGTTTAGAAACTATACTTGCAACGAGAATTCATTTGTGAAATTCTAGACCATCAAAAATCCGTTCATCAGAATGGCGCCGTTGCCGGGGAATCGCAATGGTGCTGTATTATTGGTTATTGTATATATGTGAATATTGTGAATAGCTTGATTTTTGTATTGCTTGTTAGTTCTTTCTAGTTTTAGGATTTAATTTTCTTACTTCTTATTTGATTTTGTTTTCATTTTCTCTTGCTATCATGAATTCTTACTTTGGCTATGAGTTTGGTTCTAACTATGTTGTAGGAAGTGAGAGCTACAATGAGGATGTGTATCAAGGATGGGACAATCAAAGGTGGGAGGAGCCATTTATGACTTGAGTAAGGGAAAAGGCTTAGATAAAATTGTTGAACAAAGGATTACATTTGAGAAAACTTGTGAAGAGGTGGAAGTCCTTAGAAAAAGGAGGATGGGAATTGAATATGCTTTGTCAAGATCCTTGGAAGCTTCTTTGCCTAGGTTGCCATCTACACCTTCATTTGAGTGGGTGAAATTCATTTCTATTAGCTTTATTATCCCACTTGAACATGGTTTGCTTGAAACGGATGGCCAACTTAGGGAACTTTGTGGGATGAAGCGTAAGCAAAAAAGGTTTTGTGGTTGGCATTGCAAATCAAGGCTCATTAGGAATGAGACATCAAACATGAAATATAAAGGTTGGAGTAGTGCTCAAATAGATGGGTCTAGAAGGATTGTTGGTCACTTTATTGAGAATTCACCTTACTTGCCACCCAGATGGAATAATGATGATCAATTGTTGGTCACTTTATTTAGAATTCACCTTACTTTCCCATCTCATTTGCTAAAATGCTTTATTATTTAAGGGTTGGCTATATCTACATACATGATTCCTTGAGAATGGGAATTAACTTGACTACATGTAAGCTTTATATATGAGTGAATAAATTAGAGTTGCATGATGCATCATTCATTTAGGTAGTTGCATTTAAATTAGGTTGCATTACATGACATTCCACCACTTTAACCTTAATTATTTACCTTGGATTTAGCATGAGGACATGCTAGTGTTTAAGTGTGGAGAGGTTGATAAACCCATATTTCATGAGTTCTTTTGTGCTCAATTTGAGTGATTTATACAATCCTTCACCTACTTATTCACATTAATTGCATGATTTTACCTTTCCTTCCTTATTATGTGATGTAAATGAAAAACATATTTCCTAAGCTTTAAAATTAATTAATTTAATTACCTTTATTTCCATTCGATGCTGTGATTAGTGTGTTGAGTAGTTTCAGATTTTCTAAGGCAGAATAACTTAAAGGATGGAAAAGGAAACATACTAAAATGGAAGGAGAAAGTAAAACGGAGCTTTTAAGGAAACTGGTACTCACGCGATCGCATGGACTACGCGATCGCGTGCCAAGCACGAATCAGCAGCGACGCGGCCGCATGACTGACGCGACCGCGCGCCTTAGGCAGAACGCACATGACGCGGTCGCATGACTGACGCAACCGCGTGGCAAGGAAAAGCTCCAAATGACGTAATCGCATGACCCACGCGGACACGTGACAGAGGCCACGTATCAGAATTTACAGAATACGCCCCCAGCGAATTCTGAAGCCCTTTTTGGCCCAGATCCAAGTACAGACAGCATAGACCAGAGGTTATAAAGTGCGAGAATGCACCCATTCAAGAGAGCTCGCATATTTTACCTTTCAATGATTTAGATCTAGTTGAGAGGGAGATCTTCTCTCTCTCTTTTAGGATTTAGGATTTCTTCTTGTTTTAAGAGTAACTCTGGATCCCAGGTTTAATGTTCTTTTATTTTAGTTTTACTTTTATTTATTTATTCCAACATTTGAATTGATTATTATAATTTGATTTAAGAATTCTTCCATGTTATAGACTGCTATTTGAATTAATGATAATTGAGGTATTTTCAGTTCATGATTGTTCTCTTCGATTTAAGTTACCATTGCCTCCCATCTAAGGATATTTTTATTATTCCAGCAATTTTACTTTTTCCCCTTTTGGTTCTGGTTAAGAATTTAATAACTCAATAGTTATTAAACTCAACATAATTGATAATCGTTATCTTGCTAATTGAGCTGAACTTAAGTAATCCCAACCTTTNTCTCGAACCACCACACTCACAAGCTTCTCTTCACCATTCGCCACCATATGATCCATCCTTACCCCAATACCAATCCAATCGCTCCCAATCACCACCACTTTCCTTTGTAGCATGTCCAAGTCCAGCAACCCAAGAAGCAGAAGATCGCCTAAGAGAAACAGTAATTAAATTTCAAACAACCATCAAACAACTGGAGCAAGCGATGATTCAATGGGCTTCTAGGCGCTCAAATATACAAGGATCAACCACAGCTCCATGTGGACAGCCCAATGAAGAGCAGAGCATGAAGGAAGTGCCAGAAACTCCAGTGGACAAGACAGAGCATGAATTTGTACTGGAACAATTAGAAGAAGCTATCTTTGTTCAAGAAGAAGAGTTGGTTGAAGATCTAGGAGATGCTGAACCTCCATGGGAATCCAGAATTGAGGAAAACTCTGTCCAGGATGCTACAGTTGATGCTAAGGAGGATATTTCTCCAAGGCAAATCGTTTATGAAGAATCAGACGTAATAATCCAAGAAACAAATTCCCTTGATGATGATAGTCACAAGTCTAGCTCTCTTAGTGATGAACTTGCATCCGCAAGTGAATTCTCTGAGATCGAAGAATCTTCCCCAAGTGAATATGAAGATGATGCAGAGGTAGATTTCTCTCAACCTCCAATCTATAACTCAAGTGATGAGGAAGACACAGAAGACTTTGACCAAGACACAGATACAATTGAAGATCTTTGCAAAGAAGTGGAGGAATTCATAGAAGAGCACAAGGAAACAGAACTTGCAGAACCACCAAAAACACCTATCCCAAGGCCATTACCACCTAATACAAGCTTCAAGTGGGTACAATCCTTAACTTATAACTTTACTTATTCACTTGAATATGGTTTTCTTGAAACAGATGGCCAGCTTAGAGCTCTTTGCGGCTTTAAGAGTAAGAGGGAAATGGCTCGTACTCAGAGCTGGTGCATAAGGTTCAATAAGGTTCCACGCTTCACTTCGAAGTACACGGATTGGTATCATGCTCAATCACATGGATCACGGAAAACGTTTGGTCACCAAGGTGAGATTCTACTTTTTAACCCGCCCGAATGGAGACATGTAGATCAAGACGGAGGCGGATTTAAAAGCAAGGCTTGGAATCCTAGAGTTTATTCTGACATTTGTCATCCCGGGAGCCTAACAATATATTTAAAGCTGTTCGGAAGCTTTGCGTGCTTAGTTTGGGACCCCGGAGGCTATTGGCATTCCAAGCACTGGTGGAGATTTTTGGACGAATTTAAACATAAGCCACCATAACAGGATACCCCTCCAATGTCCAACTTAAGGACTTTAACTAAAAGTGCTAGGTGGGAGACAACCCACCATGGTATGGTCGCTTCTTTTTCAATTTATTTCTTGTTAATTGCTTTCATTTTTCCTTTTTTATTTTAATTTATTAAACCTGGAATCATGCATAACATTCATGTTAATCATTGCATTCTGCATTTTCAATGCATAAAAAAAAAGGGGATGCATGACGCGACCGCATGCCTTATGCGATCGCGTCATATCGCGGAAAACACCACCCGCGTAACCGCGTGACCCACGCGGCCGCGTGATATATATATCGGCGTAAGGATCCAACGAACAGAAAGTTAGGCTGGAATCGTGCGGCCCCTGTGCGTTTCGCACAAATTGGCCCACACGATCACATGTCCCATGCGATCGCATCACTTGCACAATACCAATCCCACGCGACCACGTGAGCGACGCGATCGCGTCGCATGGATTGCACATCACCCCAAAAGGAGACAGAGAGTTGCGCTAAAACGGCGCTGGATTCGTGCGTTTAGCACAAATTCCAGCAACGCGACCGCGCAACCCACGCGATCGCGTCACCCTTCTTTCCCCCCTCTCATGCGATCGCGCCCCCCACGCGATCGCGTCACTCCCATTTTCACGCCAACCACGCGACCGCGTGCCCCACGCGGCCGCGTGGATTCGAAAATATAACCCCCAGCCCGCGAACCCTATTAGTCGCGAGCCCCCCACCCCCAACCCTCTTCTCCCTCTCTGCTCCCTCTCCCTCCAACCACCACCCAACACCACCCAGCCGCCACCGCCGGCCACCCAGACGCCGTCGCCACCGTACCCCGCCACCGCGCCGGACGCCGCCGCAGCCACCTTCTTCCCCGTTCCACCCCTTCCGCCTACCAGGTTCCGCAAAACGCAACCCCCTTTTATCCGTTCGTCATTTTTTCTGTATTTTTTTTGTTTCTGTTCATAATTAGGATAGATAGATATGCATGTTGTAGTGGATTTTTAGGTTGTTAGGTAGTTTAGGCTCTGGTTAGTGGATCTAGGTCTGTTTACTTGCACTGTTCCTGTTTATGTTTTATCATAACTACAATTTCGCTGTTCCTGTGACCTCGTTCATATGTTGTGATTTCTTGCAATTGCTGCTTGTTACTCTAAATTTTCCTGTTTCTATTCATTACTGGTAACTGCAGCTAGTTTTTAAATTCATATGAACTGCTATGATTGCTGTTTATTTTCCGGGATAATCCAATTTTAGCCGGACTGCTGCCCAAATTTTTAAAATTTTTTTTTTCATTCATGTTTTGGTTTGGCATTTCTGACCTCTGTTTTACTCTGCTTTACCCAAACCATTTCATGAATGTTATGGCAGACTTTCTTATCCTCCTTGATTTCCTGGTTCATAAACTGCATTTGTGATTCATTGATTCCAATTTTTACTTTCTTTATTTCTTTTCGAATCAGCATCACCCTGTTTTTCTTGTTCGATTATGAGTACTTCTATTCTTACCTGTGAATCCTTGTTATATGGAATTTTTCTATGCCACTTACTTTAACCCGCACTTTACTAACTCCCCAAATTTTATTTCCTAATTTCTTTTTCAAATTCTAACCATACTAACACTTTTGATCTCTTTTCTGATTATTTTCACTTTCCTCTAACTTTCTAACCATGGCATATTGTTTATTTTCCATTTAACATGAATTCAATCACATTTCTTATACTCATTTTCCTTATTTTATTTCTCCTTTGCCGCTTTGAGTTTCCTTTGTTTAATTGCCTATTTGCTTTCCTATTTTATCCATATCCTGGTTTTCTATTTTTCAGGATGTCTGCCTCACAGAGGAAAGGAAAAGGCAAGGCTACTGGCAAGCGCAAGAGAGGAGATTCCTCCTAGTCCATCATTGCTCTAATGCATGATTCTTCATGGCGGGAGAAGAACTTCACATAGCAGGAAAAAGCTGACCAGCTGCTCCCTGCGACTGATCCTATAAAATTTGCAAACCGGTACTGTGAATTGAAGTACCTGGCTTTTGCAAACTCCAGAAATCTATACCTGGAACGAACTCTGAAGATTCCAGACCCCCTTCAGCAGTACACCACTGAGCAAATTAAGCAAAGGGGCTGGTTCTTTCTGGAGAGAACACTGACAGAGGTCAATTCATCTTGGGTACGGGAATTCTACTGCAACTACTATCTCACTACCCTAGATGTAGTGAACCTGAGAGGAAAACAACTTCTGGTCACTGAGGAGGCCTTAGAGGACATTCTCCGGCTCCCAGCCAAGTCCGATCAGCCTGATGGTTATTCAAAGGCTGAAGAGGACATGCGCCAGATGAAGTTTGATTGGGATGCCATAATGGCACGGATAGCTCTCGACCTGACAGTCCCTTGGGAGATGGGTCAGGACACTACCATGCCTAGAGGGATCAAGAGAGCATACTTGAACAATGAGGCTCGGTTATGGCATCAGATCTTGAGTAATTATGTGATGCCGAGTACTCACGAGACGGAGATCCCGGCTGCTATGATCACCCTCCTTTGGTGTGTGCTGGAGGGTAAGGACCTTTATCTGGCACGTTTCATTTGGCATTATATGGCCAGGGTCCACGTTCGAGGCACCCTCCCCTTTCCATATCTAGTTACACAGCTTGGCCGTCGAGCTGACGTGCCATGGGAGGATGCCGATGAGAGACCACCAGCGGCGGATTGCAGGAAGATCATTCCGCACAGCCGGAACTTCTTAGCCCTGGGCTACAGACCAGCACCATTCACTGCTACTGATGAGTCAGCCCCACAGTCTGCTGGACCCTCTTCCTCCACTTCTGCACCACCTACCACTGCACCTCCACCTGCCACAGAGCCCGTCTATCATCTGGTGCACCGCTTGTTCCGACGACTTGACCAGATGGAGCGTCGCAACAAGCGGCGCTATGAGCACCTAAAGCTGATGATACGATCCGGCGACATCCCCTCCGAGCCCGACACACCATCCGAGGCATCTGAGGAGGAGGCGGATGCGCCCGAGGCAGAGACCCATCCCCAGGAGGCAGCACCAGCCGCACCACAGGCAGCGGTCCCACATCAGATTGAGGCTGCGGATCTTGAGATCCCGATCCAGTCAGCACCTCCTCCACAGCAGCCAGACCCTCAGCCCACCACCACCACTGCTACTCCAGCTACCATCCCTCCCAGTAATGCCACTCCTTCACACCCGGCTTGATTGAGCATCGAGGACGATGCTTCCTTTTAAGGTGGGGAGGTCGCCATCTCTGGCATTTATTTTGGTGAACCACTACATACTTTTTCTTTTATTTTGGATATTTTTCTGTATTTTTCCTTTTACTGTTATTTTCTGAGTACTTATACATTGCTTTTATGTATTTTTACTCTATTTTCTGCATTTTGCATCTTTAGTTCATACTTTAGCCATTTAGTTTATTTTAGCTATTTAGTTTAGTTTGCAATTCTGATTTATTAGTGGATTAATTAGTATAGTTTACCCTTTTTAGCATAAGATAGTATAGTTTAAAATTGAAAAATATAAAAAAGAAGTAAGCTAGGAAATTGAACATATCTGATTTAAATCCAAAAAACTTGTATATAGCATTACATGATGTAGTTAAGCTGACAACATTTCATCAAGGAGGAACATTAAAACTTTAAAAGCCACCCTAAATAATTTTTTTATGAGAATAATGGGAATTTTTAACTAAACCTGCATACAATATATAAATGATATATGATGCCTGAGTTAGAGAACACACAGCCTGTGAGTCTTGAGCTTAAATTGTATGGTTGCATTCAAACCATAATTTCATTTCTGTGTGTTACATTTCTTTTTATTCTGATGTTCTTTCCTTTGCTTTAATCTATATGTCCAATTATAGAATATAGAATAGATACATACCAAGAGAATGATTGAGGCCATCATTTGATTTTAGCTCACTCACCCCAAATTAGCCAAATTACTAGCCTTAAGCAGAAAAACAAAAGAAATTCCCAAGTGAATCCTTGGTTAGCTTAAGATAGAAAATCATGAATAGAGTTAAATGTGGGAAACCTTTTTGGGAACATGGATGATAGAAACAAAAGGTAGAAAAGTTAAAAAAGAATAAAATAAAATTTGGGAAGCATGCTCATGAGAAAATCTAAGTGATTCAATTACCATGTGCATTAAAAAAAAAAGAGAGAAAGTTATTTTTTTTTCAGCATTTGAATAAAAGGGGATATAAAAGAATTTTCCCAATGCAAAATAAAAACAATGCACATGGGATAAAAATAAAGAGTGAAACATGAGCATGTAACAATAAGTGGGATAATATGGGAAAATAGGTAAAGAAGTTTTATCTTGCTAAAAATGTATGTTAGGTGAGATCTTAGTCTAATTAAGGATTCGCTTATTAGCT
Source organism: Arachis ipaensis (assembly GCF_000816755.2). NCBI lineage: Eukaryota > Viridiplantae > Streptophyta > Magnoliopsida > Fabales > Fabaceae > Arachis > Arachis ipaensis. The sequence goes on from NC_029792.2 coordinate 52,587,325, forward strand.
CACTTAACCCTATACATAAATCCTTACCTTTACCTTGGCCCCATTTCAACCTTAATTAAGACCTCATGACTTTTTTGTATGACTATATTCTATAATTGTTGATTGGTTAGATGAAGAACAAAGCTATAGAAAGTAAGATAAAAAGAAAAATAGAGTGAATAAACCCAATAAACACTGAGTGACTAGAGAGTAAACACAAAATCCAGTGAGGGTTCAATAACTCATCAACATATATCTGAACTTAATTTACTAATTGTTTTGCAAGTTTGTACAATGTTTTCTTTCCCATCTCATTTGCTAAAATGCTTTATTATTTAAGGGTTGGCTATATATACATACATGACTCCTTGAGAATGGGAATTAACTTGACTACATGTAAGCTTTATATATGAGTGAATAAATTAGAATTCCATGATGCATCATTCATTTAGGCAGTTGCATTTAAATTAGGTTGCAATACATGACATTCCATCACTTTAACCTTAATTATTTACCTTGGATTTAGCATGAGGAAATGCTAGTGTTTAAGTGTGGGGAGGTTGATAAACCCATATTTCATGAGTTCTTTTGTGCTTAATTTGAGTGATTTGTACAATCCTTCACCTACTTATTCACATTAATTGCATGATTTTACCTTCCCTTCCTTATTATGTGATGTAAATGAAAAACATGTTTCCTAAGCTTTAAAATTAATTAATTTAATTACCTTTATTTCCATTCGATGCCGTGATTAGTGTGTTGAGTAGTTTCATATTTTCTAAGGCAGAATGACTTAAAGGATGGAAAAGGAAACATACTAAAATGGAAGGAGAAAGTAAAACAGAGCTTTTAAGGAAACTGGTACTCACGCGATTACATGGACGACGCGATCGCGTGCCAAGCACGAATCAGCAGCGACGCGGCCGCATAACTGACGCGACCGCACGCCTTAGGCAGAACGGACATGACGCAGTCGCATGACTGACGCGACCGCGTGGCAAGGAAAAGCTCCAAATGATGCGACCGCGTGACCCACGCAGACGCGTGACAGAGGCCACGTATCAGAATTTACAGAATATGCCCCCAGCGAATTCTGAAGCCCTTTTTGGCCCAGATCCAAGTACAGACAGCATAGACCAGAGGTTATAAAGTGCGGGAATGCACCCATTCAAGAGAGCTCACATATTTTACCTTTCAATGATTTAGATCTAGTTGAGAGGGAGATATTCTCTCTCTCTTTTAGGATTTAGGATTTCTTCTTGTTTTAAGAGTAACTCTGGATCCCAAGTTTAATGTTCTTTTATTTTAGTTTTACTTTTATTTTGTTACTTGTGACACCCAAAACGTTTATACGAAGGGATTTTTGTCGGTGTAGAGACTATATCTACAACGCAACTGTTTCTATGAATCTCTTTACTGGTAAAAATCCTCTCGTCAGAGACTCAAGCATTGGTGGTTGTTCCAAGATGAATTTAAGCACAAGCCACCTTGATGAGGAGCACCCCGTAAGTCCAACTTAAGGACAATAAATAAAAGTGATAGGTGGGAGACACCCCACTATGGTAAACTCTTTTCATTTTTCTCTTTTGTAAATATTAGTAGAATAGGTTTGATTTCATGTTCTGTTTTGTTTGTTGAGTTTATTTGGTAGTTTGGTATGTTAAATATGATTTCATGGTATTTTGGTAGCTGTCTGGAGGTTTGGAAGGTTTGGTTTGGTGCAAGAATTTGGAAAAATTTTGAAAAATAGGGCACCAACCCACGCGTGCGCGCACTTGGCGCGTATGCGTGACCCAAGCATTTTTGACCATCCACGCTCACGCGTACATGGCGCGTATGCGTGGATGCAAAAATTCCAGCCCCAGCTAAAAACCCGAGAGTTAGGCCTGCACGGTGCGAACATTGGGCCTAAGGCACAAACCAACTTGCGCGTACGCGCACCTGGCACGTACGCGTCCATAAAGCTAAATGCGCAACGCACACGCACGCACACTGCGCGCGCGTCGATAGCGCGACCTGCCCTCCTGGTACATTTTCCAGAGAGTTGGGCCAACCCTGAGCTGACACTGTTCCCTGCGCCCAACTTCAGCCACGCGTGCGCGCACCTGGCGCGTACGCGCCCTTCGGCCAATCTGCGCATCAACGCGTGAGCGCACCGTGCTTGTCCGCGTCGATAAAAAAAACAAAGAAAGAGTTTTTTTCTCCTCCTCCATTTTTTTTTGTTTATTGCATTCGCATACTTCTATTCTTTGCATTTTAATTTTGTTTCTATAGCTTGTTTTCATTTTTTTTCTAAGTTTCTCATTTTAATAATGGTGTTGAATTCTTTTACTCAATTGTTGAGAATTTCTTGCATTGTTTCGGTGCTTCGTGACTTGTTGCATTAATTGTAACATTTGTCCTACACACGAGATTAGTGCTTTAGTCCTTCCTAACTCATTATCCTTTATTTTTATGCCTCATTTTCATTGAGTTAGGATGGGACCAAATGCTCTCATACTTATCACTAATCTTGTTCGTGTTAATTCTTGTTTGAACTTGATGCTCAATATGCTTTTCATGCTTTGATTTTCTTCTTGCATCAAGTATTAGTTGTTATGCCCTTTGCCTATATTGCTTTCTCACTTACATGCGTAGCTAACATGTAGTGAGCTACTTTTATTTGGCATTAGCCCCCGCCTATGTTCTATATGCTTTGATATCTTTGTCATGGGCTTAATGTTTCTTTTCTTTTCTTTCTTTTTAGGCTGGCCACCAAGAAGGGAGAAAAAGGAAAAACTTTTAAATGCGGCAACAAACAAGTCATCCGCACATTCTTTTTAAGAAGCTCATCAGTTGTAGCAACCCGTCCACCTTACTCTTCTTTGCATGCACCGAGGACGGTGCACTCTTTAAGTGTGGGGAGGTCGTCCGACCGATCTCCATGGGTAACAATTTCCTTTTTCAACACCAATGTTAGATAGTTGTCGCATTGCATGATAGGTTGCATGTTAGTTAGAATTTGTACATATTTTTACCACTTCTTTCTTAGGACTACTTGGTTAGGGTGATGATTTCTTTTCCAAGAAACTGTTTTTAGGGCACCCTACCGATTTGAAAACTTTTTTTGAACTTGCTTGAAAGAATTTATTTTGGAACATGATTTTTGAGCTAAGAACACAAGCTTGTGAGATTTGAGCCTAATGGCGTGGTTACATCTTATAACCACTTATTTTCCCTTCTTGTGTGCATTATTCTCTTTCTATGATTGTGATCCTTGATTTGTTTGATTCTTTATGTCCATTATTTTGTGTATTCATGCACTTATATGATTGAGGCCATTGTTTCATTAGCTCACTTACCCAAATAGCCTTACCTCTTATCATTCATTGTTAGCCAATTTGAGCCTACGATTAACCCATTTGTTCTTAATTTAGCACATTACAAGCCTTAAAGTGAAAAACAATAAATGTCCTTTATTTGGATCTTTGATTAGCTTAGGCAAGTGAGTGTGAGTATCATTCATGTGTGGAAAAACTTGGGACATTGGTTGGGATAAAAGGGTGTTTTTGTTTTGTATTTCTATATTTAGGGAATTAGGTACATGCTCATGTGTTAATTAAATGTAAAACCATATGTATTGACACTTTTGTATATACTTTATTGAAAAAAGAAAAAAAATGAGAAAATAAAAGAAAGAAAAAAATATATGTAGATATCAAAAGAAAAAGAAAAAAAATAGAATGAAAAGAAAAAGGAAAGAAAGGTAATAAAAATGGGACAAAATGCCCCAAGTGAAGCTCAATAATAATCAATGCATATGTGTTATGATCAAGGAAAAAAAATGCATGAGTATGTGAAAAAGTGAAGAATGGGTAATTAGGTTTGTTTAAAATTGTATAGGTTGCTATATAGGTTAGGTGGGAAGTTTAAGGTAATCAAAGATTCAAATTTCAAGTCCACTTGACCAAATACCTTACCTTGACCCTAGCCCCATTACAACCTATGAAAAGTCCTCATGATAGTTGTATGCATGCATGAAATAAATGTTGATTGTTTGATGAAAAATAAATCTTGGAAAGCATGATTAGCGGAGAATTGAGAGAATTGACCCTATACACTTGAGCGACTAGAGTGCAAATACTTCGAACCCTCAATTCCTTGATTCCTGGCTTTCATGGGCGTTCTTCTTGCAAGTCTACATGAACTTCATTTTTATACTTGAATTGGTAGGATTCATGAGTCGTCATATGACCTTAGCCCTACCCGTTTATACATGCTCTTGGAAGAATGATTTATTTTTAACCAAGTAGGTAGAATCCTTTTGCATTTAGTTGCATTCATATAGATAGATGCATTTAGGTTATTTGCTTTGAATAAATGTCCATACCCCTTCTCTTATCCTTCTTGGTTTAGCATGAGGACATGCTATTGTTTAAGTATGGGGAGGTTGATAAACCCCATTTGGAGGGTTTATCTTGTGTTGAATTTAGAGGGTTTTATTATCTTTTCCCATATTTATTCAATGAAATAGCATGGTTTTGTAAATTCTCCTTTAATTGTGCTTAAGAGTGAAAACATGCTTCTCAGGACTTAAAATAGCTAAATTTAATTTATCTTGATTCCATTAGATGCTTTGATGTGTTTGATAAGTGATTTCAGATTTAGGAGGCAAAGATTGGATCCAGGGAATGAAGGAAAAGCATAAAAAAATGGAGAACTCATGAAGAAATGAAGGAATCGCAAAAGCTGTCAAGCCGACCTCTTCACACTTAATTGACCATAACTTGAGCTATAGAGGTCCAAATGATGCGGTTCTAGTTGTGTTAGGAAGCTAACATCCGGAGCTTCAAAATGATATAAGATTTTCCATAGTTGCATTGCGTTTAGAGGCGCAAACGCACATTGTACGCATATGCACTGATGGGTGCACATGATTCACTTAATGCAACTCGTGGCCAGCGATTTTAGAAGCCTTGTGGGCCCAATCCAACTCATTTATGATGTTATTTAACCCAAGGATTGAAGAGGGATGAGACACTTTAGACACTAGCGTAGTTTTAGTTTAATTTTTGGAGGAAAAGTTAGTTTTAGAGAGAGAAGCTCTCACTTCTCTCTAGGATTAGGATTAGGTTAGATCTAGATTAGAAATTCTTAGATCTTGGTTAATTTCATTATTTGATTGACTTTTTCTTTTGTAATTCTTCTCCTTCTACATATCTTCTCTCTAGTTTAGCATTTATTCTTGTAAATCTTTACTTTTATGTCGATGCACTTTTGTTTCCTCTATTTTCTCCTAATGCAATTTATGATTCATGTTCCTCTATTGTTCATTTGATTTATTGTTGTTAATTCTTTGCAATTAAGTAGTGTAGATTTACTTTCCTTGCAATTTTACTATGTTTTCCTTTTATGCCTTCCATGTGTTTGATAAAATGCTTGGTTGGATTTTAGAGTAAAATTTTATGCTCTTGGCTTGGGATGGTAACTAGGAACTCTTGAGTTACTAATGTCCAAGTGATTGATGATTGGGAGCCATTAACTCTAGATCTCACTAATTGAATTGGTGGAGAACTAGGACTTATGGAATTGGATTGATATAGCTCATTTGACTTTCCTTTACTACTAGTTAGAGGATGACTTAATGGGATTGATCCTTGCCAATTCTCATGTTGTGGTTAGTGATAGGGATAGAGATCCTTGACCACCAAACCTTGCCAAGAACTTTTTGGCTATTAGTTTACTTCCTTGCCATTTATCATTCATGTCTCTTATCAAAACCCCAAATATAACTCATAACCAATAACAAGGACACTTTATTACAATTCCTAGGGAGAACGACCCAATGTTTAAATACTTCGGTTTATAGATTTTAGGGGTTTGTACTTGTGACAAACAATCTTTTGTATGAAAGGATTATTTGTTGGTTTAGAAACTATACTTTCAACGAGAATTCATTCGTGAAATTCTAGACCGTTAAAAATCCAATCATCAATGCCATGGGACACGTACAGATTGTGGGCAACCTACCCTTTCCCGCCTTGGTTTCAGATCTAGTCTCGGCAGCCGGAGTCTCCTACAGCGTTGGGGACACCAATACCATACTTCCGCGGGATGATCAGATTGTCCCCAATGGGAAGTACATCAGACCTCCAGCAGCCACTATCATCCAGAACGCAGACCCGGCCGGAGATATTCCTTCTCCTTCCTCATCACAAGCACCTTCAATAAATCAGTTGCTCCTACAGATACTTCAGAGGTTGGACCGGCATGACCGGCAGGCAAAGCGAATGGAGCGCCGTAACAAGCGCCAATTTACATACCTCAAGGAACTTATTGTTGGCAACCACCCACCTGAAGAAGAACCAGACACTCCGGACTCCACCTCATCCACCAGCACAGGAAGCCATGTCAATCCTGAATGTGGAGATGCTGCTACCAGCACCTCTTTGTTCCTGACTGATGGCACCGAGGACGGTGCCAAGCTTTAAGTGTGGGGAGGTCGGTCAGTACCTGACTTCCGGAGGTAAATGCTTTTCCTTATCACCAATATTTTAGTTTTTCTTTTGGTAGATAGAATAGATTGCATGTATGTTTGCTTGGTTTAAAGTACTAAAATTCTTTTCAAGACTCTATTTTCTAATATTTCACTAATTTAAATTGAAAAATTTGTGTTAAACTTGTTTGAAGACTATAATTTGGAACATAAATTATAGCTAAGAACACACAACCCAGGGAGATTTTTGAGCCTAATTATATGGTTACACTATTTAACCATGATATTTTATTCTTGTGTGTTTTCTTCTTTATAATTGTAATCTTTACTTTGTTCCACTCTATATGTCCAATATTTAGTGTATTCACATGCTTGCATATGATTGAGGCCATTATTTTATTAGCTCACTTATCCCAAATAGCCTACTGCTTTCAATTACCTTTGTTAGCCACCTTGAGCCTTTTAATCCCCATTTGTTCTATATTTTACCACATTACTAGCCTTAAGCAGAAAAACAAATTAATTACCCCAAATTGAATCTTTGGTTAACTTAAGATAGTATGTTAACTATGTGTGGGGAAACTGTGGGAACTTGGGTTAACGAAAGTGTACAATGTTTAAATAATAAAATATTAAGAATTCGGGTACCTACTCATGTGAGACCAGAAATATTAAAAATTCATGTGCATTGATAAATTATGTTTACTTTTATTTAAAAAAAAGAAGAAAAAAATATATTCAATAAATAAATAAATAACGGGACAAAATTACCCCAATGTTAAGTTAATGAAAAATCAATGCATATGTGATAAAATTAAAGAAAAAGTTGATGCATGAGTATGAGATGCAAAAATGGGAATTTTGGGTAGCTAGGCATGATTTAAAAAGAGTATAGAGTATGTATAGGTGAAAGCTTAGGTTAGACAAGGATTCAATTTATAGCTCACTTAGCCATATATATACCCTCACCTTTACCTTAGCTCCATTATAACCTTGAAAAGACCTCATGATGTTTGCATTAGTACATTAAATATTTGTTGATTGGTTAGATGAAGTACAAAGTTTAGAAAGCATGACTAGAGAAGACTAGAGTGGATTACCCTATATACTTGAGTGATTAGAGCGCACATACACTACCAGTGAGGGTTTAATGCTTAATTCTATTTCCCTGCTTTCATGAGCTGTCTACTTACAAGTCTACCTGTATTTATTGTATGATTTAAATTAGTGATATCTGATTTATATGTGTCTTGGAGAACTTATTAACTTTAAACCAAGTATACAGAATCATCTTAGCATATAGTTGCATTCATACATAGGTTGCATTTCATGAGTCTTATTTTTTCCCTGTCTATTCTTTTGATCTCCTTGAGCTAAGCATGAGGACATGCTAATGTTTAAGTATGGGGAGGTTGATAAAACACTATTTTATGGTTTATCTTATGCTCAATTGAGTGGTTTTTATCAAGTCCTTGCCCACTTATTCATATAATTTGCATGATTTTACAATTTCTTCCTACTTTTGTTCTATGATTGAAAACTTGTTTCCTAAGCCTTTAATTTGTATATTTTAATTTCCATTCATACCATTCGATACCGTGATTTGTGTGTTTAGTGTTTCAGGCTTTGTAAGGCAGGAATGGCTTAGAGGATAGAGAGGAAGCTTGCAGAAATGGAAGGAGCCTAAGAAATAAAGGAGACAACCAGCGAGCATCGACGCGCACTCAAAGCTCACGTGTGCGCGTGATCTGGAGATTTTTACAGTGATGCGTGCGCGCACCTGATGCGTACGCATGGATTGGAGATTTTCTAGACGATGCGTGCACGTGCTTGACGCGTACGCGTGATACACGAAGATGACCAGTGGCGCGTACGCGTGACTGACGCGTACGCATGACATGCGCGATCTGCAGAAATAACAGAAAATGCTGAGGGCGATTTTGGGCCAAGTTTTGACCCAGTTTCCAGCCCAGAAACATAGACTATAGCCAGAGAACGAGTAGAGACACAGGACAGATTCTCATTAGCGTAGTTTTAGTTTTAGATCTGAATCTTAGAGAGAAATTACCCTTCCTCTTGGTTTCCTTTTACATTCATATTTTTAGTTTTATGCTTTTGCTTTGGATATTGAGAAGAGTCATTACCTCCGTTGAAGAAGTTATTATTCTAGTTTGTTTTCTTATTCCCTTACTCTTCCATATCCTTAATTTTTGTTCAAAGTTACTATTGGATTGTTTTTAGAATTTATTAAAGCAAGGAATTACTTTTACTTTTAATTAATTCGTAGTTATTGTCTATCATGTCTTCCTTTTATTCCCTTTTTAATTCTACGTAAATAATTTTCATGTCAATGGAGTAGATTCCCAACTTGACATGGGGGTTGATTAAAAGGAGACACTAGAGTTGGAATGCTCAAGGGATTAGTTAAATGGGAAGTTGTTGGCTAATTCTCTATTTACTAACGCTCGACCTTCCCAAGGGAGAGGACTAGGATTTGTGAATGAGAGTTAGCTTAATCACTTGACTTTTTTTTATTTAGTAAGGGTTAACTAAGTGAAAATAATAACCTCTTTATACTACACTTGAGAGAATTCCAACAAGGATAGAACTTCCAATTAATCATTCCCCCAGTCAAGGCTTTTTATTCTGAATATATAACTCTCTTTTAATTTATAATTATTTATTTTCTGTCATTCAACTCTCAATTTCTCGAAAAACTCATGATTAATAAGATAGCACCCTTTTGTCAACTCGTTGGGAGACGACTTGGGATTCATACTCCCAGTATTTTTATTCTAATTTTGTGACAACCTTTCTAAATTGATGAGCTGATTTTTGTTGGTTAAGAACTATACTCGCAACGTATTTCTATATTGATTTCTTAATTAGCTGATTTCCGCCCTCCATCAATGTGCCAGCATTATTTGAAGAACCTAAACTCATCTGACTAATCCTTGTAGTGTTGTTCTTGAAAGCAACTGTTGGAACAACTCCCATGCCTAAACCTCGAACACGACCAGGGTGCTCTTTCTCAAGAACTACTCCAAGAGCATCAAGAGGAGATTTAATAGTTCATTCCACTGCTTGTTGGCTGCTATGTGCTTCAATCTTCTCCTACATATATAAAATGAAATAGAAAGAATTAAACATAGTATTATCTTATAAATAAAAAAGAAACAGAAATACAAACAACTTACTTATGGTAATTTAGTCTTACCAATATTTCTTTAGCCTTTTCATTAACATAACTTCCATCTTTTTTCTTGTGAGTGATATCTCACCTTTGAACCCTACTAACTTCTTTTTCCGTCTCTTCCATCCAAAATTCAAGAAAAGTAGAAAGACTCAATCAAGAAATAGCAGCTTTAGCAGAAAATTCAAGAAATATACTACCTGACTAATTTACAGTCCAATTGAAAAACAATTTTTTGAATATATAGTTCTTTATATGACCTAAAAACGTAATATTACTCGTTACTCAGAAGTTAAAAATTGTGTTCAAGCTTTATTTATAAATATTATGAGAAATTAATTATGATTAGTAGCAAAACATAAAGGCATATAACCAAAACAATGCTACCATGAATAACACTAATAGTAGGGTCATGCATTAATTGATTACCATTTCAGCCATTCTTCTTGCAATTGAATTAGCTCCTGAAGTATGAGGAATTATTTGTTTTTGCCGAATTTCTTGATTCCTCTTACAAAGATTCTGCAAAATAAATTTGGACACAATTAATAGAGTCAGACATGCATTCCTTTTTCTCTCTCTCTCTCTCTCTCTCTCTCTCTCTCTCTCTCTCTCTTCTTTGGTTCATGAATTTTCTGAAGAATGTTAAGCTAATTCTCTATTTAATGTATATAAGTTTCATTTTATGAAGCAAACTATATAAAATAAAAGACAAGAGCAGGCAGCAGTAATATCCGCTTTATATATTAACTTTTTCACAACATTTCATATGAATTTAATATCCTATTTACAGTAGCAAACTATATTCAATATTCCATATGGAGGTGGAGGTGTTCTTGAAAATGTTAATTTTGACTCAGAAAACTTGACTGAAATTATTCCTAGATCACTTTGTAAGAAAATTCAACATGCATACACACATATTTGGTCCATGAAGTTATCTCCACCAAAGATATCTTCTCCTTTAGACAGCATAGACTTGGTACGCCCGATTGATGCACCACTATGTAGGTTATGCATTGTAAATACTTGGAATGTCCTAAGTTAGGTGAGAAGTTTAGGTTAATCAAGGATTTGGATTTTAGTCCACTTAACCAAATACATTCCTACCTTGACCCTAACCCCATTACAACCCTTGAAAAGACATCTTGATATGTGTATTTGTGCATTAAATTGTGTTGATTGGTAGAAGAAGAGCAAGCCTTAGAAAGCAAGATTAGTAGAGAACCGAGAGACTTGACCCTCAAACCCTAGAGTGATTAGAGTGTATACACTTCCAGTGAGGGTTCGATGCTCTTTTCTGTGTTCCTGGCTTTCATGAGCTTTCTTCTTATAAGTTTACTTGTACCTTATTGTGTGATTTGAATTAGTGGGATCTGGTTTATGTTTGTCTTGGAGAATTTGTTTACTTTTAAACAAGTAAGTAGAAACATTTAGCATGTAGTTGCATTCCTATAGATAAATTGCATTGCACAAGTCTCACTTTTCCCCTTTCATTCTTTTGGTCTCCTTGAGCTTAGCATGAGGACATGCAAATATTTAAGTGTGGGGAGATTTGATGCATGATAAACCCATATTTTATGAAATATTTTATGCTTAAATTGAGTGATTTATTCAATCCTTCACCCACTTATTCATATTAATTGCATGATTTTACTTCTCCTTCCTTATTATGTGATGTATGTGAAAAACATGTTTCCTATGCTTAAAAAATTAATTATTTTAATTACCCTTATTATCATTCGATGCCGTGATTAGTGTGTTGAGTAGTTTCAGATCTTCTAAGGCAGGAATGACTCAAAGGATGGAAAGGAAACATACAAAAAATGGAAGGAAAGCACAAAATGGAGTTTTTGGAGAAACTGGCATCCACGCGATCGCATGGGCGACGCGGACGCATGCCAAGCGCGAATCAACAGCGACGCGGCCGCATGACTGACGCGACCGCGTGACAAGAAAAGCTCCGAATGACACGACCGCGTGACCCACGCAGACGCGTAACAGAGGCCACGCACCAGAAATTGCAGAAAACGCTCCCAGCAATTTCTAAAGCCCTTTTTGGCCCAAATCCAAGTCCAGAAGGCATAGACCCGAGGTTATGAAGTGAGGGAATGCATCTATTCAAAGAGCGCTCACCAATTTAGTTACTTCTCATGATTTAGATTTAGTTTGGAGAGAGGTTCTCTCCTCTCTCTCTTAGGATTTAGGATTTCTCTTAATTCTAGGAGTGACTCTCGATCCCAGGTTTAATGTTCCTTTACTTTAAGCTTCCCTTTCACTTTTATTCATTCCATTACTTTAGTTGATTATTTACTTTTGCCATTTAATTTATGAATTCTTCTATGTTCCAGATTATTTGAATTAATGTTATTTGAGGTATTTCAGTTTATTATTGCTTTCTTTTATTTATGTTACCATTGCTTTCAATCTGAAGACATTTTTATTCCAGCAAATTTACTTTTTACCTTTTGGTCTTGGTTAAGAAATCAGTAACTCAGGAGTTATCTTAGCTCAACATAATTGATAACTGTTATCTTTGCTAATTGAATTGACTTTCAATAATCCCAATCTTTTCTTAGGAAATAAATAGGATTTGAAGGTCAAACTAATTAATCCCTTGACTTTCCTTTGCTTTAGCAAAGGTTAACTAAGTGGAATTAAGATTCAATCTTCTTTATTATTGAGAAGGGTAACTAATTTGGACTTCCAATTTCTCATCCCTTGCCAAAAGTTTGCTTTACAGTATTTATTTATTTTAATTGCTATTTAAATTATTTGACATATTTGTTCCTCATTCTTGAAACCCCGAATTTACAATCTCCATAACCAATAATAAGAACATACTTCCCTGCAGTTCCTTGAGAAGACGACCCGAGGTTTGAATACTTCGGTTAACAATTTATTTAGGGGTTTGTTACTTGTAACAACCAAAATGTTTGTATGAAAGGACTTTTGAAGGTTTAGAAACTATACTTGCAACGACGATTTATCCGCAAATTTATAAACAACGCAAAAGTTCTCTCGTCAAAATGGCGCCGTTGCCGGGGAACTGCTAACGTGTGCCTTATTATTGGTTATTGTAAATATTTTTCTTTTACTTGTTTATTTATTTCTATTTTTTTCTTTTTAATTCTATTTGCTACTATGAACTCTCACCCCTCTCGCTTTGAGTTTGGTTCTAACTTTGTTGAAGGAAATAGAAGCCACAGTAGGAATATGCATCAAGGTCAGACCAATCAAGGATGGATGGAGCCAAGAGGATCTAATCAACCCTTTAGGCAACAACACCCTCCAAGATATCATGGACAACGACCATTCTACAATGCATACCCAGCAGATAGATATGGTGGAACAACCTTGTAACTACCAACAAGCTCCACCCTGTGCCTATAGATCATCCTCTCAACATAACCTCGAACCACCACACTCACAAGCTTTTCTTCACCATTCGCCACCACATGATCCCTATTTACCCCAGTTCCAATCCAATCACTCCCAAGAACCACCACTTTCCTATGTATCATGTCCAAATCCATCACCCCGAGAATCAGAGGTTCGTCTCAAGGAAACAGTAAATAAACTTCAAACAACCATTCGACAACTGGAGCAAGCAGTAATTCAATTAGCTTCTAGACGTTCGAACATTCAAGGACCAACCACAGTCCCATGTGGATAATCTAACGAAGAGCGTAGCATGAAGGAAATACTAGAAACTCCAGTGGACATGACAGAGAATGAATTCGTACTAGAACAAGTAGAAGAAGCTGTCATTACACAAGAAGAAGAGTTGGTTGAAGATCTAGGAGACGCTGAACCTCCATGGGAATTTAGAGCTGAGGAGAACTCCGTCAAGGATGTTACAGTTGATGCTAAGGAGGACAGTGCACAATCTCCAAGGCAAGTCGTTTATGAAGAACTAGACAGAATAACCCAGGACACAAATTCCCTTGATAATGATAGTCACAAGTCAAGTTCTCTTAGTAATGAACTTGCATCCGCAAGTGAATTCTCTGAGATCGAAGAATCTTTCCCAATTGAATACGAAGATGATGCAGAGGTAGATTTCTCTCAACCTCCAATCTATGACTCGAGTGATGAGGAAGACACAGAAGACTTTGACCAGGACACAGATGCATTTGAAGAACCTTGCAAAGAAGTGGGGGAATTCACAGAAGAGCACAAGGGAGTAGAACTTACAGAACCACCAGGGAAACACCTACCCCAAGGCCATTACCACCCAATACATGCTTCAAGTGGGTACAATCCTTAACCTTTAACTTTACTTTTTTACTTGAATATGGTTTGCTTGAAACAGATGGCCAGCTTAGAGCTCTCTGTGGTTTTAAGAGTAAGAGGGAAATAGCTCGTTCTCAGAGCTGGTGCACAGGGTTCAATAAGGTTCCACGCTTCAACTTGAAGTGCACAGATTGGTATCATGTTCAATTGAATGGATCTTGGAAAATGTTTGGTCACCATGGTGAGAATCTACTTTCTAAACCGCCCGGATGGAAAAGTACAGATCAAGACGGAGGCGGATTTAAAAGCAAAGTTTGGGATCCTGGAATCTATTTCGACATTCGTCATTCCGGGAGCCTAAAAATTTGTTTGAAGCTGCTCAGGAGCTTTACATGCCTAGTTTGGGACCCCGGAGGCTATTGAAATTCCAAGCATTGGTGGAGATTTTTGGATGAATTTAAACATAAGCCGCTATAACAGGAAGCCCCTCCAATGTCCAACTTAAGGACTTTAACTAAAAGTGCTAGGTGGGAGACAACCCACCATGGTATGATCGTTCATTTTTCAATTTTTATTTCATTTTGTTTGTTTTCAAGTTTAATTTATTTTATAATATTGAACCTGGAATTTTGCATCGCATTCATATTAATCATTGCATTCTGCATACTGTATAAAAAAAAGAAAAAAAAAGAAAAAAAGAGAAAAAAAGGTGCGCGACGCGACCGCATCACTCATGCGATCGCGTGATATTGCGAAAAATACTACCCACGCGACCGCATCATCCATGCGGCAGCGTGATATGGAAATCGGCGTAAAGATCCAACGTCCAGAAAGTTAGGCTGGAATCGTGCGGCCATTTTGCGTTTTGCACAAGTTGCCCACGCGATCGCGTGCCCCATGCGATCGCGTCACTTGCACACAACCAATCCCACACGACCGCGTGTGCGACGCGATCGCGTCGCATGGATTGCACAACACCCCAAAAGGAGACAGAGAGTTGGCTAAAACGACGCTGGAATCGTGCGTTTAGCACAACTTCCAGCGACGCGATCGCATACCCCAGGCGATCGCGTCATTCCCTCTTTTTATCCCTTCCATACGATCGCGACCCACGCGATCACATCACACCCTTTTTTCGCTCCAGTCACGCGACCGCGTCCCCCACGCGGCCGCGTGGATTCAAATATACTAACCCCCTCAGCCACGCGAACCCTATCCATCACTTCCCCCAAACCCTTCTCCTCCCACTTTTCTCTCCAACATCTGAACCAC
>NC_029792.2:52602640-52614800 GCF_000816755.2 Arachis ipaensis
ACAACCCCCAACCCTTCCCCTCCTACCCCCATTCCCCTTCCCAAACTCCCCTGCCTCCGAACAGCCACCATCACTGCCGCCACAACCACCTCCGCCGCGCCAGCCGCCACTGCCACCACCCCCCAGACACCTCTCTGCCCCAATCTCCTTCATTAGCCTTCCAGGTTCCGCAAAAAGTCACCCTTCTATCCATTCGTAGTTAGTTCATATTTTTCTGTTTATGTTCATATTTAGGCTAGTTAGATATACATGCTGTAGTGGATCTTAGGATGTTAGGTAGCCTAGGATGTGGTTAGTGGATTTAGGTCTGTTTAATTGTGCTGTTCATGTTTCTTGTTTCATTATTTTCGCAATTCTGCTGTTGCTGTGATGATTATAATGTTCATATGCTGTACTTTCTTATTTCTTGCTGCTCTTTGCACTGAATTTTCTTGTTTATGTTCCTTCTATGTAATTGCAGCCTTATTTTTTATTCATATGAACTATTTGACTGTTGTTTATTTTCCGAGACAATCCAATTTTAGCCGGAATGCTGCCCAAATTTCTGTAAAATGTTTTCATTCATGTTTTGGTTTTGGCATTTTGAAATCTGCTTTCCTCTGCTTTACCCAAACCCATTCATGAATGCTAGGCACGCATTCTTATTCTCTTTGATTTCCTGGTTCATATATTGCATTTTTGATGTTTGATTCCAATTTTTGCTATTTCTATATCTATTTGAATCATCATCAACCTGTTTTCCTTGTTTGGTTATGAGTTACCTATCGCTTCTAATTATGAATGCTTGTCACTTAGAAACTTATCCTTATGCCACCTACCTTAACCCATTTTTCATTAACTCACTAATTCTAATTTCCTGAACTCTTTTTTTTTTAATTCTAACCAAACTAACCTTTTAAAATCTTTTTTCTGGTTTTTCACTTTCTTTTAACCCTCTAACCATGGCATACTGATAATTTTTCCTACTTAACATGCCTTCTATTACATTTTGGATTGTGAATTTTTCCTTTCGAACTTTTAACTCCTATACAATCCTTAATACACATTTACTTAACTCATTTACCTCATTCTAATTCTCCTTTGCCACTTTGTGTTTCTTTTGACTATTTGCCTATTTGTTTTTCTATTTTTATTATATCTTGGATTTCTATTTTCAGGATGTCAGATTCCCAGAGAAAGGGAAAAGGAAAGGCTACCATTGGCAAACATAAAAGAGGAGAATCATCTATGTCTATCATAGATCTCATGCTTGATTCCTCCTGGCGGGAGAAAAACTTCACCCCGCAGGAGAAGGCCGACCAGCTGCTCCCTGCTAATGACCCAGTGAAGTTTGCAAACCGATACTGTGAGCTGAAGTATCCGGTGTTTGCAAACTCCAGGAACCTATACCTGGAGAGGACTCTGAAGATCCCAGGAGAACTCCAGCAATACACCTCTGATCAGATCAAACAAAGAGGCTGGTTCTTTCTGGAGAGAAACTTTTCTGAGGTCAATGCATCTTGGGTAAGGGAATTCTACTGCAATTACTTCAAGACTTCCCTAGATGCAGTGAACCTTAGGGGGAAGCAGATTTTGGTCACTGAAGAGGCAATTGAAGATGTTCTGAAGCTTCTGCCTAAATCTGATCAGCCGGATGGTTATCAGAAAGCTGAGGAAGACATGCGATTTATGAAGTTTGATTGGGATGCAGTCAAGGCGAGGATTGCCCTTGACCCGGCCGTTCCTTGTATCATGGGTCAGAACACCACGATGCCCAAGGGAATCAAGCGGGCGTACTTGAATGATGAGGCTCGGCTATGGCATCAGATACTTAGCAACTTAATTATACTGAGTACTCATGAGATGGATATACCAGCCGCTATGATCACCCTCCTCTAGTGTGTGATGGAGGGTAAGGACCTGTACCTGCCACACTTTATCCGGTTCTACATGGCCAGGGTCTACGTCCGAGGCACTCTTCCCTTTCCCTATTTGGTTACACAGCTGGGCCGTCGAGCTGACGTGCCTTGGGAGGATGCCGATGAGAGGCCACCTGCTGCAGAATGCAAGAAGATTATCCCGCACAGTAGGAACTTTCTAGCCTTGGGCTACAGACCTCCAGTCCTCACTGCTCTTGGTGACACTGCCACACCATCTGCGGGCCCCTCTTCCTCCACAGCTACACCTGCCACCACCACTGCACCTCCACCTGCCCCAGAGCCCATCTATCATCTAGTGCACCGCCTGTTTCGACGGCTTGACTAGATGGAGCATCGCAACAAGCGATGCTATGAGCACCTGAAGCTGATGATATGATCTGGCGACATCCCCTCCGAGCCTGACACACCATCCGAGGCATCTGAGGAGGAGGCGGATGCGCCCGAGGCTGCGCCTCATCCACAGTAGGAGGCAGCACTAGCAGGCACCCAGTAGGTAGCACACCAACAGGAGATCCCGCATCAGATCCAGGCTGCAGACTCCGAGATCCATATCCAGTTAGCACCTCCTCTACAGCAGCCAGATGCTCAGACCGCCACCACAGAGACTCCGGCCACACATCCTTCCGGTGATGACACCCCTTCACACCCTGCTTGAGTTTCCGCCCTTCTTGTTTATTCTGGTGTTCTTTACTTTGTTTTAATCTATATGTCCGATTATAGAATAGAAATACATACCAAGAGAGTGATTGAAGCCATTATTTGATTTTAGCTCACTTATCCCAAAATAGCCTACCCTTTACATCACCCTTGTTAGCCCCTTGAGCCTGTAAATCCCCTTTTATTCTATCAGCCACATTACTAGCCTTAAGCAGAAAGACAAAATAAAAATCCCAAGTTGAATGCTTGGTTAGCTTAAGATAGGAAGTATGTATGGTTTAAATGTGGGAAAACCTATTGGGAACATGGATGATAAAAATAAAAGGTAGAAAAGTTGAAAAGAATAAAATAACTCAAATAAAACGTTTTGGGAAGCATGCTCATGTAAAATCAAAATAATTGAATTACCATGTGCATTAAAAAAAAGTGTTATGAATAAAGGGGACACAAAAAGAATTCCCCAATTATGAAATAAATCAATGCACATGGGATAAAAATAAATATTGAGATATGAGCATGTAACATCAAAAGTGAGAAAATATGGAAAATAGGTAAAGAAGCTTTGATTTAGAAAGTATGTATGTTAGGGGAGATCTTAGTCTAATTAAGGATTCACTTATTAGCTCACTTAGTCTTATACATATACCTTTACCTTTACCTTGGCCCCATTACAACCTTACTTAAGACCTCATGATTTTTGGTATGACTATATTCTATGATTGTTGATTGGTTAGACGAAGAACAAAGTTATGGAAAGTAAGAATAAAAAGAAGAATAGAGTGATTAACCCAATAAACACTGAGTGATTAGAGAGTAAACACAAAATCAAGTGAGGGTTCAATAGCTCATTAACATATATCTCTGCTTAAATTATTAATTGCCTTGCAAGTTTTTTTTTAAATGTTTTTCTCTCCCATCTCAATTGTAAAGACACTTTATCACTATCTAAGGCTTGGCTATATATATATATATATACATGACTCCTTGAGAATGTGAATTAATTTAACTACATGCAAGCTTTATATTCAAGTGAATAAAAAAATTAGAATTGCATGATGCATCATTCATCTAGGTAGTTGCATTCAGATTAGATTGCATTGCCTGACATTCCACCACTTTAACCTTACTTTTTAACTTGGATTTAGCATGAGGACATGCTATTATTTAAGTGTGGGAAGGTTGATAAACCCATATTTTATGATATATTTTGTGCTTAAATTGAGTGATTTATTCAATCCTTCACCCACTTATTCATATTAATTGCATGATTTTACTTCTCCTTCCTTATTATGTGATGTATGTGAAAAACATGTTTCCTATGCTTAAAAAATTAATTATTTTAGTTACCCTTATTATCATTCGATGCCGTGATTAGTTTGTTGAGTAGTTTCAGATCTTCTAAGGCAGGAATGACTCAAACGATGGAAAGGAAACATACAAAAAAAATGGAAGGAAAGCACAAAACGGAGTTTTTGGAGAAACTGGCATCCACGCGGTCGCATGGGCGACGCGGACGTATGCCAAGCGCGACTCAACAGCGACGCGGCCGCATGACTGACGCGACCGCACGCCTTAAGCAAAACACATATGAGGCGGCCGCATGACTGACGCGACCGCGTGACAAGAAAAGCTCCGAATGACGCGACCGCGTGCCCCACGCGGACGCGTGACAGAGGCCACGCACCAGAAATTGCAGAAAATGCTCCCAGCGATTTCTGAAGCCCTTTTTGGCCCAAATCCAAGTCCAGAAGGTATAAACCATAGGTTATGAAGTGAGGGAATGCATCCATTCAAAGAGAGCTCGCCAATTTAGTTACTTCTCATGATTTAGATTTAGTTTGGAGAGAGGTTCTCTCCTCTCTCTCTTAGGATTTAGGATTTCTCTTAATTTTAGGAGTGACTCTCGATCCCAGGTTTAATGTTCCTTTACTTTAAGCTTGCCTTTCACTTTTATTCATTCCATTACTTTAGTTGATTATTTACTTTTGCCATTTAATTTATGAATTCTTCTATGTTCCAGATTATTTGAATTAATGTTATTTGAGGTATTTTAGTTTATTATTGCTTTCTTTTATTTATGTCACCATTGCTTTCAATCTGAAGACATTTTTATTCCAGCAAATTTACTTTTTCCCTTTTGGTCTTGGTTAAGAAATCAGTAACTCAGGAGTTATCTTAGCTCAACATAATTGATAACTGTTATCTTTGTTAATTGAATTGACTTTCAATAATCCCAATCTTTTCTTAGGAAATAAATAGGATTCGAAGGTCAAACTAATTAATCCCTTGACTTTCCTTTGCTTTAGCCAAGGTTAACTAAGTGGAATTAAGATTCAATCTTCTTTATTATTGAGAAGGGTAACTAATTTGGACTTCCAATTTCTCATCCCTTGCCAAAAGTTTGCTTTACAGTATTTATTTATTTTAATTGCTATTTAACTTATTTGTCATATTTGTTCCTCATTCTTGAAACCCCGAATTTACAATCTCCATAACCAATAATAAGAACATACTTCCATGCAGTTCCTTGAGAAGATGACCCGAGGTTTGAATACTTCGGTTAACAATTTATTTAGGGGTTTGTTACTTGTGACAACCAAAACATTTGTATGAAAGGACTTTTGAAGGTTTAGAAACTATACTTGCAACGAGGATTTATCCACAAATTTCTAGACCACGCAAAAGTTCTCTCGTCAATGCACCACTATTTTATGATATATTTTGGACTGAATTGAGTGGGTTTGTGTCAACTTCTCTCACACTTTTCTATGTAAATTGCATATTTTTCATTTCCTTCCTAATTTTGTGCTATGGTTGAAAACTTGCTTTCTAGGTCTTTAAATTGTAAATTTTTAATTCTCCTTTATACCATTCAATGCCGTGATGTGTTTGAAGTGTTTTCAGGTTTACAGGGCATGAATGGCTTAAAGGATAAAGAGGAACCATGTTAAAAGGGAAGGAACACAACAAACTAAGGAGCTGAGAAGCGAGGAGTGTGAATTGGCGCATCGTACAGTGACGCATACGCATGACAAGTGCAGAAGTCCAGCAACGCGTACGCGTTCCCGACGCGTACGCGTGATAGAGCGTCACGTGCTGCACTTATCAGAACTCGCTGGGGGTGATTTCTGGGCTGATTTGGACCCAGTTTCAAGCCCAAAAACACAGACTAGAGGCAGGGGTGTAGCTGAGACTGAAGAGACATTCACTTTCACTTAGTTTAATGTTTTAGTTTTGAATTCTAGAAAGAAAAAAAACACTACTTCTCCTAGGGGTTCTTAGCATTCTTAGTTTTTGCTTTTGATTGGATATTGAGAGAGCTGCTACAACCTTCCATTGAAGTCGTCATCTCTATAGTTTGTTTTTCTATTAACTCAATTACTCTTTTCCATTTAGTTGTCCTGTGTTCATATTTGGATATTGTTATTTTTAAACTCTATTAAGGCAATGAATTATTTTTATATTTAATCCTATTACTTGTTTAATTTTTTTAAGTCATTATCAGTGCCAAATTTGATTTTATAAATTTATTTTAATTACCATGTCTCCTACCTTCTCCTTTTACATGTTTGTGAAAATGGCATTCATGTTAATGGAGTAGACTCCTAACTTGGCTTAGGAGTTCATTAATTAGAAACCCTTGAGTTGTAATACTCAAGTGTAATATGTAATTGAGAATTGCTGGCTAACTCAATTTTCACCGACTCTAGTCCTTCCCTAGGAAGTGACTAGGACTTGTGAATCAATGTTAGTGCTACCCACTTGACCTTCCTTTGTAACTGCAAGAGGATAACTGAGTGGAAGTAATAACTTTTACTATTACACTTGGGAAAGACAACAAGGATAGAAATTCCAATTATCTCTCCTAATCAAGGCTTTTTATTTCAATTATATAACATCTCTTGTTACTGCTCATTACTTTAATTTCCAGTTATTTATTTTTCTCATTCTCAATTTCAAAAATTACTCAGAAAATTCCTAACCAATAAATCGTACCTTGTGTCAAATCTTTGGGAAACGACCTGGGAATTCTAATCCCAGTTATTTAATTTTAATTGTGACAGAAATTAAATTGATAGTGGGAATTTCGTCGGTTAAGACTGTACTGACAATGCTGCTTTTATTAGAAATTCTTAACCGGCAATTTTCCACCCATCACCGATATCAAACAAATTAAAAACAAACACCAAGAAAAGAGTTTTGATTTCAAACAAACACACACACACACACACACACACACACACACACACACACCAGATTGGTCAAGTGGTAGGCAAATCCAAACAGGGATCAAATGGTCAATGTAATCATAAGCTAAAACTTAAATCATCTTAAGATCATTTGACACAATCTTAAGCTTAAGCATACTTTTAATGGAAACTTCAAAATTAAAGCCTTTGATATTGCATATCAATTACATTTAAGAATGCAGATATAATAATACAGTATAATTTCAACAAATACTAGTGAGCTTCAGTGCTAAGTAGTTTCATTATAATTCTGTAGCAAAATTCTTCATACACTCCTTAAATATTCACAATCTTATTTGGAAAGCTATCAAATAATAAGTTAAGACATATATTATTTTCCTAGTAGCTCAAATTCTACACAAATTGCTTACAAAGTTGTACTGAGTACTAATAATAGTACAAGGTCATGAACTAATTTTCAAGAAGTAGTTCAAAGAATAGCATCCTATAATCCTATTTTCACATGTTAAAAGATAAATTAATATATCAGCTTATATCATATAACTAAGCTATCACTGGGCCAATCTGATTAGAATAAAGTCCATAGCCCATACTTAGCTTGAAGGTTAAGATTCATCAGCATCTTTTTTAAATTGTAAACATCTAAGTCAAGCTTATCAGAGCATGATCAAGGCATAACATTGAGCCTCCCTTCAAATATGAAACCTTGGTACAACCCATTTAAGTATTCAAAAGGGACAACATTTAACTAGGAAAGTAAGTGCTTACCTGAGTTTCAGGCTTCAAATGATATTCTACAAATAAAACCCATTGATCAGGAACAATATCTTCTGGTGCATTATTTACGATCTCGATTTTACTCAACCTCGGATCATAAAACTCATTCCAAAGCTTTATCATATGTTCCCTCCATTTTTTGCCAAGCGATTAGAGTAAAAATTGTTTGGCCAAGCTATCGCTCACTTTGAAGCAAAATTGAGCCTTCAATATATAACAAAGAAAATATATTAACCAGCAAATATAACTAAATAATGGCAAAGAAATAAGCTTTAGAGTTTGAGTAATCTTCTTACTAGGAAAAAAAATATTCCATTGATTTTCAAAAAAGCTCTCTAGAATGGCTGACCGCTTTTCAAAAGTGATTTAAAATGCTACACAATCAGTGGCCAATTACCCACAAACTCCTACAAGGAGTCCAGTTGCTTCTCCTATTGCTGCATGCTGTTTATCAAAATTGACAACTATGCACAAATCTTCTAGCAAATTATGCACATCTTTTACTAATAAATGAAAGTGTGTACTAACTTATCAAATCAAATAATAAGAATTTAAAGTTAATTTTCAATCACAAGACATCCTTTTCACTCCCAAACATCAGTTATTAAAATGTAAAAACCATACAAAGAAAACAAACTAACACTATTTCATGTTTAGAAAAAAAATCAAATTCAAACAAAACAAAGACATAATAAATCCATAAACAAACAAAAGAATGTTGAGTGACACATCAATTGTTCAATAGCGAATTTGATCTCCCAGAGAACCATGTTTCATCTTATTAGGATTAAAATGTGGTCCGAAATATGCCATTGAAGAAGCAAACACTTAAAAATTCATCAAATAAGAATCACATAGCAAAAAATTGATGGGAAAAATGGTGCACGAAATTGTGATCCGTGGTAATGGCTCTAAAAACTTGGTGCTCTAATCTTAATTCATGATTTGTCACAACTTCGATACAACTAACCAGCAAGTGTACTGGGTCGTCCAAGTAATAAAACCTTACGTGAGTAAGGGTCGATCCCACGGAGATTGTTGGTATGAAGCAAGCTATGGTCATCTTGTAAATCTCAGTCAGGCGGATATCAAATGGTTATGGAGTTTTCGAATAATAATAATAAATAAATATAAAATAAAAATAGAAATACTTATGTAATTCATTGGTGAGAATTTCAGATAAGCGTATAGATATGCTTTCGTTCTTCTGAACTTCTGCTTTCCTGCTGTCTTCATCCAATCAGTCCTACTCCTTTCCATGGCAAACTTTATGTAAGGGCATCACCGTTGTCAATGGCTACATCCCATCTTCTTGTGAAAAAGGTCCAAATGCTCTGTCACAGCACGACTAATCATGTGAGGTTCTCGATCATACTGGAATAAGATTCACCCTCTTTTTGCGTCTGTCACTACGCCCAGCACTCGCGAGTTTGAAGTTCGTCACAGTCATTCAATCCCTGAATCCTACTCGGAATACCACAGACAAGGTTTAGACTTTCCGGACTCTCATGAATGCCGCCATCAATCTAGCTTATACCACGAAGATTCTGATTAAGAGATCCAAGAGATATTCATTCAATCTAAGGTGGAACGGAAGTGGTTGTCAGGCACGCGTTCGTAGGGGAATGATGATGATTGTCACGTTCATCACATTCATATTGAAGTGCGAATGAATATCTTAGAAGCGGAATAAGTTGAATTGAATAGAGAAACAGTAGTACTTTGCATTAATTCGTGAGGAACAGCAGAGCTCCACACCTTAATCTATGGAGTGTAGAAACTCTACCGTTGAAAATACATAAGTGACGAAGGTTCAGGCATGGGTGAGAGGCCAGCCCCCAAACGTGATCAATATGATCTCAAGATGAACTATAAATCATAAGATGATCTAAATACAATAGTAAAAAGTCCTATTTATACTAAACTAGCTACTAGGGTTTACAGAAGTAAGTAATTGATGCATAAATCCACTTCCGTGGCCCACTTGGTGTGTGCTTGGGCTAAGCTTGAAGTTTACATGTGCAGAGGCTTCTTCTAGAGTTGAACGCCAAGTTGTAACGTGTTTTTGGCCTTCAACTCTGGTTCGTGACGTGTTTCTGGCGTTTAACTCCAGACTGCAGCGTAGAACTGGCGTTCAACGCCCTTTTGCATCATCTAAACTCGGCCAAAGTATGGACTATTATATATTGTTGGAAAGACCTGGATGCCTACTTTCCAACGCAATTAGAAGCGCCCCATTTTGAGTTCTGTAGCTCCAGAAAATCCACTTTGAGTGCAGGGAGGTCAGAATCCAACAGCATCAGCAGTCCTTCTTCAACCTCTGAATCTGATTTTTGCTCAAGTCCCTCAATTTCAACCAGAAAATGCCTGAAATCACAGAAAAACACACAAACTCATAGTAAAGTCCAGAAATGTGAATTTAACATAAAAACTAATAAAAACATCCCTAAAAGTAGCTAGATCCTACTAAAAACATACTAAAAACAATGCCAAAAAGGGTATAAATTATCCGCTCATCACAACACCAAACTTAAATTGTTGCTTGTCCGCTCAGTCTCAATTTTTCCCTTGACCCCTTCACGCCACAAGCACATGGTTAGGGACAGCTTGGTTTAACTGCTTAGGCCAGGATTTTATTCCTTTAGGCCCTCCTATCCACTGATGCTCAAAGCCTTGGGATCCTTTTTATTACCCTTGCCTTTTGGTTTTAAGAGCTTTTGGCTTTTTCTGCTTGCTTTTTCTCTTTTTTTTTCTATTTTTTTTCTGCAAGCTTTTGTATTCACTACTTTTTCTTGCTTCAAGAATCATTTTTATGATTTTTCAGATTATCAAATAACATGTCTCCTTGTCATCATTCTTTCAAGAGCCAACATATTTAACATTCTTAAACAACAACTTCAAAAGACATATGCACTGTTCAAGCATTCATTCAGAAAACAAGAAGCATTGTCACCACATCAATATAATTAAACTAAGTTCAAGGATAAATTTGAAACTCATGTACTTCTTGTTCTTTTGAATTAAAACATTTTTCATTTAAGAGAGGTGATGGATTCATATTCACTACTTTAAGGCATAGACACTTAGACACTAATGATCATGTAATAAAGACACAAACATAGATAAACATTTAACATAAAGAAAACGAAAAACAGAAAATTTAAGAACAAGGAATGAGTTCACCTTAGTGATGGTGGCGTTTCCTTCTTGAGGAACCAATGATGTCTTTGAACTCTTCTATGTCTCTTCCTTGTCTTTGTTGCTCCTCCCTCATTGCTCTTTGATCTTCTCTAATTTCATGGAGTATGATGGAGTGCTCTTGATGTCCCATCCTTAGTTGTCCCATGTTGGAACTTAATTCTCCTAGGGAGGTGTTGATTTGCTCCCAAAAATTCTGTGGAGGAAAGTGCATCCCTTGAGGTATCTCAGGGATTTCTTGATGATGAGCTTCCTCACGTGTTTCTTGAGCTCCATGAGTGGGCTCTCTTGTTTGCTCCATCCTTTTCTTAGTGATGGACTTCTCTTCCTCAATGGGAATGTATCCTTCTATGAAAGCTCCAACTGAGTAACATAGATGGCAAATAAGATGAGGGAAAGCTAGCCTTGCCAAGGGGGAGGGCTTTTCGGCTATTTTGTAGAGTTCAAGGGAGATGACTTCATGAACTTCTACTTCCTCTCCAATTATGATGCTATGGATCATGATGGCCTGATCTACAGTAACTTCAGATCGGTTGCTAGTGGGAATGATGGAGCGTTGGATGAATTCCAACCATCCTCTAGCCACAGGCTTGAGGTCTAGTATTCTAAGTTGAACTGGTTTCCCATTCGAGTCAATCTTCCATTGAGCTCCTTCCACACATATGTCCGTGAGGACTTGGTCCAACCTTTGATCAAAGTTGACCCTTCTATTGTAGGGGCGTGCATCTCCTTGCATCATAGGCAAGTTGAACGCCAACCTCACATTTTTCGGACTAAAATCTAAGTATTTCCCCTGAACCATTGTAGTATAATTCTTTGGATTCGGGTTCTTACTTTGATCATAGTTCTTAGTGATCCATGCATTGGCATAGAACTCTTGAACCATTAGGATGCTGACTTGTTAGATGGGGTTTGTTAGAACTTCCCAACCTCTTCTTTGGATTTCATGTCGGATCTTCGGATACTTATTTCTCTTGAGCTTGAAAGGGACCTCGGGGATCACCTTCTTCTTGGCTACAACATCATAGAAGTGGTCTTGATGAGCTTTGGAGATGAATCTTTCCATCTCCCATGACTCCAACTAGATGCTTGTTTCTGGCGTTCAGCGCCAGCTTTCCTCACTGTGCATTTCTGGCGTCTGAACGCCAGGATGCTGTTTGTTTTTGGCGTTCAATGCCAGATCCATGCTCTGTTCTGGCGTTGAACGCCAGCCAGATGCTCCTTACTGGCGTTTAAACGCCAGTAAGATCTTCCTCCAGGGTGTGATTTTTCTTCTACTGTTTTTAATTCTGTTTTTAATTTTTTTGATTTATTTTTTGACTCCACATGATCATGAACCTAATAAAACATGAAATAACAATAAAAATAAATTAAAATTAGATAAATAAAAATTGGGTT
>NC_029792.2:52614924-52621730 GCF_000816755.2 Arachis ipaensis
ACATCAATCACAGCTCTTGTTGTGGCTAGGAAGGGTCTTCCAAGGATGATGGATTAATCCTTATCCTTCCCAGTATCTAGGATTATGAAATCAGCAGGGATGTAAAGGCCTTCAACCTTTACTAACACGTCCTCTACTTGTCCACAAGCCTGTTTTCTAGAATTGTCTGCCATCTCTAATGAGATTTTAGCAGCTTGTACCTCAAAGATTCCTAATTTCTCCATTACAGAGAGTGGCATGAGGTTTATTCCTAACCCCAGGTCACATAGAGCCTTCTCAAAGGTCATGGTGCATATGGTAGAAGGTATTTGGAACTTTCCAGGATCCTGTTTCTTCTGAGGCAATCTCAGTTGATCCAATGCATTTAGTTCATTGGTGAACAGGGGAAGTTCATCTCCCCAAGTCTCATTACCAAATAAATTGGCATTCAGCTTCATGATTGCACCAAGGAACTTGGCAACTTGTTCTTCAGTGACATCCTCATTCTCTTCAGAAGAAGAATACTCATCAGAACTCATGAATGGCATAAGGAGGTTCAATGGAATCTCTATGGTCTCTAGATGAGTCTCAGATTCCTTTGGTTCCTCAGAGGTAAACTCCTTATTGATCACTGGACGTCCCAGGAGGTCTTCCTCACTGGGATTCACGTCCTCAACCTCCCTTACAGGTTCAGCCATGGTAATTAATTCAATGGCCTTGCACTATCCTTTTGGATTTTCTTCTGTATTGCTTGGGAGAGTACTCGGAGGGGTTTCAGTGATTCTTTTACTCAGCTGGCCCACTTGTGCTTCCAACTTTCTAATGGAGGACCTTGTTTCATTCATGAAACTCACAGTGGCCTTAGATAGATCAGAGACTAAGTTTGCTAAATTAGAGGTATTTTGTTCAAAGTTCTCTATCTGTTGCTGAGTGGATGATGGAAAAGGCTTGCTATTGCTAAACCTGTTTCTTCCACCATTATTGAAGCCTTGTTGAGGCTTTTGTTGATCCTTCCATGAGAGATTTGGGTGATTTCTCCATGAGGGATTATAGCTGTTTCCATATGGTTCACCCATGTAATTCACCTCTGCTATTGCAGGGTTCTTAGGATCATAAGCTTCTTCTTTAGAAGGTGCCTCGTGAGTACTGTTGGATGCATAGCTTGCATTCCATTCAGACTCTAAGAAATCATATTGACTTGCTGAGTCAATATTTTATTCTGAGCTAATATGGCATTCAGAGTATCAATTTCAAGAACTCCCTTCTTCTGAGGCGTCCCATTACTCAAAGGATTCCTCTCAGAAGTGTACATAAACTGGTTATTAGCAACCATGTCAATGAGTTCTTGAGCTTCTGCAGGCGTTTTCTTTAGGTGAATGGATCCACCTGTAGAAGTATCCAATGACATTTTAGCTAATTCAGACAGGCCATCATAGAATATATCCAGGATGGTCCATTCTGAAAGCATGTCAGAAGGACACTTTTTGGTCAGTTCTTTGTATCTTTCCCAAGCTTCATAGAGGGATTCACCTTCTTTCTGTCTGAAGGTTTGAACATCCACTCTAAGTTTACTCAGCTTTTGAGGAGGAAAGAACTTGGCTAAGAAAGCCTTGACCAGCTTATCCCAAGAGTTCAGGCTGTCTTTAGGTTGAGAATCCAACCATATTCTAACTATGTCTCTTACAGAAAAAGGGAAAAGCATGAGCCTGTAGACTTCAGGATCTACTCCATTAGTCTTAACAGTATCACAGATCTGCAAGAATTCAGTTAAGAACTGAAAAGGATCTTCAGATGGAAGTCCATGAAACTTGCAGTTTTGTTACATCAGAGAAACTAATTGAGGTTTCAGCTCAAAGTTGTTTGCTCCAATGGCAGGGATGGAGATGCTTCTTCCATGTAAATTGGAATTAGGTGCAGTAAAGTCACCAAGCATCCTCCTTGCATTATTATTATTTTCGGCTGCCATCTCCTCTTCCTGTTCGAAAATTCCTGTAAGGTTGTCTCTAGATTGTTGTATTTTAGCTTCTCTTAGTTTCCTCTTCAGAGTCCTTTCAGGTTCAGGGTCTGCTTCAACAAGAATGTTCTTGTCCTTGCTCCTGCTCATATGAAAAAGAGGGAACAGAAAAATAATAATAATAATAGGGATCCTTTTTACCCTGGTATAGAGGTTCCCCTATGTGAGTAGAAGAAGAAAAGAATGTAATGTAAAGAAGGTAAGAAGAGAAAATTCGAACACAGATGGAAGAAGGGGTTCGAATTTGGGTGAGATGAAGTGTTAGTAGATGAATAAATAAATAGAAGGAGATGAGAGAGAGGGAGGATTTTCGAAAATAAAATTTTGAAAAGGGGTTAGGGATTTTCGAAAATAAAATTTAGAATTTTTGAAAAAGAGGGAAGAGATTTTCGAAAATTAGAGAGAGAGAGTTAGTTAGGTAGTTTTGAAAAAGATAAGAAACAAACAAAAAGTCAATTAGGTAGTTGAAAAGATAAGAAGATAAGGAGTTAGAAAAGATATTTGAAAATCAAATTTTTGAAAAAGATAAGATTTAAAAAAAATATGATAGGAAGATATGATTAGAATTAGTTATGAAAAAGATTTGATTTTTAAAATCATCATTAATGACTTGACTCACAAGAAATCACAAGATATGATTCTAGAATTTAAAGTTTGAATCTTTCTTAACAAGTAAGTAACAAACTCGAAATTTTTGAATCAAAACATTAATTGATGATGTGATTTTTGAAAATATGATATAAAAATAAGAAAAAGATTTTGAAAATATTTTGAAAAAGATTTTTGAAATTTTCGAAAACAAATAAAAAATGGAAAAGATATGATTTTTGAAAAAGATTTGAAAAAGATAAGATTTTTAAATTGAAAATTTGATTTGACTCATAAGAAACAACTAAGTTTTAAAAAAGTTTTGAAAAAGTCAACTCAAATTTTCGAAATTTATGAGTGAAAAAGGGAAAGATATTTTTTTGATTTTTGAATTTTTAATGATGAAAGAAAAAAACATGAAAAGGACTCAATGCATGAAAGTTAGGGATCAAAACAATGAATGCATGCAAGAATGCTATGAATGTCAAGATGAACACCAAGAACACTTTGAAGATCATGATGAACATCAAGAACTTATTTTTGAAAATTTTATATGCAAAGAAAACATGCAAGACACCAAACTTAGAAATCTTTCATGTTCAGACACTATGAATGCAAAAATGTACATGAAAAACAAGAAAAGACACAAAACAAGAAAACATCAAGATCAAACAAGAAGATTTACCAAGAACAACTTGAAGATCATGAAGAACACCATGAATGCATGATTTTTTCGAAAGATGCAAGATGAACATGCAATTGACACCAAACTTAAAATCTGAATCAAGACTCAAACAAAAACACAAAACATTTTTTTGATTTTTATGATTTTCTAATTTTTTTTGTATTTTTCGAAAATTAATTTGAAAAAGAAAAATAAGGATTCCAAAATTTTTAATATGAATTCCAGGAATCTTGCAATCTTAGTCTAAAGCTTCAGTCCAGGAATTAGACATGGCTCACTAGCTAGCCAAGCTTTCAGTGAAAGCTCCAGTCCAAAACACTAGACAAGGCCAATGGCTAGCCAAGCTTCAGATATACTGCTCATTAGTTATCAAATTAACTTTCCTCTATGCTGATGGTTTGGAAGCCTCAGTCCAAAAAAAAAAAATTAGACATGGCTTTACAGCCAGCCAGGCTTCAACGTGCTTCATGAAACTCTAGAATTCATTCTTAAAAATTCTGAAAAAAATATATTTTTGAAAAGATTTATTTATTTATTTTTTTGAATATTAATTGGGAAAAACGAAAAAGAAGAAAATATTTTTGAAGAATTTTTTGAAAACAAAATAAGAAGAAAATTACCCAATCTGAGCTACACGATGAACCGTCAGTTGTCCAAACTCAAAACAATCCCCGGCAACGGCGCCAAAAACTTGGTGTTGTTGCCGGACCAAAAACATGGCACTGTTGTTACCGGAAACAAATGCGAAATAAATTCCCCGGCAACGGCGCCAAAAACTTGGTGCTCTAATCTTAATTCATGATTTGTCACAACTTCGATACAACTAACCAACAAGTGCACTGTGTCGTCCAAGTAATAAAACCTTACGTGAGTAAGGGTCGATCCTACGGAGATTGTTGGTATAAAGCAAGCTATGGTCATCTTGTAAATCTCAGTCAGGCGGATATCAAATGGTTATGGAGTTTTCGAATAATAATAATAAATAAATATAAAATAAAGATAGAAATACTTATGTAATTCATTGGTGAGAATTTCAGATAAGCGTATAGAGATGCTTTCGTTCTTCTGAACTTTTGCTTTCCTGCTGTCTTCATCCAATCAGTCCTACTCCTTTCCATGGCAAACTTTATATAAGGGCATCACCGTTGTCAATGGCTACATTCCATCCTCTTGTGAAAAAGGTCCAAATGCTCTGTCACAGCACGGCTAATCATCTGAGGTTCTCGATCATACTGGAATAGGATTCACCCTCCTTTTGCGTCTGTCACTACGCCCAGCACTCGCGAGTTTGAAGTTCGTCACAGTCATTCAATCCCTGAATCCTACTCGGAATACCATAGACAAGGTTTAGACTTTCCGGACTCTCATGAATGCCGCCATCAATCTAGCTTATACCACGAAGATTCTGATCAAGAGATCCAAGAGATATTCATTCAATCTAAGGTGGAACGGAAGTGGTTGTCAGGCACGCGTTCGTAGGGGGAATGATGATGATTGTTACGTTCATCACATTCATATTGAAGTACGAATGAATATCTTAGAAGCAGAATAAGTTGAATTGAATAGAGAAACAGTAGTACTTTGCATTAATTCGTGAGGAACAGCAGAGCTCCACACCTTAATCTATAGAGTGTAGAAACTCTACCGTTGAAAATACATAAGTGATGAAGGTTCAGGCATGGCCAAGAGGCCAGCCCCCAAACGTGATCAATATGATCTCAAGATGAACTAAAAATCATAAGATGATCTAAATACAATAGTAAAAAGTCCTATTTATACTAAACTAGCTACTAGGGTTTACAGAAGTAAGTAATTGATGCATAAATCCACTTCCGGGGCCCGATTGGTGTGTGCTTGGGCTGAGCTTGAAGTTTACACGTGTAGAGGCTTCTTCTAGAGTTGAATGCCAAGTTGTAACGTGTTTTTGGCGTTCAACTCTGGTTCGTGACGTGTTTCTGGCGTTTAACTCCAGACTGCAGCATAGAACTGGCGTTCAACGCCCTTTTGTGTCATCTAAACTCGGCCAAAGTATGAACTATTATATATTTCTGGAAAGCCCTGGATGTCTACATTCCAACGCAATTGGAAGCGCGCCATTTTGAGTTCGGTAGCTCCAGAAAATCCACTTTGAGTGCATGGAGGTCAGAATCCAACAGCATCAGCAGTCCTTCTTCAACCTCTGAATCTGATTTTTGCTCAAGTCCCTCAATTTCAGCCAGAAAATACCTGAAATTATAGAAAAACACTCAAACTCATAGTAAAGTCCAGAAATATGAATTTAACATAAAAACTAATAAAAACATCCCTAAAAGTAGCTAGATCCTACTAAAAACAATGCCAAAAAGCGTATAAATTATCCGCTCATCAGAAAACAAAGACTAGGCAATACCAGTTGATACACAACCTTTGGCGAATAGCACAAATGAAGATGACTTCAATTAAAGGACTTGCAATGTCAAGAAGGCTCGGTGACCAAAGCACGAAGTGGATCTTGAAATCGTGAATATAATGCATTGAGCTGCACAATGTATCAATTCTCGTCTCTCAAAACCTTAACAATCATACAATTAAGATGTCATGCCTTAACGTACAATTATTATTCAAATTGAACAAGCAACACAAGAACAAATAGGTAACACAGAGGGAGGCGTTGAGGATTTTAGCAGATCTAGGAGGGAAAGGAGAGGAAGCTAGAGGTGACCTCACAGGAGGAGATTACCACGGGAGGAGATGTCGCCAAAGGAGGTCTTCACCGGAGGAGATGTCACTGGAGAAGTTTTGAGATCCAAAAGAAGATCCAAAATCGTCGCACTAACCAGGGACAACGACTATGGGAAAACAACTTCAACAACGAATCGCTCTCCAGCTTCTCCCACATGAAAAAGTATATGTCTGTGACCGTACTTGTTCACTGGTGAGCATGCCTCCTTTCATTCCGCTCTTACTAGTAGCGTACCTCCAACTCTACATATCTCGTCCAATGCTGCTGCAACTTTCACTCCATATCCTGCTGTAGCTCCCTATTGAGCAAGATAACCTGTTCCCTAATATCCACATCCCTGCTGGAATAGGACTCAACATTGAAAAATCACAAAGTAATCATGGTGGATTGATGTCCCATGTCATAGACATTCTCGCGCTTGTGCCCACCAATAGTCTGCATCCATATTTCATCCTTAGATATGGGCAGAGGCTCAAAGCCCCTTGTGCAATCTAAGTCGCATGTTCCTCTTGGGCCTTGGCTATCTGAATGTCAAACTCAATGTAAAATCAAATAAGTTTGAACACAAGTTAAATAAACAAACAAATATAATTTATTGAGATATATTTGGCTTTGCTGAACTTACAGAAGCATCCTTATACGACTTGTCAACCCATTTAGTATGGTCTTCCTTCCTCGTGTGCATTGTAACAACCCGCATTTTTAAAAATCTAAAAATAAATAAGTTATAATTTATTTTATTTAGTTTGAGTTTTTTATTATTTTATTTTTAGAATTTATTTTATTAAGAATAATTAAATTAATTTTATGATAACTAG
>NC_029792.2:52622154-52682809 GCF_000816755.2 Arachis ipaensis
AAATATGCCAGTATGAGTAAATATCGGTATTCTGTGATGAACCTAGCTTTGCTAATGATTCATCATATATCTTTTCTTCGTATAATCATTATGTTACTAATATTATTTATATTAATAACTCATATATATTTATCCCTATATATATTATTACTTGTGTTTTAATATATCCAACGTTCATAATTATTCGTTTGAGATATTTATAACTTGAATCGCTGACTCAGTAGCCTAACAAATTGACACATGGCCTTAAAGTGACACCTAACCCCTTCTCTTTAATTAATCATCATCAACTTTCATTCTCTTTTCTAATCAAACCAAAGGAAGGAAAAAGAGAGAGAGAGAGAGAAGTCGTGTGGGTTCCATGGCACCTCCGAGCTTCTGAGCTCGATTTCTTGAGATCCGTAACTTTTGTCAAAAATTCAAAATGATTAAAGTGTTTTATATCTTTCTCCTCTTGACGTTGATGTCACTTTTTTTGGGAGAAATCGATGGTAAAGCTTCTGTCCTCTTTGCATGGTTTGGCCAAGTGAGCCCAGAGGCAAAATAACCAATTATTTATTTTTTTTTCAGATTTCTTGGTCAGAAAGCTTTGTTGGTACTACGGGTGTGAGGACAGCGAGCTAGAGGTAGAGTTTGGTAAATTATTTAAAAATTAATTGTGTTCTTGAAGTTTGATTGATGATTGGTTGTTTGGTGATTGAAATTGAGTGTTTATATATTAGTTTGATCATGTTTCTTTGATGAAATTAAGTTTAGAACTCAAGTGACATGGAAGTTATTGCTGCTAAACCGAGAGCTTTCAAGGCTTGAATTCAAGCTTAATTGATGTATTTTGATGTGTTTATAATGGCTGGAATGTTGCCTTTTGGTTTGAGAAAAATCAGGTAAAAATAAAAAACCGAAAAACTCGAAAACAGATTTAAATCAAGTATATATATGTTGGAAGATCACAGGAGAAGATTTTAGTTTTGAGAAGAGTGTTTGTCACCAATGCAAATATTATTTTTGAATATGAAAATGTAATTTGATAAAATATTGGGGTAAAAATAGTAATTATATGAGCTTTGGGAGTATTTTGAGTAAAAATAAAAGTTTTGGGGTAAAATGAATATCTTA
Source organism: Arachis ipaensis (assembly GCF_000816755.2). Taxonomy (NCBI): domain Eukaryota; kingdom Viridiplantae; phylum Streptophyta; class Magnoliopsida; order Fabales; family Fabaceae; genus Arachis; species Arachis ipaensis. The sequence continues at coordinate 52,623,271 of NC_029792.2, forward strand.
TAAAAGTTAAGAGTTATTTTAAAAAAATATGAAGTTAAATTAGTGATTTTATAAAAATTTTGAGTTAAAAGTAAAGGTATTTAAAAGTTTAGAGTTAAAATATAATTTTTAAGTGTTTAATAATAAAGCTTTAATAAGCTATGTTTTTTATAATTATAGTGAAAAATTGTTAATACTCTGTATTTATTAATACTATTTTGCTTATACTAAATTAATTATTATTTTTTATTAAAGATATTATTTTATTTATAATAATATATCAGAAGAGTAAAATAGTAATCTTTCCTAAAAGTTCTAGCAAGACAAATCTAAGCTAAAGAACCTTAGGAATCTCTTTTCATAAAACACCTAAAGAAAGGTTTGAGGAAAGAATCAAGGATAGGGGCAATATTGAGATAAGACTTAAAAGATGTGACTAGTATTAATGAAAGAGGAAAGATGCAAAGATGATAAAGATGGGCTTAGTCCTAAAGATTAAAGTAACTCAGAGACGGTGAGATAGAAATTGTTGTTAGAGATCGATAAGTGTGGTTGATGTTTCTTGACTTGCGCCTGGAGCTGAACATTGAAACGAGGACGCTTGTAAACAGCGTGTTGTTTTTCCGTTCGCCCTTGAGCTCATGACCTGCACTAGGACTAGACATGTGATAAACCATTATTTTATTATTTATATTGTGTTTAATTGTGCGATTTTATCAAATCTTTACCCACTTATTCAAATGATTAGCATGTATTTACAATTCATTCCCAAAATTGTTTATGATTGAAAACTTGCTTCCTAGAGACTTTTAATTATTTATTTTAATTCTCCTTTATCCCATTCGATGCCGTGATCCGTGTGTTAAGTGTTCCAGGCTTCATAGAGCATGAATGACTTGGAAATTGGAGAGGAGGCTTGCAAAAATGGAAGGAACACAAGATACTAAGGAGATGACCAGCGAGCAATGATGCGAGCGCATGGTCCACGCGAACGCGCGAAATGAAGAAATCGCAGCGACGCAAACGCGTGCCTGACGCAAACGCGTGGATTGAAGTCTGCACGAATGACGCGGTCGCATGGATGACGCGAACGCGTGACAAGAAAAATCGCTGAACGATGCGTACGCGTGGATGACGCGTACGCTTGACCTGCGCAATCTGCAAAAATAACAGAATACGCTGGGGGCAATTTTGGGCCGCATTTCGACCTAGTTTTTGGCCTAGAAACACAGACTAAAGCTAGGGAATGTATAGAAACTCAAGGAGGCATCCACACACATTGAGATTCATCACATTAGGATTACATTGAATCTAAATTAGTGTTACATTGATAGTTTATGCTTTTGCTTTGGATTGTGGATGTTGAAGAGCCATTACCTCCGTGAAGATACTACTTTAGTTTGTTTCCTTATTCTTTACTCTTTTCAGTTGATTATTGACTCTATTCAAATAAGTATGTTACGTTTTGAGTTTATTAATATATAGAATTATTTTTATTTTTAATTAATTTTAATTCTCTATTTAATTTTATTTAATTATGTCTTCTTATATTTTTATGATTGTTAATTTCATGTCAATGGAGTAGATCCTTTACTTGACATGGGGGTTGACTAAGAGGAGACACTTGAGTTGGAATGCTCAAGTGCCTGGTTAAATTGGACGTTGTTGGCCAATTCTGTATCTGCTAACGCTGGACCTTCCCAAGGGATAGGACTAGGATTTGCGGGTAAGAGTTAGTTTGATCAGTAAGGGTTAACCAAGTGAGAACAACAACCTCTTTATACTACACTTGAGAAGATTCCAATAAGGATAGAACTTCTACTTGATTATTCCCCCAGTCAAGGCCTTTTAATTGGAATATCGATAACTGTTCTTAGTTTATTTTTATTGCTTTAATTCTCAATTAATTTAGTTATTCATTATCAAAACTCAAACCTTCTAGGAATTTTCTGATTAATAAATTAGCCCTCTTTCCTGCAACTCGTTGGGAGACGACCTGGGACTCATACTCCCAGTATTTTTATTTCTAAAACTTGTGACAACTCTTTTTAAATTGGTAAGGCAGATCTTAGCTGGTTAAGAGCTATACGTGCAATGCTATTCTCTTAATTGAAATTTCTTAATTGGTTGACTTCTGCGACGCACCAACATGCATCATATTGTTTGTGTATATTTCTCTCTGATATGTTTTCTGTGTATACGATGCAAGTGCATCTTTGGTAGTTTTTAGTTGTTATTTCTTTAAATAGTGGTAGTGATTTAGTATTTTTATTAGAAATTTCATGCCTTTAATATATGTTCTTATCATTTCTTTTCTTAAATTCAAGATAGAGATATTCTTGCTTTAATTAAGATTTTGGTGCTTTAATTAATGCTCTTTGGAGTTGTTTTGTGCTTTGATACGTGTAGGAAAAGAAACAAGAATCAAAAGAACAAAGGAGGAAGCTAACGACACACTTTGGAAGAAAGAACATGCTTTGAAAGCTTAGGATACACTTTTTCAAACTTAAAAGTTAAACCTGGAAGTTTTTCCATCCAACGTGGTGATCATGGTGTCGAATGACATTCGTGTGTACGCATGCCTTTACACCAGTTTCACGTCCCACGCCATTTTTGTGATGTCCCATGCTGAAGTAAAACAAAGCATAATTTGGGATATGAATTGGAGCAACATTGCAGGTGTCCCACACCCCTCTATTGGCATACAATGGCAAAGTAAACAAAGGCTAAATTGGACTATCCTTTGAGAAGCAAAGTGTGCCATTCATATTGATTTACATGCTACTCAATGGTTCATCCTTAGCCCAATCTCCAGTGCTCACATTTCTCTATTCCTTCTTCAATTCTCCAAGGATCAAAAGAGTGGATCAAGCCCAAGAATTCGATTTTAATTAAACTTGAATTTAATGTAATTTGAATTTCTTTTGAATTTGTGATTTAGATAGGTTATAAATAGAAGTTGAAAGGGAGCTATGAGGATCTCTTTGGGATCTCTCTCATTCCACTCTTATCCTATTCTTACCTTGCACATTTTGTAGGTCATGAGTGGCTAATTCACTTTTCAATTGGAAAAGAGAGCTCTATTGAATTTAATGTATCAATTGTGATTTATTCTTCATCTTCAATTTTTCTTTCATTTGCTTCTTTAGAAAGAATCTTCATTCTTCATTCCAAGGATTCAAATCTATTGAAAGATAGTTTGAATCTCATTTGAATCCTATGAAATCTTGAGAAAGGGCTCATAGGAATTGAGCTAGAAGGTCTTTCTCTCAATTTGATGATTCTGGGTTTTAGGATTGATATGTGACATACAATTAACCAATAACTCACTAAAAGAAAAATACCCATTCAGCCACAATTTTTTTAAGCTACATTTGAAAAGCGTAGCCTATTCTAGTAGCATATTCCTAGAATAGGCTATGCTTTTTCACATGGTGCCCTTTTATAAGAGAATAGAAAACACTATTAAGGCATCACTTCAAAAGTGTCTCCTTAGATATTTTAAATATCACTAATAAAGCATAGCCGTATCTGAATATCTATGGGTACACCTTTCTCACCAAAGGGTGTACTTTTAAAGAGTAACCTATTTATTATATTTTAGATGCACTTCAAAAACGTCTCCTAATGTATCTAGGGCATAATACCAACACTTAATGAAACTTTTTTCACTTTCTCACCAAATCTGAAACGGCATCGTATCCTCCAATTCCTAATCTAATGGACCCCCTTTGTCTCTCTTCTTTGTTCTCTCTCGTCATTCTCTTCTCTGTTCTCTCGTCACTCTCTCACCTTGCCTTGTTGCTCTCACCTCTTGTCTCTGGTCTCTAGCTCATTTCTCTCTCAGTCTCGCACTCACTGTCTCAGACTCAAGATCATCATTGCGATTTGTGTCGTCACCATGTCACACTCAGTTTCTGCCTTCCCTGCGCTCACTTCGCCAGTGGCAGAAGAAGACGGAACCAGCATCTGGTCCCTCGGGTGGTGGTGGTATTCGTCTTCTTGTTTCGGCCATTAATTCAGTTAGTCAGCTTTCTTCACTGTCGGTCCCAGGTGATTTTCCTTCGGCCCTGTTCTTTTAATGTCAATTTCGATGTATCTTAGGGTTTCATAGTGAAATTAGAATTTTATGGTGGGGTGGTTGTTGTTGTATGTGTTTTTTCTTTTATTAATTGTCGAAGCTGAATACTAGGGATTTAGAAATTGGAATGGTATTTCTTCACCGTTTTATTGTTGCTCTCTGTGTTTGTGAAAATACATGTGTTGTTGCACTAGTGTTGCTGTAAAAGGAGTAACTACTGCTCATTTTCTAAGTCAAGTTGTTGTAAATAGAGGAGCATTTTCTGGGTATAATTTTGCTTCTGATGATTTTCCAGTTCTATTGAGCATCACACTGGTAAACTTCTTCTTTGTTTTATAACTCTCAAAACATTATTGTTAATTATGTGTTGATGCTATTGTAGTTAAGTTTGTAATGTTTATTTTTTGGATTCTATAAGTTTTCTTAATTCCTTATTATTTTGTATGGTTGCTATCTAATGTTTAATTATCAATATGGCAAAGTGTTTTAGCTTTATGCAGTATGTAGTATGTTCCTTACTCGCTCTCTATCCTCTCTTCACCGTCATTCTCTTACTCGCTCTCTTTTTAGTATAGAAGAAGGTGTGTATGGCTGTGTTGATGATGATAACAATAATGGCTAGTGGTATGTATCAATTTTCAGTTGATTCTGTGAAATTTGAGAGGTTTAGGGTTTCGATTTAGTGGTTTTTATTTGGGCCACTAGGAATTGGGGGGTTTTAGCTTCAGAACGGTGGTATGTATTGATTTTTAGTTGGTTCTGTGGAATTTGAGAGGTTTGGGGTTCTGATTTAGGGTTTTTATTTGGGGGTTTTAGCTACTGGATATTCCACTAGGAATTGGGGATTTTAGCTTTAGAACAATCCACCTGAATCGCATTTTCCTACAGGATCAACGGCAAGCAATAGGCTTTCATTTTTTCTCGGTGTCATCTAATCGGAAAAGAGGAGAAACTATTAGTAAGTGTAGATTCTGCTAAATGCATCCATTCGTTCATTTATCTTCATCTTTTTCATTCCTATTACTGAATGCATAGTGACTGAACCAAAAAGGAAAAATGAATATTTCTTTGTGTGCCTCCGTGCTTTAAATGTAGTTCCTGCACCTAAGCCAAATTGCAACCTGTTTTGATTACATTTTTGTTAATATGCTTTGTTGTAAGATCATAAAGATAAGGGTGTTTCGAAACTGATTCTGATGGAGATGAGAATATTATCATCTTGTACCAATGCAGGCTAACTGTGACTGCTCTGCAACATTGCAACTAATTTTACTATTTTCATTTTATTTAATAAAGTCTAAAAGTAATAACAAAAGCTGTTTCTTCTTAAGCTTAAATAATTTATTGCTTTGCTATTGTAAAAAATTTAATAGGGACATTCTCAAGGTATTATTATTGTCTTGATTTGGTTTTGGTTATAATTGCTTTTGCAATGAAATTTCATTTCACATGTTTTTTAGCATGTCTGAAAATTTGATGGTACAATTTGTTTATTTTATAAAGGATATTGCTCCGAGACTTAAAGCTACTATCAAGTATGCAAGGACTTTAGTTGACCTGTATTACTCAATAGGAAGTTTGGTCCTTATAAAGGTAACTATCTGGACTCAACCTAACTATGCTTGGCGAGCTATGTTACATGAGTTTCTATTACATTTCTCTTGGGATAATGGTGTATTGCTAGAAATTGTTTCTTCTCTGTACTTGTGGATTAGGGCTTTATTTCTTATGAACCTTCAAATGTTATCCAAATATGCCCAAAGTTTCTTCTGTTATTTCTAAATATTGGATGCATGTCTCATTGGCAATGTGATATTGGTTTCATTATTGTTCTCTCCTGCCTTTAGTCACCCCTTTTGCATACAGGACTAGGCTTCTAATGTTGGTGTGCTTCTTGCCGATACTGATGGGATCTTCCACTCAATCAAGGTCTGTTTTTAGTAACCATTGGTAGAATATGCTGATAGCAAGGTTTTGCATCATTATGGTGGTCTCTTTGGACATTTTGATCTGAGAATTAATATATTTGTTTTACCATGAGTTGCATCAATTGTTGTTGCTGCAATGTCATATGCATAGTTCAGTTGAATAAAGTGTTGTGCATGCTCTGTTCTGTTGTAACTTAAATAGGAAGAAGAATAACTTAATATTATTGATATTGTTATGTTTATAATTCTAGAGTTTATATGTCTCTAGGAATAGATGAACTTAAATTTATCAATTGTCAATCATGTGCATTGTTGTTATGAAAATATTGTGCTGATTTCAATTATCTTTAAATGGGAACAACTACAATTGAGTTAAGCCCAATTCTATCTAATCTAATTTTGAACTTTTCATGAGACATAGTGGACACTATTTTCGAATGCTTATCAATTTTCCCCTTGATGGGTCAATTACCCTCCTCTTCCGAAAATATAGCTTTGCCATTTCATTTACATTAGTACATTACCCTCTCTCCTATTTTTAATGGGTCAGAATCATAAACAAATAAATAACAAAATAAAAAGTGTTATTTATCTCCCCTCCTTGCTACTTTGCTAGTAATTATACACCAATCAAAATTTTTGTAGTGAACAATAGTGATACTAAAACAGTTACTTCCTTAAAAGTTTGTGGTATGAATGGGTTATGAATTTCATTCCCCAATGCTGTTTTCTTTTATGGTAGTTGTAGTAGTAGTAGTAGCAACAAGTAAGAGTCGGGTAAGATTAGGTTGGTGTCATTCTGTTTAGGTTCCTATCGTGGCCTAATAATTTAGAGGAGGCGGGTTTCTTGTGCTTGTTTATATAAAATAGAAAGCAGACTACCAAGGCAATAATCTCTTATGAACAATTAATTTATATTTTATATCTGAATTTTTGCCTTGTAGTGACTTGATTTATGAAATTGTATGGCTCTAAATCGGAGACCAATCTTCATCTTTTCACATGAGTAATTAGATCAAGGAAATAGCAATTGATCAAGTTAAGAGAGATTGAATTACCAAGACATTGGAATTTAATCACTTATGATTTGCCAAGAGATCAATGATTGCATGATTGAAGTTGAGATGAAAAACTATTTGATCCAGAGAATTCAATATATCTGTACCCCAATGATCTTTCCCCATTCTCTTATTCCCTTTCTTTAGTAATTGCTTTCAATTAATGTTCATTTACATTGCTTCCTTTACATTCTTGCAATTTACTTTTCTAGCATTTAAATTTAAGCAATTTAACTTTCTAGAAATTTACATTACGTTCTTTACTTTCAAGTCATTTATTGCTTCTATTTATTTATTGCTTAAGTGATTTACATTTCATGTTTCTATTGTCAATTGTTCTTAATCAGACTATGAATTGCCTGACTAGAATACTCAATCAATCATTGCTTGCTTAATTCCTTAATCCTCGTGGGATCGTCACTCACTCACCGTGAGTTTATTACTTGGTATGACCCGGTGCACTTGCCGGTAGTTATGCGAGTTTGAAAAATCATGTATCAAGTTTTTGGCATCATTGCCAGGAATTAATAGTGATTAACAAACTACTGGTTGATTGATTAGCTAGATTAGGCACCTTTTCTTTTCATGTTTTAGTCATTATTTTGCTTTTAATTATTCTTATCTTTAGTTCTTCAACCATTGGTGTTATTACCTAACTTGGAGTTTCTTTCACTTTGACAGAATAAATTTCAAACTCCCCTTTATTCTATTGTTTTCCTTGTGTACATGCGAGAAAATCAAGAAGAGGAACCTCTCCTCTTTGATTTAGAAATTAAAAGAACTCTCTGGAGGATAAGAAAGGAGGCAAGAAACAAAAAAGTGCTAGAAGAAGGTGATGGAGCCTCAGACACGATTGTGGCAGAACCTCACAACAACAATGAACCCAATGGTGCTCTACATGCTAGGAGGACATCGGTACGTGATGAGCGGATATTTTATACGCTTTTTTGCATTATTTTCATATAGTTTTTGTTATGTTTTATTTAAGTTTTATTAAGTTTTCATAGGTTTTAGCGCAAAATTCACATTTTTGGATTTTACTTTGAGTTTGTGTTTTTTTATGGTAAATTCAGGTATATTCTGGCTGAAATTGAGGAGCTTGAGCAAAAGTCTTATTCAGAAGCAGAGAAAGGACTACAGATGCTGTCAGGATCTGACCTCTGTGCACTCAAAGGAGCTTTTATGGAGCTATAGAAGTCAAATGGCTCAATGGCTTTGGAAATCTAACATCTAGGAATTTCCATAAATATATAATAGTTTATACTTTGCTTTGGAAATGGACGCCCAAAACTGACGTTCAACGCCAGCTACCAAGCGCTATTCGTGGCGTCCAGCACCCACAGGGGAGCAGCTGGCGTCCAACGCCCAAAAGGGAACCCAGGGGTGGCGTTCAACTCCCTTAAGGGGTCCTAGCTTGTGGGAGACACTCAAGCTCAGCCCAAACACTCACCAAGTGGGCCCCAGAAGTGGATTTTCACACTACAAGACTAGTTTATCTTATTTTCTATAATCCTTAGTTACTAGACTAGTATATATAGAACAAAGATCACCCTTGTTAGAGATCTTTGCCCATTTGAACACTATTATGTACATTATGAGTCACTAACCTCCTAAGGTTAAGGTTAGGAGGTTTGCTAAGTTTCATGGATCAATAATATTATTGTTCTAATTCAATATGTTTGATTCTATTCTCTTATGCAACCTCGCTCTTCATCTTATGGATTGAGGGTGACCCGTGACAATCACCCTTGTTATACATGGGTTCCGTGCGATTCCTGACCTGGATAGGGTTGAACTAAATCTAGAGATTACATTGCGGATTCCAATGGAGCATCTGAGCAACTTTGGATCTGTGACATGAAATCCCGTTGACTAAGGGTTCATGAGGTCTCTGTGGTGTTAAGGCTGGAGTAAGAGAAGTAGAAATTTCTAATCCGGAAGATCTGCCTTGTCTGTGGCACCTTGAGTAGGATCGTGAAGGGGAGTGGATTGCTTAAGAGCTTCATCTTCTGCTATACTGAAAAACCTAGAGCTGGCTTGATGAGAGGACATGAGTCATCTCAACATGGCGGATTGCTGCAGTAGAGGAGGTTAACTTGATGAGAGGATATGAGATAATCACTTACGGTTGCCATTGAAGGAATCAAAAAGTTATTGAAGTAGACAGTAAGAAAAGATAATCTGGAAAGACAAAGCATCTCCGAAGCCTCAACCGTTCTATCACCATTGATTTCTCATCTATCTAAGTAACGTTTTATTTATTTATTTTATGCGTTTTCCGTGACAAATTATAATTTCTATCCGCTTAACTAAGATCTGCAAGGTAACCAACAATCTCCATGGGATTGACCCTCACTCACCTGAGGTATTACTTGGATGACCCGGTATACTTGCCGGTTTATCTATGCGAGTTCTGCGGAGCCAGTTTTGTGCACCAAGTTTTTGGTGCCGTTGCCGGGATTGTTCAGATTTGACAAACAACCGGATTATCTTGTTGCATAGATTAGGTACTTTTTACTATTTTGTTTGAGTCTTCTGTTTCTTTTTTTTCAAAAAAATAAAAAAAAATTCAAAAATCTTTACTTTTCTTTATTGATCTTTATCTTTGTTTAAGTCTTTTGTTCTTATTCTTGTTAAAGTTTCGAAATTTCTTGCTTTTCTTTCAAAAAAATTTTCAAAAATAGTGTCTTTTGTTTGAGTCTAGTGTCAATTTTTAAGTTTGGTATCCTTTGTGTGTTCTTTGTTTCCTTTGAATTTTTGAAAATCGTCATAGTGTTCTTTCTTGATATTCAAGTTGTTCTTGTTTCTTTTCTTGTTTTGATCTTAAAATTTTTAAGTTTGGTGTTGGTGCGCAGAAATCGTGACAGTTCCATTCCTTGGTAACGGCGCTGAAAACTTTATACGCACGTTCATAATCTTAATTCTTTGTCACAACTTCACACAACTGACCAGAAAGTGCACTGGGTCGTCCAAGTAATAAACCTTACGTGAGTAAGGGTCGATCCCACAGAGATTCTCGACTTGAAGCAAGCTATGGTCACCTTGTAAATCTTAGTCAGGCGGATTCAAATGGATATAGAGTTTTAATAATTAAAAGATAAATAAAACATAAACTAGGATAGAGATACTTATGTAATTCATTAGTGAGAATTTCAGATAAGTGTATAGAGATGCTTTCGTTCCTCTGAACCTCTGCTTTCCTGCTGTCTTCGTCCAACCATTCCTACTCCTTTCCATGGCAAGCTTTATGTAGGGCATCACTGTTGTCAATGGCTACATCCCATCCTCTCTGTGAAAATGGTCCAAGATGCTCTGTCACAGCACGGCTATTCATCTGTCGGTTCTCGATCATACTGGAATAGGATCCATTGATCCTTTTGCGTCTGTCACTACGCCTAGCACTCGCGAGTTTGAAGCTCGTCACAACTATCCCTTCCCAGATCCTACTCGGAATACCACAGACAAGGTTTAGACTTTCCGGATCTCAGGAATGGCCATCCATGGGTTCTAACTTATACCACGAAGATTCTAATATCTCGGACTCGGTCCCCTATATTAGATATCCAAGAGATACCCATTGAATCTAAGGTAGAAAGGAAGTGGTTGTCAGGCATGCGTTCATAAGTTGGGAATGATGATGATTGTAACGATCATCACATTCACATTGAATTGTGAATGAATATCTTAGAAGCGGAATAAGTTTGTATTGAATAGAAAAACAGTAGTACTTTGCATTAATCCATGAGGAACAGCAGAGTTCCACACCTTAATCTATGGTGTGCAGAAACTCTACCGTTGAAAATACATAAGTGATGAAGGTTCAGGCATGGCCGAATGGCCAGCCCCCCAAACGTGATCTAAAGATAAAACTAAAGATATCTAAAGATGTAAATACAATAGTAAAAAGTCCTATTTATACTAAACTAGTTACTAGGGTTTACAGAAATGAGTAAATGATACAAAAATTCACTTCTGGGGCCCACTTGGTGTGTGCTTGGGTTGAGCATTGAGCTTTACACGTGTAGAGGCTTCTCTTGGAGTTGAACGCCAGTTTGTAACATGTTTCTGGCGTTTAACTCCACTTTGCAACCTGTTTCTGACGTTTAACTCCAAAATGCAGCATGGAACTGGCGTTGAACGCCAGTTTGCGTCATGTAAACTCGGGCAAAGTATGGACTATTATATATTGCTGGAAAGCCCTGGATGTCTACTTTCCAAGGCAATTAAGAGTGCACCATTTGGAGTTGTGTAGCTCTAGAAAATTTACTTTGAGTGCAGGGAGGTCAGAATCCAACAGCATCTGCAGTCCTTCTTCAACCTCTGAATCTGATTTTTGCTCAGGTCCCTCAATTTCAGCCAAAAAATACCTGAAATCACAGAAAAACACACAAATTCATAGTAAAGTCCAGAAATGTGAATTTTAATTAAAAGCTAATAAAAATATACTAAAAACTAACTAAATCATACTAAAAACTATGTAAAAATAATGCCAAAAAGCGTATAAATTATCCGCTCATCAGGTGTCTTTTGGAGTTTGTTTTCTTAGTTTTCGAGAAAAATTAGTATCTTTGATCTAAAAATTTAAGTTTGGTTTTCTTTTGCTTGTTTTTCTCTTTCTTCATTAATTCAAAAAAAAAATTCTTTTTATCTTTAATTGAATTTTCGAAAAGTGCAAAAAAATGGTCAAACTTTAATTTCAAATTATTATCTTATCTTAGCTTAATTTTAAATCTTTTAAAAAATGATATCTTTTTCAAATCTCTATCTTATCCTTTTATCTTTCTTTAAAAAATTCAAAAAAACTTATCTTTCCTTATTTCAATTTCAAATTTTAAAATCAAATCTTTTTCAAAAATTAAATCTTTTTCAAATCTTTATCTTATCTTGTTTGAATTTCAAAATTCAAAATCAAATCTTTTTCAAATCTTTTCAATTCTTATCTTATCTTGTTGACTTTTTCTTTCCAATTTTTAAATTTCAAAATTTTAAAAGCAAATCTTTTCTAATCTTCTATCTTATCTTAATTTCAAATCTTTCTTAATTAGTTACCTGTTTTCTCTTTCTTCTTTTTCAAAACTTCCTAAATAATTATCTTCTATTTTCGAAAACTTCTTCTCTCCTTCTCTCCCTTCTTTTTCGAAAATCATCATTTAATTTTAAAATCTTTTTAGTTAATTAGTTGTCTTGGTTTTTAATTGTCTTTATTTCTCCTTTATTTCCTTTTCTTTTTCGAATTACATGAATAAAATAAAAACAAAACAAAATTATTTTAATTTTAAAATCTCATTCTTCTTTATTTTTGAATTAGTGTTACTTCTCTCCCCCTCTCTATTTTCGAATTCTTCATCTCATTCTTCTACCCTCATTCTTCTTTCTTCTTCACATCTCACAGGGAGTTCTCTATCCTTTGACATAGAACTCCCATTCTAATTCTTTCTTGTTTTCTTTTTCTTATTTATAAGTAGAAAGAGAGATAAAGAAACTCTCTTTGACCCTAATCCTGAACCTGAGAGGACCCTAAGGAGGCGTTTACAATAAGCTAAAGCACAACACTCCGGAAGAGATCTCACAAAACTTTTCGAACAAGAAACAGAAAATACAAGCATGGCAGCCGAACAGAACAATGGAGGAGATGCAAGGAAGGTTTTTGGAGACTTCATTGCACCAACTTTAGACATCTATGGCAGAAGTATCTCTATACCTGCCATTAGAGCTAATAACTTTGAGCTAAAGCCTCAGTTAGTCTCTCTAATGCAATAGAATTGCAAGTTCCATGGACTTCCACTTGAAGATCCACATCAGTTCTTATCTGAATTCTTACAAATCTGTGATACTGTTAAGACCAATGGAGTTGATCTTGAGGTCTACAGACTTATGCTTTTCCCTTTTGCTATTAGAGACAGAGCTAGGATGTGGTTGGATTCTCAACCCAAAGAAAGCTTGGATTCTTGGGAAAAGTTGGTCAATGCTTTCTTGGCCAAGTTCTTTCCACTTCAAAGATGAGCAAGCTCAGGGTAGAAGTTCAAACCATCAGACAAAGAGAGAATGAATCTCTCTATGAAGCTTGGGAAAGATACAAACAACTGATCAGGAGGTGTCCTCCTAACATGCTCTCAGAATGGTCTATCCTAAGAATCTTCTATGATGTCTTATCTGAGATATCCAAGATGTCCTTGGATCATACTGCTGGTAGATCACTCCACTTGAAGAAAATGCCTGAAGAGGCACAAGAACTCATTGAAATGGTTGTAAACAACCAATTCAAGTACACTTCTGAGAGGAACCCTGTGAACAATGGGGTAGCTTAGAAGAAAGGAGTCTTGGAAGTTGACACTCTGAATGCCATATTGGCTCAGAACAAGATATTGACCCAATAGGTCAATATGATCTCTCAGCATCTGACTGGAGTGCAAGCTGCAACTAGTAACACTCATGACACCTCCTATAAAGGAGATGCCTATGATCCAGATCAACCCATGATGGAAGATGTGAATTACATGGGAGAATCCTATGGAAACACCTATAGCTCCTTATGGAGAAATCATCCTAACCCCTCATAGAAGGATCAACAGAAGCCTTAGCAAGGCTTCAACAATAATCAAGGTGGAAGAACCCATAATAGGTTCAATAACAGACCACTATTCCCATCTTCTCAGCAAAAGATGGAGACTTCTAAGCAGAGTTTTTCTAACTTAGCAACCATAGTCTCTGAGCTCTCTAAGACCACTTACAGTTTAATAACAGAAACTAGGTCCTCCATCAGAAATTTGGAGGTACAAGTTAGTCAGCTGAGCAAGAGAATCCCTGAGATCCCTCCTAATATTCTTCCTAGTAACACTGAAGTAAACCCAAGAGAAGAGTGCAAGGCCATCACTGTAGAAGCTGAGGCTGAATCTGAAGAGGATGTAATGGAGTTAAACGCCAGTAACGAAGACCTTACTGGGCGTTCAACGCCCATAGAACTACCATTACTGGCATTGAAAGCCAGTAAGGATGACCTTACTGGGTGTTCAACGCCCAAGGAGGTACCATCACTGGCGTTGAACGCTAATACGGAAGACCTTACTGGGCGTTCAACGCCCAACAAGCCACCATCACTGGCGTTAAACGCTAGTAAGGAGCACCTTACTGGGCGTTCAACACCCAAGGAAGTACAAAAGCTAACATTGAATTCCAGTGAAGATATCCATGATGGGTGTTCAATGCCCAAAGAAACACAAGTCGTAGCATTAAATGCCAGAATAGGGATAGTTGGCACCCCTGAGCCTACTGAGAACTTTGCTATTCAAGAATTGATAAAAACCCAAGGTTCATGAGGAGCCCATTGAAGTTCCCTTGAATGCTTGGTTGATGATCATAGAATCTGCAGAGTACTCCTCCTCTGATGAGGAAGAGGAAACTAAGGAAGAGCAAGTTGCTCGGTACCTAAGAATTTTGATGAAACTAAATGCCAAGTTATTTGGCACAAAGCCATTGGAGGAAGAACCTCTAGTGTTCACCAAGGAACTCAATGTCTTGGTTCAGAAGAAACTACCTCAGAAGTTACTGAATCCCGAGCTGGTGGATCCTGGACGCTTCCTGATTCCCTGCACCATAGGCACCATTACCATTGATAAGGCTCTATGTGACCTAGGGTCAAGCATAAACCTTATGCCACTCTCTGTAATGGAGAAGTTGGGAATCTTAAGGTACAAGCTATAAGAATCTCACTAGAGATAGTAGACACATCAATGAAAAAGGCTTATGGTCATGTAGAGGATGTCTTGGTAAAGGTTGAGAACCTTTATATCCCTGCAGATTTCATAATCTTGGATACTAGGAGAAAGAGGATGAATTCATCATCCTTGGAAGACCCTTCCTAGCCACTACCAATGCTGTCATTGATGTAGCAAAGGGAGAGTTGATTCTACAATTATGGGGGACCACATCTTTTTCAAGATGCCTAACCCTAACTCTCCCTCTGACAACAGAAAAACAGTTGTGCAACACTTAGTGTTCCAATCCTCTCTCTCAGTGCAAGGTTATACAGAGCCCCCTGACACCAATTCTAAGTTTGGTGTTGGGCAGCCATTATCAAGCACTAAGAACAAAGGTACTAAGAAGAAAGTACCTAAAGGTTAGAGGATAAGAAAATCCCCATTAAAAGCCTATCACCTATAATGAGAGTTGTCTTCACAGACAATCAAGTCATTCCACATACTGTGAACACGATCTTGTCTCTGGAACATGTGGAACTTATCCATGAGAGCACAGGAAAGAAGTTCATTGTAAGGGCCGAAATTCTGAGCCTCCTATCCATCTCTGTAAGGAGCTAACCGTCAAGCTAGTACGTTAAAGAAGCACTTGTTAGGAGGCAACCCATTAATAATTAATGTTTTCTTGTTTTTCTTTGAGTTTATTTAAGTTATTTTTGTTTAATTTTTATATTTGTTTAAGTTTGTGATTATGTGCAGTAGTTAGAATAGAAACAGAAACAATCAGAGTTGGAAACAAAAAACCTTGGAGCGGAGACCTTGCTAGCATTGAACGCCAGCCAGGGAGCCTAAAGTTGGCTTTGAACGCCAATCTGGGGGTAAAACCTAGGCGTTCAACGCCCCAACAGAGGCAGAGACCTGACGTTGAAAGCCAAGAAGGAGCTCCCTCAAGGGCGTTCAACGCCCAAGAAGAGCACATAGCTCGCATTGAACGACAGCCAAGAGTAAGAGCTGGGTATTCAACGCCCACAAGGGAGCAGAAAACTTGAATTCCCTAGCCCCTTAGGATCAATAGGGCCCATAGAATCTCCACCTACCCCCACCTTCTTCTCTCTCTTACTTTCACTCTTACCCACACACTTTTCCTTATAAAACCTAACCAAATCACATCTATATCACTTCCCAAAACCATCATAAGTCTCACCAACCCCTACCCACTTAAAATTTAAAATTTTCCACCCCAATTCCCACCCATTCATTCAAACCCTACCCTATTCCACTCCTATAAAAACCCCTTCTTCCTACCCTTCATACACACACCACTCATACTCTAAAGCCCACTTGGCCGAATCTTGCCCTCATCCTTTCTCTACCAATTCTCTTCTTCTTCTTCTACACTTTTCTTTATATTTTTCTCTAGGACGAGCAAAGCTTTTAAGTTTGGTGTTGGAAAAGCCTTGCTTTTTGCTTTTCATTCACACTTATGGCACCCATAGTCGGAGAACCCCCTTGAAAGAGAAAAGGGAAAGCAGTTGTTTCCACCTCCGAATCTTGGGAGATGGAAAGATTCATCACCAAAGCTCATCAAGACCACTTCTATGAAGTAGTGGCAAAGAAAAGGGTTATTCCTGAAGCCCCCTTTAGGCTAAAAAAGAATGAGTTCCCGGAGATCCGAAGAGAAATCCAGAGGAGAGGTTGGGAAGTTCTAACCAATCCTATCCCATAAGTTGGGATCTTGATGGTACAAAAGTTCTATGCCAATACATGAGTCACGAAAAACCATGATACAAGCGTGAACCTAAGTCCCAAAAATTGGCATACCATGGTCTGAGGGCATCTCTTGGTTTTTAGCCTGGAAAGTGTAAGGTTGTCGTTTCATTTGCCAATGATGCAAGGAAACCCATATCCTTGCACTAGGAGAGTCAATTTTGACCAGAGGCTGGACCAAGTGCATTCAGACATTTGTGTGGAAGGAGCTCTGATAAGAAGAATTTATTGTTGATCTAGAATTTCCAAATATAAATTTCCATCGTTGAAAGTATAGTCTAAATCAACAATTAATTCCCAAATCAAATATCAATCCAAAGGATGTCACAATACAAAACAAATATATTAACCGAGAGTATTTAGCTCCTGGGTCATCTTCCCTAAGAGTTGCAATGAAATGTACATTTATTGACTATGAGAGAGAGAACATGGGGATTGTGAATGCAAGAAAGAAAGGGAGCAAGAAATGTAAATAGCAATGAAAGCAAGTAAACATGCAAGGAATGTAAATGAAGGCAAGTAAAGGCAATGAAAATGGAAATCAAATGCTAAAAAGGACTCTTAGCAAAAATTGGATAATTAGGGATTCCGATCCTAGTTGTGGACCACAAACATGGCAATTGAGTGGAATCAATCCAAACTAGTCAATTCTCCTTGAGAATTAGTCAAAAGGGTGTAACTGATCTCAATCTATAAGTCCTAGTCAACCCACTAATTACTTAGTGAAAGACTAGCGTAAATGGAAACCAAATCAATTAACTATTCTCACACAATGCGGAATAGATATCCACAACTCAATTCCATCCAAACATCCAATTCGTCAACCAAGAGTGTGAAAACTAAACATGCAAGAAATTAAACATCAAAGCAATAAAAGCCAAAGCAATTAAATGCAAGGAAAGGAAATTCAAATGCAAGAAAATATCTTGGCAAGTAATTGAGAGCTAAGGTTACCTATCCTAGCCATTGACCATAAACACATGATGATTATGAAGAGTTGATCCTACTTCGTCAACCTTACATCGAAGATAAGTCAAATAGGCATAGTTAATTTTAATCCATAAATCCTATGTCAACACTAAGGGTCACATAGAGTCAATGGAGACCAAATCAACTAACTACTCTAATGTATCAAACAAGAATGGACATCAATGACTCAAGGATCACCAAAGTCAACAATTTCAAGCCAAAAGGGAAGACAAACTATGTAAAAACTAAGCCAATCATTTTATCAAACACTTGGTGTGCATGAAAATAAAATAGTATTAAATTGCAATAAAATAAATTCTACAACTACCAAAGCAAGAAAGTGACAATGACAACTAAAGAAAGCAATAAATGACATGGAAACATAAAATTGCATTAATTGGAAATCAAAATGACAAGGGTGTTCATAAAACATAAAATGACAAAATAAAGGAAATAGCAAGAGAAATGAAGAAGAAGAAAGATGCAATAACAATAAATGACTAGGAAAAGTAAATGAAAACAAGAATTAAACATAGAAATTACAAGAAATTAAACTAAAAAACCCTAATTCGAGAGAGAGGGGGGGGGAGCTTCTCTCTTTAGAAACTAAGAGAAAACATCATAAAAGCTAAACCTAATTTCCCCCAGCGATTTGCATTAATGACCTCACGCATATGCACGCGTGTGTACCACGACCTATCGTGCGTACGCACGTTTGCGCAAAAATTCCCATCGTGCGTACACACGACATTTGGTGCGTACGCATCCTTGCACAAAATCTGTTGTGCGTACGCACGTATCACTGTGCGTACGCATCTTTGCAGCAGCATCCAAACTCCATTTTCTTAATAATTTCTCCCCTTTTGGATGCTCTTTCTTCACTTCTTCAACCTAAACTTTCCTTGAAAACCTGAAATCACTCATCAAAACCATCAAGGCACCAAATGGGATCAAAGTGAATAAAATTCAGCAATAAAAAGGCCTAAAGAGCATGTTTTCACTTTCAAGCACAAATTAGGAAGACATCATGAAACTATGCTATTTTAATGGCTAAATGCAAGAAAAGTCAATGAAATCCTCCTAATTAAAGCAAATAAATACCATGAAACGTGGATTCATCACATCCCCACACTTAAACAATAGCATGTCCTCTTGCTATATCAAAGGAAGGTAAGAAAGGGAATCAACAATTATTCAATGTAACTAACCGTATGCAATCTACCTATATGTATGTAACTATACTATCTAACTATATATATATATATATATATATATATATATATATATGTATTTAATTAGTCCAAGTAAATCAATATCCAAGAAAGCATCTATATAAAACCAAGGGCTAAAGCAATTATAACCAAATCCTATTCATAATTGAATTGAGTCATAAAAGAATTTAACAAACTTGCAAGATAACAATGATCAAAGTTGGAAATATGGAATTGAGTGGTTGAACCCTCACCGGATATGTATATGCACTCTAATCACTCAAGTGTTTAGGGTCAATCCACTCAATTCTTCTCTATTCATGCTTTCTAAAGTTTGTTCTTCATCTAACTAATCAACAAAAATTTAATGTACATGTGCCAAAATCATGAGGTCTTTTCAAGGTTGTAAATGGGCTAAGGTTAAAGGTAAGGATGTATATATGGCTAGGTGAGCTTGCATTTGAATCTTTGATTAGCCTAAATTCTCACCTAAGACATACACAACCTATACAATTCTAATATCAAGCTTAGCTACCCATAATCTCACTTTTACATATATACATACTCATGCATCAAATTCAATCACATATGCATTAATTTTTCTTAGATTTCACATTGGGGTACTTTTGTCCCCTTTTCATTGTTTCTTTTTCTTTTTCTTTTTTTCTTCAAGAACATGATATATATACCAGCTTATCAATGCATATGGTTTCTATAATATTACATGAGCATGTACCCAAATTTCTAACATTTTTCAATAAGCATAAAACACATTTTCATCACCCAAAGTTCCCACATTTTTCCCCACACTTAAACATTACACTTGAGCTACTCAAAGATTCAAATAAGGGACACTTCATTGTTTTTCCCTTAAGGTTAATGATGTGGCAAAATAAAGAACAAAATGGGATTAAAAAAGCTCAAAGTGGCAAAAAAAGGTGAATGAAATGGTAGGCTTTTTTGGGTTAAGTGAGCTATAATAAAGTGATGGCCTCAATCATATAATTGCATAATCATACATTAAACAATAGATATATAGAATTAAACAAACCCAAGATTGCAATCATAGAGAAGAGCAACACACAAGAATGAAATAAGTGGTCCAATGATATAACCACACAATAAGGCTCAAAAACTCACAAGTTTCAAAAGATTTCAACTCAATTCAATTTGAATTTCAATGCCCTATATAAAGAGTAAGCTTCTTGGAAATCTCATTAAATGACTAAATTATTCTATATATGTATATATTGTGATTGGATGAAAAAGGTCAAAAATCCTAAGTTTAATTCCTAATTTCAATCAAACCAAAATAGCAAGTGTATAGGAAATCAAACTTAGGCAATCATCACATCATCCCAAATCACAATCAAGACTAAAAAAACCAAAAAGAACATATGTATAAGCCAAAATTAAGAGCAAAATATCAAAATATGCATAACTACTTATAATACTAAGTTATGTACAAGCAAAATCAAAAAGTGCAATAAACTAAGAAAGTGCAATAAACTAAACTAAGAGGTTTCTCAAGAGGATAAAATATATACAAAACAACTAAAAAGCATAATAATAATAATAATAAAAACTAAACTACAAGTGTTCGGAAATGAAATTGTCACCCAAAATATGCTTGTTGAAGGACAACTTCCCCACACTTAAGATGTAGCACCGTCCTCGGTGCTCAGATCAAGCGGAGTGGAAAGACTCGTCACTATCATCGGCTCCTCTGTCTGCTGGTGGGTCTCGGGCCTCCTCAGAACGCTCGGGAGGAGTGTCTGGCTCAGGTGGAATGTCAACACCGCCGGAGAGAATAAGCCTCCTCAGATGGTCATAATGTTGCTGGCTGCGACGCTCTAACTGCTCAAAACGTTGCTGGTTGTGATGCTCTGAACTGGCTATATCGTAGGAATGCTGAAGAGTGGCTGTAGGAATGCTGGTGGTGCTACATCGGTAAGTGCTGAAGCTGAAGGGACTGATGTGGAAGGTCCCGCCTCTGTAGAGGGTACTGGTGTCTGTCTGCTGCGTCGTCCAAGTGCTAGCTCAAGTCCCGGCCAGTCGCCATGTGGAATGATCTTCTTATGGCCGGCGACTGTCAGTCTCTGATCAATAGTCATCCAAAGAACCCCAGCCTCTGTGGCTAGCTGAGTAATCAAGCACGGGAAGGGTAGGTTGCCCACATAGTGAGCCCGCCCCATGGACCATCTAATGTGCCGTGGAAGGTGTAACTTACGGCCATCCAAGACATACCAGACCATAACAGCCATATCTGCAGTAACCTTTGTCTCATGGGTGCTTGGCATCACATTGTTAGACAGCAGCTGCTGCCAAATACGGGCCTCATATGTCAAAGAACTGACACGGATACCCAAGGGAGTCGTCTTATTAGCACCATCCATCTACTGACTCCCAGGCTCAGCAATCGCAGCTAAAACTTGGTCCCAATCAAAAGTTTTCATGTGCCTCTTACCGTCAGCCTCTTCATATGCATCTTTACCACTGGGTCTAGGATCAAGGTGGAGGGCATGCTCAATTGCCTCCTTAGTGACCAGAATCTGCTGGCCTCTCAGGTAAACTGCATCAAGGGCCCCAGTGTAGTAGTTCGTATAAAATTCCTTGACCCATGATTCATTTACCATTGGAAGCTCCCGACCTATGAAACTCCAACCCCGCTGAGCAATCCGATCATCCGTATACTGGCTCAACTCATCCAGGAGATGGAGTTCCCACTCAACATGTAAGTTCTTTTTTATGAAATTTTCAAACTTTCATTCCAAATATGCATTATTGAACTTATGTATATCAGTGGGAGGTGTATTTTGAGCTTCTCTATCACTCCCACTGATACGCCTTCCATCGAATGCATCATCAGAGGTATCAGCGGACTGAGAAGTCCGCTTTCTTTTGCCGGAGCTTGTGGCCTTAGCTTTCTTTTTCTGTCAGCCATCTGCACAACAAGAAAGGAAATGGGGATATGAACATAATCTATAAGCACACAATCAAGGAAGTATGATAAACAGATAACAAGCGGAAACTGCATCATCTAGCAACATATAACAGAAGTGAACAGAAAATGGAAATTGAATAGCAGCATACATGAGAATCAAATTAAATCAAACATAAACAACTTCCAATCAAATTCAGGACATGAGGAAAGCTAACTTGCTTTTTATCAAAGAATCAAAGAAGGAATGGGCATTGTTACTATGTGATGACAAGTCATCTTATGCTAATTTTACAAGCATTTTTCACTTGTTTCATTAGCTTTTATGTACTATCTTGCACAATAAGTAAGTGATTGGAGTGGATTTTCATGATTATTTTGAATCAATCAAACATCATTTGTTTTACACAAAATCACAAGGTTTATGATAGAATTAATTGATTTTAAGAATGATGCAAAGATCTTGAGATTTTGGTGAGACTTTGATTGGTTGTTTGGTTGCTTGTATGTGAAGAAATGAGAAAGAAAGGGAAGCAATCAGGGAAGCGTTACGTTCACAAAGAGAATGCCACACTCAGCAATGCTTTTGGGCTAAGCGTTCACTTTCTTACCTTTTTCGTGTTTTTCAGCTTTGGAGGCAAGCCTTGTGCCATCCGTACTAGAGCCAGCGCTCAAATACTCAACGTAGCACTCATTAAGGCAGCGCTAGCCAAGGAAGGAAGGCGCACATCCAAGGAAGCACCAAGGGTAGTGCTCAAAGAAGCAAATGTAGCGCTCACTTTTCCACCTTTTTCGTGGATTCTGGGCTTGGGAGGCAAGCTTGTGCCGTCCACAAAGGAGAGCGCTCAACCAAGAGAGCGCAGCGCTCATAAAGAGAGCACCAAGGTGATCACATGTCATCATGTCATATTTTTCTATGCTTTTTCATACAAGAAATTGATGATTAGTGCTTAAATATTGCATTCTTTTGTGCTTAAATAGTAGGAAATGAGTGGTAAAAGAAGCAAAAAAGAATAAATTAAGCTCAAAAAGAGAAAAAAAGAATTTTGGGGCACACTTTGAAGTTTGAGCATGCTTTGGAACTTTAGGCCACGCTTTTAAAAGCGTGACCCATGACCATGAATGCCACGGCCAAATTAAAGCATGCATGCATGCTGGTGCACGAAATCGTGATTTTTCATTCCCCAGCAACGGCGCCAAAAACTTGGTACGCACGTTCATAATCTCAATTCTTTTTCACAACTTCGCACAACTAACCAGCAAGTGCACTGGGTCGTCCAAGTAATAAGCCTTACGTGAGTAAGCGTCGATCCCACAGAGATTGTCGACTTGAAGCAAGCTATGGTCATCTTATAAATCTCAGTTAGGCGGATTCAAATGGTTATGGAGATTTGATAATTAAAATATAAATAAAATATAAAATAAGATAGAGATACTTATGTAATTCATTGGTGGGAATTTCAGATAAGCGTATGGAGATGCTTTTCTCCTTCTGAGTCTCTGCTTTCCTACTACCTTCATTCAATCATTCATACTACTTTCTATGGCAAGCTGTATGTTGGGCATCACCGTTGTCAATGGCTACTTTCCGTCCTCTCAGTGAAAATGGTCCAAATGCGCTGTCACCGCACAGCTAACCATCTGTCGGTTCTCGATCATGTTGGAATAGGATCTATTGATCCTTTTGCATCTGTCACTACGCCCAACACTCGCAAGTTTGAAGCTCGTCATAGTCATCCCTTCTCAGATCCTACTTGGAATACCACAAACAAGGTTTAAACTTTCCGGATCTCAGGAATGGCCACCAATAATTCTAGCTTATACCATGAAGACTCCGATCTTTCAGAATGGAGGCTAAGAGATAAACGCTCAATCCAAGGTAGAACAGAAGTGGTTGTCAGGCACGCGTTCATAGGTTGAGAATAGTGATGAGTGTCACAGATCATCATATTCATCATGGTTGAAGTGCAA
Source organism: Arachis ipaensis (assembly GCF_000816755.2). Lineage (NCBI taxonomy): Eukaryota > Viridiplantae > Streptophyta > Magnoliopsida > Fabales > Fabaceae > Arachis > Arachis ipaensis. The sequence goes on from NC_029792.2 coordinate 52,646,870, forward strand.
GCAAATATCTTAGAATAGGAATAAGCTAGAATTGAATAATAAAACAATAGTACTTTGCATTAATTCATGAGGAACAACAGAGCTCCACACCTTAATCTATGGTGTGTAGAAACTCTACCGTTGAAAATACATAAGTGATGAAGGTCCAGGCATGGCCGAATGGCCAGCCCCCTGAACGTGATCTCTGAACATAAAATTATTCAAAGACTAAGCAGAGATATAAAATAAATCACTAAAAGTAGTTTTTATACTAAACTAGTAGCTAGGGTTACATGAGATAAGTAAATGATGCAGAAATCCACTTTCGGGCCCACTTGGTGTGTGCTTGGGCTGAGCATTGAGCTTTTATGTGTAGAGACTCTTTTTGGAGTTAAACGCCAGGTTGTAGCCTGTTTCTGGCGTTTAACTCTGATTTGCAACCTGTTTCTGGCGTTTAACTCCAGAAAAAGGCAGGAAGTTGGCATTTGAACGCCAATTTGCGTCGTCAAAACTCGGGCAAAGTATGGATTATTATATATTGCTGGAAAGCCCTGGATGTCTGCTTTCCAAAGCAATTGAGAGTGCACCAATCGGGCTTCTGTAGCTCCAAAAAATCCACTTCGAGTACAGGAAGGTCAGAATCCAACAGCTTCTGCAGTCCTTCTGCAGCCTCTGAATAAGATTTTTGCTCAAGTCCCACAATTTCAGCCAGAAATTACCTGAAATCACAGAAAATCTCACAAACTCATAGTAAAGTCCAGAAATATGATTTTTATTTAAAAACTAATAAAGATATACTAAAAACTAACTAAATCATACTAAAAACTATGTAAAAACAATGCCAAAAGGCGTATAAGTTATCCGCTCATCACAACACCAAACTTAAATTGTTGCTTGTCCCCAAGCAACTGAAAATCAAATAGGATAAAAAGAAGAGAATATACTATAAATTCCAAAATATCAATGAAACTTAGCTCCAATTAGATGAGCGGGACTAGTAGCTTTTTGCCTCTAAACAGTTTTGGTATCTCACTTTATCCTTTGAAGTTTAGAATGAGTGGCATCTATAGGAACTCAGAATTTTAGATAATGTTATTTATTCTCCTAGTTCAGTATGTTGATTCTTGAACACAGCTACTTTATGAGTCTTGGCCGTGGCCCTAAGCACTTTATTTTCCAGTATTACCACCGGATACATAAATGCCAGAGACACATAACTGGGTGAACCTTTTCAGATTGTGACTCAGCTTTGCTAGAGTCCCCAATTAGAGGTGTCCAGGGTTCTTAAGCACACTCTTTTTTTTTCTTGCTTTGGACCTCAACTTTAACTGCTCAGTCTCAAGTTTTCACTTGACACCTTCACGCCACAAGCACATGGTTAGGGACAGCTTGGTTTAGTCGCTTAGGCAAGGATTTTATTCCTTTAGGCCCTCCTATCCATTAATGCTCAAAGCCTTGGATCCTTTTTACCCTTTCCTTTTGGTTTTAAGGGCTATTGGCTTTTTATTGCTCTTGCCTTTTGGTTTAAAGAGCTCTTGGCTTTTTCTGCTTGCTTTTTCTTTTTCTTTCTTTTTTTTTTCACAAGCTTTGTTCTTCACTGCTTTTTCTTGCTTCAAGAATCAATTTTATGATTTTTCAGATTATCAATAGCATTTCTCCTTTTTCATTATTCTTTCAAGAGCCAAAAATTTTAACATTCATAAACAACAAATTCAAAAGACATATGCACTGTTCAGGCATTCATTCAGAAAACAAAAGGTATTGTCACCACATCAAAATAATTAAACTAATTTCAAGGATGAATTCGAAATTCATTTACTTCTTGTTCTTTTGTAATTAAAACATTTTTCATTTAAGAGAGGTGATGGATTCATAGGACATTCATAGCTTTAAGACATAGACATTTGACACTAATAATCATGTAGTACAATCACAAATCATAGATAAACATAAAGCATGATAAATGAAAAAACAGAAAAATAAAGAACAAGGAGATTAAAGAACGGGTCCACCTTAGTGATGGCGGCTAGTTCTTCCTCTTGAAGATCTTATGGAGTGATTTAGCTCCTCAATGTCTCTTCCTTGCCTTTGTTGCTCCTCCCTCATAGTTCTTTGATCTTTTCTAATTTCATGGAGGAGGATAGAATGCTCTTGGTGCTCCACCTTTTTCTTAGTGATAGGCTTGACCTCTTCAATGAGGATGTCTTCTTGGCCACAACTTCATAGAAGTAGTCTTGATGGACCTTTGAGATGAATCTCTCCATCTCCCATGACTCAGAGGTGGAAGCAATTGCCTTCCCTTTCCTCTTTCTTGAGGTTTCTCTGGCCTTAGGTGCCATTAATGGTTATGAAAAAATAAAAAGCAACGCTTTTACCACACCAAAATTAAAATGTTTGCTCGTCCTAGAGCAAAAGAAGAAAGAAAATATTAGAAGAAGAAGAAAATAGAGGAGATGGAGGAGAAGTGTGTATTCGGCCAAGGGGGAAAGGAGTGTTTGTAATGTGTGAAAATAAGGTAGTGTTTAGGGGTTTACATAGGGGTGGGGAAAGGGTTAGGTTTCGTGTATTAGGGTTGGGTTTGGGAGGGAAAGGATTTTGAATTTGGAGGTAGGTTTGGTTTTTGGGGAAGAGTGGATGGATGTGATTGGTGAGGGGTATTTGTGAAGGGGATTTGGGGAAGAGAGGTATGAAAGGGTGTAAATAGGAGAGAAGAAGAGGTGGGGTAGGTGGGGATCCTGTGGGGTCCATAGATCCTGAGGGGCAAGGACTTAACATCCCTGCTCCATTTAGGCATGCAAAACGCCCTTAGAATGCACTTTTGGCGTTAAACGCCAGGTTGCTGCTTGTTTCTGGCGTTTAACGCCAGCTTTTCTCCCATTTCTGGCGTTAAACGCCAAGTAGATGCTCTGTTCTGGCGTTAAACGCCAGTTTGGTGCTTGTTTCTGGCATTTAACGCCAGCCTGATGCTTCTTTCTGGCGTTAAACGCCAGTTTGCTGTTTCTTACTGGCGTTTAAATGCCAGTAAGCTCTTCCTCCAGGGTGAGCTATGTTTAATGCTGTTTTTCATTCTGTTTTTGATTTTTCAGCTATTTTTGTGACTTCACATGATCATCAACCTAAAGAAAACATAAAATAACAATAGAAAATAAATAGATATAATTAAATAACATTTGGTTGCCTCCCAACAAGCGCTTTTTTAATGTCAATAGCTTGACAGTGAGCTCTCATGGAGCCTCACAAATAATCAGAGCAGTGTTGTGGCCTTTCAATGCCAAACTTAGAGTTTGGTTGTGGCCTTCCAACACCAAACTTAGAATTTGAATGCGGGGGTTTTGTTTGACTCTGTATTGAGAAAAGCTTTTCATGCTTCCTCTCCATGGTTACAGAAGGAGAACCTTGAGTCATGAATACAAGGTAGTCCTCATTCAACTGAAGGACTAATTCTCCTCTGTCAACATCAATCACAGCTTTTGCTGTGGCTAGGAAGGGTCTGCCAAGGATGATGGATTCATCCTTATCCTTCCCAGTGTCTAGGATTATGAAATCAGCAGGGATGTAAAGGCTTTCTACCTTCACAAGCACGTTCTCTACTAGTCCATAAGCCTGTTTCATGGATTTGTCTGCCATCTCTAGTGAGATTCTTGCAGCTTGTACCTCAAAGATTCCCAGTTTCTCTATTACAGAGAGTGGCATGAGGTTTATCCCTAACCCCAGGTCACATAGAGCCTTCTCAAAGGTCATGGTGCCTATGGTACAAAGTATGAAGAATTTTCTGGGATCCGATTTCTTCTAAGGTAATGCCTGCCTCATTAATGCACTCAGTTCATTGGTGAACAAGGGGGGTTCATCCTCCCAAGTCTCAGTACCAAATAACTTGGCATTCAGCTTCATGATTGCTCCCAGATATTTAGCAGCATGTTCTTTAACGGTATCTTCATCCTCTTCAGAGGAAGAATATTTATCAAAGCTTATGAATGGCAGAAGGAAGTTCAATGGAATCTCTATGGTCTCTGTATGAGCCTCAGATTCCTTTGGTTCCTCAAAGGAAAACTCCTTTCTGTCTAGAGGACGTCCCATGAGGCTTTTCTCACTAGGACTCATGTCCTCATCACTCTCTCCAGGTTCGGCCATGTTGGTCATGGTTATGGCCTTGCACTCTCTCTTGGGATTTTCTTCTGTATTGCTTGGGAGAGTACTGGGAGCAGTTTCAGTAATCTTCTTACTCAGCTGACCCACATATGCCTCCAAATTTCTAATGGAGGACCTTGTTTCATTCATGAAACTTAGTGTGGTCTTGGATAGATCAGAGACTATGGTTGCCAGGCCAGAATGGCTCTGTTCATAATTCTCTGTCTGTTGCTGAGAAGATGATGGAAAAGGCTTGCTATTGCTAAACCTATTTCTTCCATCATTATTGTCGAAGCCTTGTTGAGGCTTCTATTGATCCTTCCATGAGAAATTTGGATAATTTCTCCAAGAAGGATTATAGGTGTTTCCATAGGGTTCTCCCATGTAATTCACCTCTGCCATTGCAGGGTTCTCAGGATCATAAGCTTCTTCCCCAGAAGATGCTTCTTTAGTACTGTTGGATGCAGCTTGCAATCCATTCAGACTCTGAGAAATCATATTGACTTGCTGAGTCAATATTTTGTTCTGAGCCAATATGGCATTCAGAGTATCAATTTCAAGAACTCCCTTCTTTTGAGGCATTTCATTGTTCACAGGATTCCTCTCAGAGGTGTACATGAACTGGTTATTTGCAACCATTTCAATGAGTTCCTGAGCTTTTGCAGGGGTTTTCAGATGAAGAGATCCTCCTGCAGAATGGTCCAATGACATTTTTAACAACTCAGACAAACCATCATAGAATATACATATGATGCTCCATTCTGGAAGTATGTCAGTAGGACACCTTTTAATCAGTTGCTTATATCTTTCCCAAGCTTCATAGAGGGACTCACCTTCCTTCTGTCTGAAGGTTTGGATTTCTACTCTAAGCTTGCTCATCTTTTAAGGTGGAAAGAATTTGGCCAGGAAAGTACTGACCAGCTTTTCCCAAGAGTTCAGGCATCCAACCATGTTCTAGCTCTGTCTCTTACAGCAAAAGGGAAAAGCATAAGCCTGTAGACATCAGGATCAACTCCATTGGTCTTAACAGTGTCACAGATTTGCAAGAATTCAGCTAAGAATTGATGAGGATCTTCCATTGGAATTTTATGAAACATGTAATTCTGTTGCATTAGAGAAACTAATTGAGGCTTAAGCTCAAAGTTGTTTGCTCCAATTGCAGGAATTGGGATGCTTCTTCCATAGAAGTCAGCAGAGGGTGCAATGAAGTCACCAAGCATCTTCCTTGCATTTTTGGCATTGTTATTAGGTTCGGCCATGTCTCCTTCTTTTTTCAAAAATTTCTATCAGGTTCTCTCCAGAGGGTTGTGCTTTAGCTTCTCTTAGTTTCCTCTTAAGAGTCCTTTCAGGTTCAGGATCAGCTTCAATAAGAATGTCTTTATCACTGTTCCTGCTCATATGAAAAAGAAGAGAACAGAAAAGAAGAGAAATTCTCTATGTCATAGTATAGAGATTCCTTTATGAGAGTAGAAGAAGAGAAGAATTCAAACACAGAGGAGAAGAGGGGGTTCGGATTATGAGTAGAAAAGAAGTGTTAGTAGATAAATAAATAAAAAAATAAAATAAAAATATTTTTGTTTTTATTTTAAATTTTAGTTATAATTTGAAATTTAAAAGAGAAGAAATAAAATTAAAATTAAAATTTAAAACAATTAGTTAATTAAAAAGGAATTTTGAAAAAGAGGGGAGGAGTTTTCGAAAATTAGAGAGAGAAAATTAGTTAGGTGGTTTTGAAAAAGATAAAAAATAGTAAAACAAACAAAAAGTCAAGTAGTCAATTGAAAAAGATTTGAAAATCAATTTTTGAAAAGATAAGAAGTTAGAAAAGATTTTGAAATTGATTTCGAAAAAGATATGATTGAAAATCATTTTGAAAAAGATTTGAAAAAGAAATTTAAAAAGATTTAATTTTGAAAATTAAAGTTGATTACTTGACTAACAAGAAACTAAAAGATATGATTTTAAAATTTAAAGATTGATCCTTTCTTAATAGGCAAGTAACAACTTGAAATTTTTGAATCAAAATATTAAATGTTAGCATTGATTTTCGAAATTATGAGATAAAAATAAGAAAAAGATTTTGAAAATAAATTTTTAAAATTTTCGAAAATACTAAAAAAGATGAAAAAGATTTGATTTTTGAAAAAGTTTTGAAAAGATAGGATTTTTAAATTGAAAATTTGACTTGACTCATAAGAAACAACTAGATTTTTAAAACTTTTGACTAAATCAAACCAAATTTTTGAAAATTTATGAGAGAATAAGGGAAAGATATTTTTTTAATTTTTGAAATTTTAATGAAGAAAGAGAAAAACAACAAAAAGACTCCAAGCATGAAAATTATGAATCAAAACACATAATGCATGCAAGAACACTTTGAATGTCAAGATGAACACCAAGAACACTTTGAATGTCAAGATGAACATCAAGAACTTATTTTTGAAAATTTTTAAGAAAAGAAAAAATATGCAAGACACCAAACTTAGAAATTTTCAAACTTTAGACACTAACAAATTGAAAATTCATATGAAAAACAAGAAAAGACACAAAACATGAAGATGTAAAGATCAAACAAGGAAATTCATGAAGAACAACTTGAAGATCATGAAGAACATATGATGAATCTTCGAAAATTTAAAGAAAAGTTAAAAAGATGCAGTTGACACCAAACTTACAATTCGACTCTAGACTCAAACAAGAAACACAAAATTATTTTTAGTTTTATGATTTTACTAAAATTTATTTGGATTTTTCGAAAATTAATTGGAAAAAAGGAAAATAAGGATTTCAAAATTTCTAATGAGAATTTCAGGAATCATGCAAGGTTAGTCTAAAGCTCCGGTCCAGGAATTTGACATGGCTTACTAGCCAGCCAAACTTTCAGTGAAAGCTCTGGTCCAAAACACTAGATATGGCCAATGGCCATCCAAGCTTTAGCAGAACATTACATACAGCAGCTAATTTGCTGAGAAAGACAAAGAAGGTTGATAAACCCATATTTTATGATGTATTTTGTGCTCAATTTAAGTGATTTATTCAATCCTTCACTCACTTATTCATGTTAATTGCATGGTTTTACTTTCCCTTCCTTATTATGTGATATATGTGAAAAACATGTTTCCTATACTTTAAAAATATTAATTTTAATTACCCTTTATTACCATTCGATGCCATGATTTGTGTGTTAAGTATTTTCAGATCTCCTAAGACAGGAATGACTTAGAGGACAGAAAGGAAACATACAAAAATGGAAGGAAAGCACAAAAATGGAGTTTTAAAGAAAAGGGCAGCGATGCGAACGCATGGACGATGCAGCCGCGTGCCTAGCGCGAAAAGACATCAACGCGAACGCATGACTGACGCGGACGCGTGCCTTGAGCAGAACGTAAATCACGCGTACGCGTGACCTACGCGAATGCGTGAGAGACGCCACGCACCAGAATTTGCAGAAAACGCCCCCAGCGATTTCTGGACCCTTTTTCGGCCCAATTCTAAATCCAGAAACACAGAATATAAGCCAGAGAATGGAGGAATCAAAGAGGAGGATATCATGCATTCATAATTCATAAATTTAGGATTAGATGTAGTTTTTAGAGAGAGAGGTTCTCTCCTCTCTCTTAGGATTTAGAATTTTAGGATTTCTATTAGTTTAGTTCAATTCATCTTCAGTCACAGGTTCAATATTCCTTTTACTTTATATTTCTCTTTTACTTTCAGATACTTTAATGCTTTTATTTGTTAATTACTTATGTTGCCAAATTGGCTTATGAACCATTCATGTTAGGATTTTCTTTATTTAACATAAACTTAGTTATTTCAGATTTATGATTCTTATTTAGCTTTTTATATTCTTGGCTTTAATTGATTAATTGGAGACTCTTGAGTTATCAAACTCATCGTGATTGATAATTGTTATTTTTGCTAATTGAATTGAATTTTGATAACTCTAGTCCTTTCTTAGGAGTTGGCTAGGACTTGAGGATCAAACTAATTAGTCCATTTGACTTTCCTTTGCTTTAGTAAAGGTTAACTAAGTGGGATTAAAACTCAATTCTCATCATCATCGATAAGGATAACTAGGTTAGGACTTCCAAATTTTCATACCTTGCCAAGAGTTTTATTAATTATCAATTTATTTTTCCTGCCATTTAAATTACTTGTTCTTTATTTTAAAAACCCAAAATTCTACATTTTCCATAGCTAATAATAAGAACACCTCCCTGCAATTCCTTGAGAAGACGACCCGAGGTTTAAATACTCGGTTATCAATTTTATTGGGTTTGCTTAAGTGATAAGAAAAACTTTTATAAGAAAGAAATTCTTGTCGGTCTAGAAGCTATACTTACAATGCGAATATATTTGTGAAAATTCTAGATCGCGCTAGAGTTTCCCTCATTTTTCAAAAATGGTGCCGTTGCCGGGGAATTGCAAACGTGTGCCTTATTATTGGTTATTGTAAATATTTTTCTTTTGCTTGTTTATTTGTTTCTATTTTCATTTTTAATCCTTATTAGCTACCATGAGTTCTCACCCCTCTCGCTTTGAGTTTGGTTCTAATATTGTTGAAGGGAATAAAAGCTATAGCAGGAACATGCATCAAAGTCAGAGCAATCAAGGATGGATGGAGCCACGAGGACTTGATCAACCCTTTAGGCAACAACACCCTCCACAGTATCACAGACGACGACCATTCTACAATGCATAACAAGGCAATAAATACCGTGGATCCCGTTGTAGTTACCAACAAGTTCCACCATGTGCTTATGAACCACCCTCTCAACATAGCTTTGAACCACCACACTCACAAGTTCCTTTTCACCATTCACCACCATATGACCCTTATCCACCACAATTCCAATCCAATTACTCCCAAGAACCACCACATTCTTATTATGAACCCTCTCCCCCAACCAATGAACCCTCATATCCACCCCAATCTCCAATGGATGACACCCTTCGTGTTCTTCTTCAAGGACAAGTGAAGATGCAAAGGGACGTACTAGAACTCACTACTGCCTTAACCGAGGTAGTAAATAAATTAGCTTCCCAACATCTGAGCACTCAAAGTACTCCCATGGCTACATGTGGAGAATCAAAAGAAGAGCAAAGCATGAAAGAGACACTAGAAACCTCAGTGGACAATGAGGAGCATGGCTTTGTATTGGAACAAGTGGAGGAAACCATAATAGTTGTAGAGGAAGAAGTGATTGAAGATTTAGGAGATGCTGAACCTCCATGGGAATCGAGAACTGTAAAAGATTCTGCCGCCAAGGAGGATAGTGCATGACGTGGCAGGAATTGACGAGTTAAGAAAATGTTATAAGAGATACGTTGCAAGTACAGTTCTTAACCAAACAAAAATCCACTTATCAATTTAGAAGGGTTGTCACAAAATTAAAATTAAAATACTGGGAGTATGAATCTCAGGTCGTCTCCCAACGAGTTGCAGAAAGGTGTGCTATTTTATTAATCAGATGTTTTCTAAAATGGTTTGAGTTGATAAACAGGAAATTAAATTAGAGAATTTATGTAATCTTAAATAAAAACCTTGACTGGGAGTAGATTAGTTGGAAGCCCTATTCTTATTGGAGTACTCTCAAGATTAATTGATAATTGAAGGTTCTTCTGCTTAGTTATCCCTTACTAGGTAGAGGAAAGTCAAGCAAGTTGGAGAGCTATTTCTATTCACAAGTTCCAATACTCCTCCTTTGGAAAGGATTAGTGTCAGTGACTAGAGGACAATCCAACAATAAATCCAATTACAATTTTTCTCTTGAGCATTCTAACTCAAGGTCCTCCTTTCAATCAACTCTCAATCAAGTTATGGAACTACTCGCTCATTATGAATGTAAACTTCACAACATAAGAAAGGAAAATAAAGAAAGACATGATAAATAATAATTAAAAAGATCAATTAAAAATAAAAGTAGTTCTTGTATTAATAAATTCTAAAAATAATCCAATAGTAATTCTGAATAAATTGAAGACATGGAAGAGTAAGAGACAAGTAAGGAAACAAACTAGAATAATGAAGTTCTGACGAAGGTAATAACTCTTCTCAATATCCCAATCCAAAAAGCAATCGAATCAAAATCCTAAGAACTATGAATGTGTAGAAAGAAAACCTAGAGGAGGAGTAAAATCAGATTTAAAAACTAAAATTAGGTGGAATGAATGTTGTCCCTGGTCTCTGCATGTTCCCTGGCTCTAATCTGCTTTTCTGGGCCGAAAATTGTGTCAAAATAGGGCCCAAAATCGCCCCCAGTGAATTCTGTAGATTCTGTAGATCGCGCATGTCACGCGATCGCGTCATCCAGGCGTTCGCGTCATCCAGCGTTTTGCCTTGCCACGCGTGTGCGTCGTCCACGCCTTCGCGTCACTTGTGCAGTTTCCAATCCGCGCGGTCGCGTGAGCCATGTGTCTGCGTCACTGCAATTTCCTCTATGTCGCGCGGTCGCGTGAGCCATGCGTCCGCGTCACTTCTCGCTGGTTATCTCCTTAATTTCTTGTGTTCCTTCCATTTTTGCAAGCTTCCTTTCTAATCTCCAAGTCATTCATGCCCTATAAAGCCTGAAACACTTAACACACAGATCACGGCATCGAATGGAATAAAGGAGAATTAAAATACAAAATTAAAAGTCTCTAGGAAGCAAGTTTTCAACCATAAAGTATTTTTAGGAAGGAATTATAAATGCATGCTTATTTAATGAATAAGTGGGTAAAGATTTGATAAAACCACACAATTAAACATAATATAAACCATAAAATAATGGTTTATCAACCTCCCCACACTTAGATATTAGCATGTCCTCATGCTTAGTTGAAGGAGATAAAGTAAATGAGTAGGAACATGTAAAACTCTTGCAATGCAATGCAACCTATATATGTGAATGCAACTATATGATTTTTGTCCACTTGGTCAAAAGTAAATAAGCTCTTCAAGACAATCACAAATCAAATTCCACTAATTCAATTCTTATACAGTAAAAATAGATAAAAATGCAAGAAGGTAGCTCATGAAAGCAGGGAACATAGAACTCAAGCATTGAACCCTCACTGATGATGTATGTATGCTCTAATCTCTCTAGTGTATAGGGTAATCACTCTATCCTTTTCTAATCATGCTTTCTAATTTTTGTTCTTCACATAACCAATCAACAACAATTAATATACTAATGCAAACATCATGAGGTCTTTTCAAGGTTGTAATGGGGCCAAGGTATGGGTAAGGGTATATATATGGCTAAGTAAGCTTATAAATTGAATCTTTAATTAACCCAAGCTTTCACCTAACACATATATATTCTTTATAGCTTAAATTTCACACTTAGCTACCCAAAATTTTCTTTTCACATTCCATACTCATGTATCAACTTTCATTTTAATTTTATCATACATGCATTGATCTTTGAATTCCGAACTTAACAATGGGATAATTTTGTCCCCTTATTTAATTATTGAATATTTTTGAATTTTTGGATTTTTTTTAAACATAAATATAAAAATAAACATAGCTTATCAATGCACATAGATTTTTAATTCTTGTAGTTTCACATGAGTAGGTACCCCAATTCCCATTATATCATCATGACACATTCCCTTATTATCTTTTGTTCCCACAATTTTCCCATACTTAATTAACACACAATTCTATCCTAAGCTAACCAAAGATTCAATTGGGATATAAAATTATTTTTCCGCTTAAGGTTAGTAATGTGGTAAAATAAAGAACAAATGGGATTTAAAGGCTCAAAGTGGCTAACAAAGGTAATAGCAAGGGTAGACTTAATTTGGAATAAGTGAGCTAAACAAATAATGGCCTCAATCATATGCAAGCATATAAATATATTAAGCATTGGACATATAGGATGAAACAAAATATAGATTACAGTCATAGAGAAGTAAACACACAAGAATAAAAAAATTATAGTTAAATAATGTAACCATGTATAAAGGCTCAAAGTCTCACAGGTTGTGTGTTCTTTAGCTCAAAAACCATGTTCCAAATAAAACTTCAAGCAGATTTAACATAAAAGTTTTAATTAAAATTAGTGAAATTTTGTTCTAAAAGTAAGGTCTTATAAGAAACTTATTGTCTTTTCAATCAAGTAGAACATGCATGCAACTAATCTATTACTATGTAATCTATCCTATTTTATAAAAGAAAAACTAACTAAATATCCTATTTTATTTGTGTTAAGGAAGAGAAATTACCTTCAGAAGTCAGGTACTGACTGACCTCCCATACTTAAGGCTTTGCACCGTCCTCGGTGCCATCTGTCAGGAACAAAGGTGGGCTGGTAGCAGTATCTCCACAGTTGGGACCATCATGGCTCCCTGTGTTGGTAAAGGAAGTGGAGTTCGGGGTACCTGAGTCTCTGTATTTTCCCTTAAGTAGCTCCTTGAGGTATGTGAATCGGTGCTTGTTACAGCGCTCTCTTAGCTTTGCTTTGTGTTCCTACCGATCCAACCTTTCATGTAACTAATGGAGCAGTTGATTTGTTCTAGGTGCTTGTGGTGTTGAAGGAGGAATGTCTTCAACCGGTTCAGTAGGATGGCTTGTAGTGGCTGCTGGAGGTCTAATATATTTCCCGTTAGGGACGTACTGATCATCCCGTGGAAGTATGGCTTTGGTGTCTCCAACTCTGTAGGAGACTCCGGCTGCTGAGACAAGATCTGAGACCAGGGCGGGAAAAGGTAAGTTGCCCGCGATTTGTACGTGTCCCATAGCACTCCGGATGTGTCGTGGTAGGTTCAGAGGCTGGTCTGTAAGGATGCACCATAGTAGAATGGCCATGTCTGCAGTGAAGGAGGACTCATGGGTGCTCGGAAAGACGTAATGGGACATAATCTGTGGCCATACCCGAGCCTCCAAGGTAAGTGCGGAAGCCGATATTCCCTTAGGACGGGAACGATGGTATCCGTAGATCCATCTGCTACCAGGTAGTGCGATAACTCTGAGAACAGCGTCCCAGTCAAATCGGTACATCTGGCGCTTAAGTGCGGCTTCTTGAAATGCGTCCAGTCCTTTTGGAGTAGGGGGAAGATCTAAAGCTCGTTGAATGGCCTCCTCTGTGATGGGAATTTTGTTCTGATGGACATAAACAGATTGCAGGGTCGGCAGGTGGAAGTTGGAGTAGAACTCGACAACCTAGGAAAGATTAACCTGCCGTGGCTGTCTCTGTAGGAAACCACATTGCCTTTGTGCAATTTACGGCTCAATAAATTTAGCAATATGGTTTGGGAGGATAAGAAGGTATTCGTTGTTGTAACTCCTTTCTGCCAGGATGGGAAACATCTGCTCACAGTAGCGATTGGTAAATCGCGCAGTGTCCTTTGCTGGGAAGGCTTTCTCTTTTTCATCAACTTTTATAATACTCTTGAATCTTTTTGTTGAGGGCTTAACTGCAGTGGAAGATGGCTCTGCCACTAATGCTCTCTTTGTTCCTCTCCTTGCTGTTGATTTAGGGGCAGCTTTCTCCTTGCCTTTCTTGTTGGCCATCCTAAAAGAAAGAAAGGAAAAGTATGTTAAAATGTCAAGGGTTGGAGCAAGGAAGAGAGTGGAAAAATGTGGTAATCAATGCACATTAAAAGATGAATGATGTTAACACATGGTCATAACTACATGTGAAAAGTTATCAACAGAAAATAGCCAGTGCGTATGATGACAATTAAATGCAAGGTGTTTATTGGCATGCAGGCAAAGGCATGAGTAGCATAGATCAAGCATTCAATGTCCATGTTAAATTACCACAGAATTCAAACTAACAACCTATTTGGAATAATAATTATATTAAATTAATAAAATATAAAAAGGGTTTTGTAAAAAGCAGGCATTTAGAGTAGTAGAATAAAAGAAATCCAAAAATAGTGCACAATGCCATACGGGCATTTTCACAAACACATAGCATGCATGGTAAGTAAGCTATTGAAAATAATTAGTGGAACATGCAAGCAACCCTTTAAAAATTAACATATAATTGCCAAACAAGTTCTTAACAATCCACAAGCAAACAAAAGGAATAATAATGACCCTACTAAATATCTAACACCAAATAAAAGAAAAAGAAAGAAAAAGAAAAACATGGATAGTGCAAGTAAAAAGAAAAAGAAAAGAAGAAGAAAACATAAATTAAGAAGAAGAATAGAAAAGTAAAGAGGGAAGAAGAAAAGAAAAACCTTGTTAATGATGGTGAGAGAGAGAAAGTAGAAAGTGAGAAAGATGGAAGAAGAAGAAAGGGAAAGAAAGAAATAAGGGGGGAAGAAAAAGTAGGATTTGGGGAAGAGAAAGATAAGATAGTTGGCAAATTAGGATAAGCTATGCGGCGCAAGTGACGCGGACGCGTGGGGTACGCGTTCGCGCGGATGGTGCTTAAATGAATTGACGCAGTCGCGTCGGTCACGCAAACGCGTGACTCGTTTTGTGCTACTGGCGCGAGGGCAGCCTCGCGCTCGCACAACTCTCTGTTCAAAACTTATTATTGGCAAAATCCAGGGTGACGCGGTCGCGTGGTTGGCGCGATCGCGTGAGCGGCCATCATTGGGATATGACGCGGACGCGTGAACCATGCGTCCGCATGGAAAGGCTTGTGCGTTCAGCACCAATCCAGCACCACTCTAGCACAACTTTCAGTCGTGCATCCTTTCTTATGTCGATTTTCAGGTCACGCGTCCGCGTGGGTGATGCGGACGCATGGGAGGCATTATTCCCATATGACGCAGACGCGTTAGCGACGCGGTCGCGTGGGGTGATTTGTGCCAAAAGCACGCCTCCAGCAACGCTCCCGCGTGACTTTCTGTTCGATTTCGTATTCTCTCTGAGCCACCTGCGACGCGGACGCGTCGGCGACACTGTCGCGTCATGTGCTCTCCCTCTCTCTTTTTTGTTTTTAAATAAAAGTAAACATATGCAAATGTAGATGCAAACTAAATGTGCTAATAAAGAGAAGAGTTATTGGAAAAGAGAACTAAGAATCAAGAAAGGAACGATCATACCATGGTGGGTTATCTCCCACCTAGCACTTTACTTTAACGTCCTTAAGTTGGACGCTCTACTAGCTCAGTCTTCTGCTGTGTGTGGATCCTCCAAGAGGAAGATGTCTAAATCCTTGTTTTTCGTCACCTTCTCACCATGATATAGCTTCAAACGATTGCCATTAACTTTGATGAGTTCAGAGCTTGAAGTATGACTTAGGTGAAAAACTCCGTACGGCTCAGCCTTCTCTACTCTATATGGACCTTCCCATCTTGATTTCAACTTGCCTGGCATGAGCCTCAGTCTAGATTTGTAAAGGAGGACTAAGTCCCCAGGCTGGAACTCTTTCCTCTTGATGTGCTGATCATGTACAGCCTTGAGTTCTCATAAGCTTCCAGGCAAAGGCTTTCCAATTCTTGCAATTGCAACTTCCTTTCAACTCCGGCTTTCTCAAGTCCCATGTTGCACTCCTTTACTGCCCAAAAGGCTTTGTGCTCTACTTCAACTGGGAGATGACAGGCTTTTCCATAAACTAAGCGGAAGGGACTCATCCCAATGGGTGTCTTGTATGCTGTTCTGTATGCCCAAAGTGCATCTTGTAGTCTGGTGCTCCAGTCTCTTCTATGAGGTTTGACTATCTTCTGAAATATATGCTTTATCTCTCTGTTTGACACCTCGGCTTGCCCATTAGTCTAAGGGTGGTAGGCTGTTGCTACTTTATGAATTATCCCATGCTTCTTCAGTAATCCTGTTAGTCTCCTGTTACAAAAATGGGTTCTTTGATCGCTCACGATTGCTCGTGGTGATCCAAAGCGACAAATAATGTGGTTTCTAACAAAGGAAACAACAGTGTTAGCATCATCAGTACGGGTAGGAATTGCTTCCACCCATTTAAAAACGTAATCTACAGCTAACAATATATAAAAATAACCATTAGAATTTGGAAATGGACCCATGAAGTCAATGCCCCAAACATAAAAAATTTCACAGAAAAGCATAATTTGTTGAGACATCTCATCCCTCCTGTATATATTACCAATTTTTTGGCATGAGAAACAGGATTTACAAAATTCAGCAGCATCTTTAAAAAGAGTAGGCCACCAGAATCCACAGTCTAAGATTTTTCTAACTGTTCTTTGAGGGCCAAAATGTCCTCCACTCTCAGATGAGTGACAGGCCTCTAAAATGGACTGGAATTGATTGAGGCACACACCTTCTAATTACCTGGTCAGTGCCACATCTCCATAAATATGGGTCATCCCATATATAATATTTAGACTCGCTTTTTAGCTTGTCTCTTTGATGCTTAGTAAAGTTTGGAGGAAAGGTGCGGCTAACTAGATAATTAGCTACAGGTGCATACCAAGGGACTACCTCAGATACTGCTTGCAGGTTATCAAATGAAAAATTATCAGCTATAGGAGTGGAGTTATCCTTAATGTGCTCAAGGCGACTCAAGTTGTCTGCCACTAGATTTTGGTTTCCATTCCTATCCTTTATTTCTAAATCAAATTCTTGTAGTAGTAGTATCCAACGTATATGCCTTGGTTTGGATTCTTTTTTAGCTAATAAATACTTTAGAGCTGCGTGGTGTGAGTACACTACTACTTTAGTACCAAGTAAATAGGCTCGGAATTTATCCAGAGCGAAAACAATAGCAAGAAGCTCTTTCTCAGTAGTAGTGTAATTAGATTGAGCGGCGTCTAAAGTCTTAGACGCCTAAGCAATTACAAAGGGGTCCTTACCTTCATGCTGAGCCAGCGCTGCTCCTACTGCATGGTTGGAGGCGTCGCACATTATTTCAAATGGCTGGCTCCAGCCTGGTCCTCTCACAATTTGAGCTTGAGTCAAGGCAATCTTCAGCTTATCAAACGCTTGTTTGCAATCCTCACTGAACATGAACTCAATATCTTTCTGCAGTAATCTGGATAAGGGAAGTGCTACCTTACTAAAGTCCTTAATGAATCTCCGGTAAAAACCTACATGGCCAAGGAACGAACAGACTTCCCTCACAGAGGAGGGGTAAGGTAAACTAGAAATAACATCCACCTTTGCTGGATCTACAGAAATGCCAGTATTAGACATAACATGTCTGAGTACAATGCCTTGTCTTACCATAAAGTGACATTTTTCAAAATTCAATACAAGGTTTGTACTGACATATCTATCTATTACTCTAGATAAACTATCTAAGCAAAGGCTAAAAGAATCACCATAAACGCTAAAATCATCCATAAAAACCTCCATACAGTCCTCAATAAGATCAGAGAAAAGACTCATCATGCACCTTTGGAAAGTAGCTGGTGCATTGCACAACTCAAAGGGCATCCTCTTATAAGCATAAGTCCCAAAAGGACATGTAAAAGTAGTCTTTTCCTGATCTTCAGGAGCTATATGAATCTGGAAATAACCTATGTAACCATCTAAAAAGCAATAATGCGATTTACCTGACAGGCGATCCAGCATTTGATCAATGAATGGAAGAGAATAGTGATCCTTACGAGTGGCCTGGTTTAGGCGCCTGTAATCAATGTAGACCCTCCAGGCGTTCTGTACTCTGGTTGCTATGAGCTCTCCATGTTCATTCTTCACTGTGGTGACTCCAGACTTCTTGGGCACCACTTGTACTGGGCTTACCCATTCACTGTCTGAGATGGGGTAGATGATATCCGCCTCAAGTAGTCTGGTCACTTTCTTTTTGACAACCTCCAAGATAGTGGGATTCAGTCTTCTCTGGGGTTGACGAACAGGCCTAGCTCCCTCTTCTAAAAATATTCTGTACTCACAAACTTGAGGGTTGATGCCTACTATGTCTGCCAAACTCCACCCAATTGCCTTCTTGTGCCTCCTCAGCACACTAAGTAACTGCTCTTCTTGTTGAGAAGTGAGTTCCCGTGCAATGATAACTGGAAACATCCGCTTGTCCTCAAGGTAAGCATATTTGAGGTGTGGAGGGAGGGGTTTTAATTCTAACTTCTGCTCATGGCCAGGCTCTAGATTGTCTGGAGCTAGTGACAATGGTAAAGTACTTTCGTTGTCCTCAGAAAGTGTCCCCACACTCGGACCTTGTCCTATGTACTTTTCTTCGAACACCTCCCGGTGAACTTCAGCCACGGTTTCATCTATGATGTCACATTGGAGGATAGAATGATCTTCTGGAGGGTGCTTCATAACTCCATTCATATTGAAGCTTACTACTCGGCCGTCTATTTCAAAAGAGTATGTTCCTGAAAAAGCATCCAATTTGAACTTCGAGGTCTTCAGGAATGGTCTTCCGAGTAGGATTGATAATGGCTTCTCTGAGTCATTTTGGGGCATCTCCAGGATATAAAAATCAATGGGGAATGTGAGCCCCTTAATGCCCACTAATACATCTTCAGCAACTCCAGCCACTGTAATAATGCTTTTATCTGCTAACACAAAACGAGCTGCCAACCTTTTTAAGGTAGGGAGCCTCAAAATATCATATATAGACAAAGGCATTATACTAACACATGCTCCTAAATCACACATGCAGTCAGAAAATATCACACCACCAATAGTACAATTAACCATACATGGACCTAGGTCACTACACTTTTCAGGTAAACCTCCCATTAAAGCAGATATGGAACTACCTAAAGGAATAGTTTATAGTTCATTAATTTTGTCTTTATGTATGCATAAATCTTTTAGAAACTTTGCGTATTTAGGTACCTGTTAAATAACATCAAAAAGGGGAACAGTTACCTCAACCTTTTTGAATATTTCTACCATTTTGGGATCAGGTTTCAACTGCTTCCTGGGCTTCCTTGCAAGTTGTGAAAATGGAATAGGAATGGCATTTTCTACAGTGTCTGCGCCCTTTGGTGCTTCTTCCTGTGATTGAGCTTCTTCTTCTTCAGCCATGTCCTGTATATCCTCTTCATCCTTAACATCTTCTATTTCCACTGCCTCTTCAGCTGAGGCGTGTTCTGGTGGGTTTGGCTCATCCTGATTCCTCTCTTGCAATGTGGTTCTGGACCTTAGAGTGATGGCATTAATGCCACCCTTTGGATTGGGTAATGGTTGAAAAGGGATTCCACTGGAGCTCAAAGGCTGGTTATTGGAGTTATTCATTGATCCAATCTGTGAGACAAAAGCTTGCAAGGTAGAGTTCAGGCCATTTAGAGTAGAAGTAAGGTTGTTTTCCATGGCCTGTTGTCTCCGATCAATAGATTGTAGTAACTCATCATTAGGAGATGAAGAAGGACAAGTGATCTGAGGGGTCTGCTGTTGTTGTGCTGTGATCCTTGGAATTGCCTCAGATGAGGTGCTCTGTAAGGCTGGTTCTAGTTTTGCTGCCTGTTGTTGTTATTATTCCACCTCTAATTTTCCTGATTGTCTCTGCCTCCTCTGTTATTGTTGTCCCTCCAGCTCTGGTTAGAATTATCTCTCCAACCTTGGTTCGAATTGTCTTGCCACCCATGGTTGTAGCTACCACCTTGATTGTATCCTTGATTGGGACGGTCATAGAAGTTATGAGTGGCTGCCACAGTGCTGTCTTCTTACTGGAGCTGCGGACATTCATCATTATAATGGCTATAATCAGCACAGATCCCGCACACTCTCTGTGGGACTAACTGTTGGCTTTGCTGTGGTGGAGAAGGTTGAGCTTGCTGAATTTGTTGTTGATTCAATTGCACCTGCTTCAGTAAGTTGGTCATTTCACAGATACTCTGAGTTAGAGCAGTAGTCTCTTTGCTAGAGGATACTTCTGCAACATCTTTTGAACGGCCTTGTTTTTGCCTGTGATTCCGAGTAGATTCAGCTAAGTCACTGATAAATTGCCATGCCTCATCAGTGGTCTTGTACTTTTTCATAGACCCATTGCTAGCACTTTCCAATGTGGTCTTATCTTGGGGTCTCATGCCCTGTGTGACGTAGCCGAGCAACACTATCTTGTCAATCATATGGTGGGGACATGCTTCTAGAAGATTGTTGAAGCGCTCCCAATATTCATAGAGAGTCTCAGATTCGTCCTGAACAATCATGGAAATGTCTTTCCTCAGTTTATCAGTAACTTCAGCTGGAAAGAATTTTTCCAAAAATTATCTTCTAAGTGTATCCCAGTCAGAAACAGTTACTGTGGGTTGAGTGTAGTACCACTCTCTTGCTTTTCCCTCAAGAGAGAACGGAAAAGCTTTCAATAGAATAGAAGTTTCATCTGTACCATCACGCCTGACAGTAGAATAGGCTGCTTGGAAATCTCTCAGGTGCTTGATAGGCTCTTGAGCAGGTAAGCCATGAAACTTAGGCATCAAGTTGAGCAGTGCAGTCTTTATTTCAAAGTCTGTAGCCACTGTTGGGTGATGCACTTGAAACGGTTACATTGTGAAATCAGGGGCTCCAGCCTCCTGGATAGTAACTCTCCTAGGTGCTTCCATGTCACCTACACGTAAATCAACCGAATCAGCAGAAAGGGAGCTTATTTCTTCCTTAAGTGACGTTTCAGATTCGCCCTCGGAGAGGACTAACCGACGCCGAGCTTGCCTTATTCGTGAGATAGTTCTTTCAATCTCAGGATCAAATACTGGCAAGCTTGGATCAAGAAGTGAACGCGTCATTTAACGAAAGAAACATGCAGCTCATAGTAGCAAAATAAAATAAAATGTAAATAAATAAATTCCAATCAATAACTTAGCACTCTATTGCAACTCCCCGGCAACGGCGCCAAAAATTGATGTGGCGGAAATTGGTGAGTTAAGAAATTGTTATAAGAGATACGTTGCAAGTACAGTTCTTAACCAACCAAAAATCCACTTATCAATTTAGAAGGGTTGTCACAAAATTAAAATTAAAATACTGGGAGTATGAATCCTAGGTCGTCTCCCAACGAGTTGCAGAAAGGTGTGCTATTTTATTAATCAGATGTTTTCTAAAATGGTTTGAGTTGATAAATAGGAAATTAAATTAGAGAATTTATGTAATCTTAAATAAAAACCTTGACTGGGAGTAGATTAGTTGGAAGCCCTATTTTTGTTGGAGTACTCTCAAGATTAATTGATAATTGAAGGTTGTTCTGCTTAGTTATCCCTTACTAGGTAAAGGAAAGTCAAGCAAGTTGGAGAGCTATTTCTATTCACAAGTTCCAATTCTCCCCCTTTGGAAAGGATTACTGTCAGTGACTAGAGAACAATCCAACAATAAATCCAATTACAATTTTTCTCTTGAGCATTCCAACTCAAGGTCCTCCTTTCAATCAACTCCCAATCAAGTTATGGAACTACTCTCTCATTATGAATGTAAACTTCACAACATAAGAAAGGAAAATAAAGAAAGACATGATAAATAATAATTAAAAAGATCAATTAAAAATAAAAGTAGTTCTTGTATTAATAAATTCTAAAAATAATCCAATAGTAATTCTGAATAAATTGAAGACATGGAAAAGTAAGAGACAAGTAAGGAAACAAACTAGAATAATGAAGTTCTGACGAAGGTAATAACTCTTCTCAAAATCCCAATCGAAAAAGCAATCAAATCAAAATCCTAAGAACTATGAATGTGTAGAAAGAAAACCTAGAGGAGGAGTAAAATCAGATCTAAAAACTAAAATTAGGCGGAATGAATGTTGTCCCTGGTCTCTGTATGTTCCTTGGCTCTAATTTGCTTTTTTGGGCCGAAAACTGGGTCAAAACAGGGCCCAAAATTCCCCCCAGCGAATTCTACAGATTCTGCAGATCGCGCATGTCACGCGATCGCGTCATCCAGCGTTTTGCCTTGCCACGCATGCGCGTCGTCCACGCCTTCGCGTCACTTGTGCAGTTTCCAATCCGCGCAGTCGCGTGAGCCATGTGTCCGCGTCACTGCAATTTCCTCTATGTCGCGCAGTCGCATGAGCCATGCGTCTGCGTCACTTCTCGTTAGTTATCTCCTTAATTTCTTGTGTTCCTTCCATTTTTGCAAGCTTCCTTTCTAATCTCCAAGTCATTCATGCCCTATAAAGCCTGAAACACTTAACACACAGATCACGGCATCGAATGGAATAAAAGAGAATTAAAATACAAAATTAAAAGTCTCTAGGAAGCAAGTTTTCAAACATAAAGTATTTTTAGGAAGGAATTATAAATTCATGCTTATTTAATGAATAAGTGGGTAAAGATTTGATAAAACCACACAATTAAACACAATATAAACCATAAAATAATGGTTTATCAATGCACAACCTCCAAGGCATATACCTTGTGAAAAATTGGATGGAATAGACCAAGAAATTAATTCCTTAGGCAGTGATGATCATGAATCAAGCTCTCCTAGTCATGAACTTGCATCTGCAACTGAACTCCTTGAGCCTGAAGAACCTTATCCAAGTGAATACGAAGATGATGTCGAAGTAGATTTCTCTTAACCTCCAACTTATGACTTGAGTGACGAGGAAGACATAGAAGGCTTTGATCAAGACGCAGTTGCAGTTGAAGAATTTTACAAAGAAGTGGAGGAATTCACAAAAGAATACAAGGGAGTAGAGCTTACAGAACCACTGGAAACACCTATCCCAAGGCCATTACCACCTAATACAAGCTTCAAGTGGGTACAATCCTTAACATTTATCTTTACTTTTCCACTTGAATATGGTTTGCTTGAAACAGATGGCCAGCTTAGAGCTCTCTGTGGCTTTAAGAGTAAGAGGGAAATGGCTCGTACTCAGAGCTGGTGTGCAAGATTCAATAAGGTTCCACGCTTCAATTCGAAGTGCACGGATTGGTATCAAGTTCAATTGAATGGGTCTCGGAAGGCCCTTGGTCATCTTGGTGAGAATACAATTTCTAAACCGCCCAGATGGAAGAATATAGATCAAGACAAAGGCAGATTTAAAAGCAAAGTTTGGGATCCTGGAATCTATTCTGACATTCGTCACCCCAGGGGCCTGAGAATCTATTTGAAGCTGTTCAAAAACTTTACATGCCTAGTTTAGGACTCCGGAGGCTGTTGGCATTCCAAACATTGGTGGAGATTTCTGGATGAATTCAAGCACAAGCCACCATAACAGGAAACTCATCAAATGTCCAACTTAAGGATTTTAACTAAAAGTGCTAGGTGGGAGACAACCCACCATGGTATGATCGTTCCTTTTTCAATTTTCGTGATTGTTTGTCTTTATTTTATTTCATCTTCATTGAACCTGGAAGTATTCATAGCATCTATATTAGCACTGCATATGGCATATTGCATAATTGTATAAAAAAAAATATTTTACACCACACGAGCGCGCAGGCCACGGGTGGGCATGGAGTGGAAATCGGCGTAGGATCTAACGCCCAGAAAGTTGGGCTGGAATCGTGTGGCTAGTGTGCGTTTAGCACAAAACAGCCCACGCATTCGCGTCCCTGACGCGAACGCGTCACTTGCAAAACACTCATCCCACGCGAAAGCGTGAGCGACACGTCCGCATCGCGTGGATATTATGACCCCCTAAATGGAGACAGAGAGTTGCGCTGAAACGACGTTGGAAGTGTGCGTCTAGCACAATTTTCAGCGACGCGGTCGCGTGCGTCATGCGTCCACGTCACCCATCTTTTACCCAACCCACGCGATTGCGTCAATCACGTGACCACGTCGAACCCATTTCACCCTAGTCACGCAATCGCGTGCTCCACGCATTCGCGTGGATTCAAAATCACTAGCCCCAACCATGCGAAACCCTAGCCCCCCGTGTCACCGCTTTCCCTCCTAACCCCCATCTGTACTCTCTCTTCTCCCCACCCAACCACCACCACTCCCAGCCGCCACTCCGACCACCGCGCCGCCATCCCGACCGCTGCACCACCCTCGCCGACACCCCCTTCTCTTCTTTCTCTTCTTCCTCAACCACTCTCTTCCACCCCTCTCACCCACTGCCACCCCCATCACCGAGCGGCCACCACCGCGCCACCCACACATAACCGCCGGCCAACCCCCCTCCAACCCTACCCTCTTACCCCATCATCCCCTTTTCCAATCTTAACCCTCATCTACCCAGCCCCACCGAACCACCCTTGCCGCCACCGCACAACGCCGCCGCGCCACCCTCCCAGCACCGACGCGTCTCCACCACCATCTCTCTGCCCTCACCTCTATTCATACACATACATAGGGGTAGTTAATTGCATATTTTTCTGATTCTGTTCAAATTAGGATAGTTAGAGATGCATGTTTGTAGTGGATACTAGGTGGTTAGGTAGCTAGGATGTGGTTAGTAGATTTAGGCCTGATAATTGCGCCGTTCTTGTCACTTGTTTTACCTATTCTGCAATTTTGATCTGGCTATGATGTTAATACTGTTCATATGCTGTTCCTTAATGTTTCATGCTGCTGTTAAGACTATTCTTTACTACCCCTATTTTTTGTGACTCTTTGCAGTGCTTTTTAATCTCATATGAACTGTTTTTTTTTGCTGTTTACTACCCGGGAAGATCCAATTTTAGCCGGAATGCTGCCCAATTTTCTACAAATTATTTCATTTTTTTTATGCATAGGTTTTGGCAATTTTGAATATTGCATTACTTCGCTACAACCAAACCAATTCATGAATGCACGGGCTAGCATTCTTATTCCTTTCGATTCCCTGGATAGTAAATTGCATTATTGATGATTTCATTTTAATTTTTGCTACTCTCGTATCTATCTGATTTATCATCAATAACCTGATATCCTTACTTGAATTTGAGTTGACTGTTCTTTAAATTTGTGAATCTCTTGTTACCTACAAAACCGATCATCATGCAACTTACTTTAACTTTCTTTTTACTAACTCACTGCTTTAACTTTCTAACTTCCTTTCTCACTCCTAACCATTTTCACTTTCAAACTTCTCTTTTCGGTTTTTCACTGAGTACTTTAACTTTCTAACTCAGGGCTTGATCATTGCTTTTTCCTATTTAACTTGAATTCCGCTTATCATATATTTTGGATTGCATTTTTTCTCTTTTCAGACTTTTTCACTCGTATAGAATCCAAATTGCACATATCTTCAACTCATTTCATGCTTCTCTTGCTCTTTTACCACTCTGTGCTTATATTGCTATTATTCTATTTTCCTACTTGTTTTCCTACTTTTGTTCTTCAATTATATCCTGGAATTTCTGCTTTTCAGGATGTCTGACCCTCAACGCAAAGGAAAAGGCAAAGCAACCACTGGCAAAAGGAAAAGAGGCGAATCCTCTATGTCCATCCTCGACATTTTGCACGATGACTCCTGACGAGAAAAGCACTTTACCCCGCAAGAGAAGGCTGACCAGCTCCTCACTGCCTTAGATCCAGTTAAATTTGCAAACAGATACTGTGAGCTAAAGTATCCAGTGTTTGCCACTTCCAGGAACCTGTACCTGGAAAGAACTCTAAAAATTCCAGAAGAACTACAGCAGTACACCTCCGAACAGATAAAACAGAGAGGCTGGTTCTTCTTGGAATGAAACTTGAGAGAGGTCAATGCTTCCTGGGTCCGAAAATTTTACTGTAACTATTTCAAGACTTCCCTGGATGCAGTGCACCTCAGAGGGAAATAGATTTTGGTCACTGAGGAAGCTATTGAGGACATCCTCCACCTTCAGCCTAAGTCAGATCAGCCTGACGGTTACCAAAAGGGTGAAGAAGATATAAGATTTATGAGATTTGACGGGGATGCTGTCAAGCAGAGAATAGCCCTTGATCCTACTGTCCCATGGGTCATGGGAAAGAACATAGTGATGCCTAAGGGAATCAAGCTGCTATATCTGAATGATGAGGCTCGGCTCTGGCACCAGATTCTGAGCAACTATGTGATGCCGAGCACTCATGAGACAGAGCTGCCCGCTGCTATGATCACCCTCATCTGGTGTGTGATGGAGGGTAAGGACCTGTATCTTCCACGTTTCATCCGGTATTATATAGCCAGGGTCCATGTTAGAGGCACTCTCCCTTTTCCTTATCTGATCACCCAGCTCGGCCGTCGAGCTGACGTGCCTTGGGAGCTTGCTGACGAGAAGCCACCTGCTACAGACTGCAAGAAGATTATCCCTCACAGCAGGAAGTTTCAGGCTTTAGGTTACGGACCCGCATTTTTCACCGCTTCTGCTGAGGTAGCCACACCTTCAGCTACCCCTTCTTCATCTACTACTGCACCAGCTACCACCACTGCACCTCCATCGGCCTCAGAGCCCATTTACCACCTCGTGCACTGCCTATTTCAGCAGCTAGACCAGATGGAGTGCCGCAACCAGCGGCAATATGAGACATATGAGCGTCGCAACAAGCGACGCTATGAGCATTTAAAGTTGTTTCTCCGTACTAGTCACCATGACATTCCCTCTGAGCCTGACACACCATCAGAGCCATCTGAGGAGGAGGCGGCCGAGCATGAGGAGGAGACACATGCACAGAGAGCGGCTGAGCAGGCAGGACCAGAGCAGGCTGCGCCACATCATGAGGAGCACCACCAGCTATAGGCCGCAGATCCGGAGATCTCTCTACAGTCAGCGCCTCCACTGCAGTAGACAGATCCTCCTACACTTATCCAGCCTGTAGACCCTCAGGCCACCACAGAGACTCCAGCAGCCCATCCTTCCGGTGATGACACTTCTTCACACCCAGCTTGAGTGAGCATCGAGGACGATGCTATATTTTAAGTGTGGGGAGGTCGCCATCTCTAGCAAATCTTTTTGGTAAACCACTTTTCAGACTCTTTTTATCCTATTTTGTTTATTTTTATGTATTTTTTATTTTTAGTTTTTTTCAGCACTTGCACATTGTTCTTTTGCTGTACTTTTACTTTATTTTTGCATTTTACACTTTAGTTTATATCTTAGACATTTAGTTTAGTTTTCAATTCTAAACTTATTAGTTATAGAATATGTGGATTAATTAGTATAGTTTACCCTTTTAGTATAAAATAGTTTGATTTAATTGAAAATAAAAAGAAGTAAACTAGAGACTTTAACATAATCAAACATCCACACACCTTGTATATATAGCATTACATGTTAGTTAGTTAACAACATTTCTTCAAGGAGGAACACTAAGATTTTAAGGGCCACCCTAAGACTTATATTGAGTTGAATGAAAACTCTTGATTTCTACTTGCATGAGATACATAATTGATATATGATTTCTGAGCTAGAGAACACACAGCCTGTGAGTTTTGAGCTTAATTGTATGGTTACATTCAAACCATAAATTTCATTCCTATGTGTTTTGCCCTTCTTTTTCATTCTGATGTTCTTTACTTTGTTTTAATCTATATGTCCAATATAGAATATAGATACATACCAAAAGATGATTGAGGCCATCATTTGAATTTTTTCTCACTTATCCCAATTTAGCCTACCTTATACATCACCCTTGTTAGCCCCCTTGAGCTTCTTAATCCCCTCTTGTTCTATAACCACATTACTAGCCTTAAGCAGAAAAACAAAATAAAAATTCCCAGTTGAATCCTTGGTTAGCTTAAGATAGATATTGTGTACAATTTAAGTGTGGGAAATTTTATGGGAACATGGGATGATAGAAACAAAGTAGGGATTTAAATTGAATAAGTTATTTCAGAAATTTGGGAAGCATGCTCATGTGAAATCAAAATAACTAAATTACCATGTGCAAAAAAAAAATTATTTTCAGTATTTAAATAAGGGGATACAAAAATTCCCCAAATGCAAAATAAAAATCAATGCACATGGGACAAAATTTTAAAATTAAAATTAATGCATGAGCTTGTAATACAAAGTGGGAAAATTTGGGTAAATAGGTAAAGGAACTTTAAAGTATATAAAGTATGTATGTTAGGCGAGATCTTAGACTAATCAAGGATTCACTTTGTTAGCTCACTTAGCCTTATACATATACCCTTACCTTTACCTTGGCCCCATTACAACCTTGAAAAAGACCTCATGATTTTTGTATGTCTATATTCCATAATTGTTGAATGGTTAGATGAAGAACAAAGTTTTAGAAAGCAAGGATAGAAAAAGAATAGAGTGATTAACCCAATAAACACTGAGTGACTAGAGAGTAAACACAAAATCCAGTGAGTGTTCAATAGCTCATCACCATATATCTCTGCTTAATTGCTAATTGTCTTGCAAGTTTGTGAAATACTTTTACCCATCTCAATTGTAAAAGTGCTCTAACATTATCTAGGGTTTGGCTATGCATATATGATTCCTTGAGAATGTGAATTAATTTAACTACATGTAAGCTTTATATACAAGTGAATAATAACTAGAATTGCATGACTCATTTAGGTAGCTTGCATTTAAAATAGATTGCATTCCATAAGATTCCACCATTCTAACGTTAGCCTTTCTCTTGGATTTAGCATGAGGACATGCTATTGTTTAAGTGTGGGGAGGTTGATAAACCCATTTTTTATGATGTATTTTGTGCTCAATTTAAGTGATTTATTCAATTCTTCACTCAGCTATTCATGTTAATTGCATGGTTTTACTTTCCCTTCCTTATTATGTGATATATGTGAAAAACATGTTTCCTATGCTTTAAAAATATTAATTTTGATTACCCTTTATTACCATTCGATACCGTGATTTGAGAGTTAAGTATTTCCAGATCTCCTAAGGCAGGAATGGCTTAGAGGACAGAAAGGAAACATACAAAAATGGAAGGAAAGCACAAAAATGGATTTTTGAAGAAAAGGGCAGCGATGCGAACGCATGGACGACGCAGCCGCGTGCCTAGCGCGAACAGGCATCGACATGAATGCGTGACTGACACGGACACGTGCCTTGAGCAGAACGCAAATCACGCGTACGCGTGACCTACGCTAACGCGTGACAGACGCCATGCACCAGAATTTGCAGAAAACGCCCCAGCTATTTCTGGACCCTTTTTCGGCCCAATTATGAATCCAGAAACACAGAATATAAGCTAGAGAATGGAGGAATCAAAGAGGAGGATATCATGTATTCATAATTCATAAATTTAGGATTAGATGTAGTTTTTAGAGAGAGAGGTTCTCTCCTCTCTCTTAGGATTTAGGATTTGAGGATTTCTATTAGTTTAGTTCAATTCATCTTCAGTCACAGGTTCAATATTCCTTTTACTTTATATTTCTCTTTTACTTTCAGATACTTTAATGCTTTTATTTGTTAATTACTTATGTTGCCAAATTGGCTTATGAACCATTCATGTTAGGATTTTCTTTATTTAACATAAACTTAGTTATTTCAGATTTATGATTCTTATTTAGCTTTTTATATTCTTGGATTTAATTGATTAATTGGAGACTCTTGAGTTATCAAACTCATCGTGATTGATAATTGTTATTTTTGCTAATTGAATTGAATTCTGATAACTCTAGTCCTTTCTTAGGAGTTGGCTAGGATTTGAGGATCAAACTAATTAGTCCACTTGACTTTCCTTTGCTTTAGTAAAGGTTAACTAAGTAGGATTAAAACTCAATTCTCATCACCATCGAATTACTTATTCTTTATTTTAAAAACCCAAAATTCTACCTTTTCCATATCTAATAATAAGAACACCTCCCTTCAATTCCTTGAGAAGATGACCCGAGGTTTAAATACTCGGTTATCAATTTTACTGGGTTTGCTTAAGTGACAACCAAAACTTTTGTAAGAAAGAAATTCTTGTCAGTCTAGAAGCTATACTTACAACGCGAATAT
The DNA here is from genome assembly GCF_000816755.2 of Arachis ipaensis. Classification (NCBI taxonomy): domain Eukaryota; kingdom Viridiplantae; phylum Streptophyta; class Magnoliopsida; order Fabales; family Fabaceae; genus Arachis; species Arachis ipaensis. Next base: position 52,676,561 of record NC_029792.2, read on the forward strand.
ATTTGTGAAAATTCTAGATCGCGCAAGAGTTTCGCTCTTTTTCGAAGCTCTTCTAAGGATAGTTGAAACCTTGGTCCAAAAGATTAGACATGGCTTAACAGCCAGCCAGGATTCAACACATCTCATGAAACTCTAGAATTCATTCTTAAAAATTTTGAAAAACATAGAATAAAATTTTTTTTCTTTTTGATTTTTCAAAAATAAGAATAATAAAAAAAAGCTTAAAAATTAAAATAAAATTACCTAATCTGAGCAACAAGATGAACCGTCAATTGTCCAAACTCGAACAATCCCCGGCAACGGTGCCAAAAACTTGGTGCACAAAATCGTGATTGTTCATTCCCCAGCAACGGCGCCAAAAACTTGGTACGCATGTTCATAATCTCAATTTTTTTTCACAACTTTGCATAACTAACCAGCAAGTGCACTGGGTCGTCCAAGTAATAAACCTTACGTGAGTAAGGGTCGATCCCACAGAGATTGTCGGCTTGAAGCAAGCTATGGTCATCTTGTAAATCTCAGTCAGGCGAATTCAAATAGTTATGGAGATTTGATAATTAAAATATAAATAAAATATAAAATAAGATAGAGATACTTATGTAATTTATTGGTGAGAATTTCAGATAAGCGTATGGAGATGCTTTGCTCATTCTGAATCTCTGCTTTCCTACTGCCTTCATTCAATCATTCATACTCCTTTCCATGGCAAGCTATATGTTGGGCATCACCGTTGTCAATGGCTACTTTCCGTCCTCTCTGTGAAAATGGTCCAAATGCGCTATCACCGCACGGCTAATCATCTGTCGGTTCTCGATCATGTTGGAATAGGATCCATTGATCCTTTTGCGTCTGTCACTACGCCCAACACTCGCGAGTTTGAAGCTCGTCACAGTCATCACTTTCCAGATCCTACTCGAAATACCACAGACAAGGTTTAGACTTTCCAGATCTCAGGAATGGCCGCCAATAATTTTAGCTTATACCACGAAGACTCCGATCTTTCGGAATGGAGGTGGTACGCAGAAATTGTGACGGTTCCATTCCTTGGTAACGGCGCTGAAAACTTTATACGCACGTTCATAATCTTAATTCTTTGTCACAACTTCGCACAGCTGACCAGCAAGTGCACTGGGTTGTCCAAGTAATAAACCTTACGTGAGTAAGGGTCGATCCCACGGAGATTGTCGGCTTGAAGCAAGCTATGGTCACCCTGTAAATCTCAGTCAGGCTGATTCAAAAGGTTATAGAGTTTTAATAATTAAAAGATAAATAAAACATAAAATAGGATAGAGATACTTATGTAATTCATTGGTGAGAATTTCAGATAAGCGTATAGAGATGCTTTCGTTCCTCTGAACCTCTGCTTTCCTGCTGTCTTCATCCAATCATTCCTACTCCCTTCCATGGCAAGCTTTATGTAGGGCATCACCGTTGTCAATGGCTACGTCCCATCCTCTCTGTGAAAATGGTCCAATGCGCTGTCACTGCATGGCTAATCATATGGCGGTTCTCGATCATACTGGAATATGATTTACTATCCTTTTGCGTCTGTCACTACGCCCAGCACTCACGAGTTTGAAGCTCGTCACAGCCATCCCTTCCCAGATCCTACTCAGAATACCACAGACAAGGTTTAGACTTTCCGGATCTCAAGAATGGCCATCCATGGGTTCTAACTTATACCACGAAGATTCTAATATCTCGGACTCGGTCTTCTGTATTAGATATCTAAGAGATACTCATTCTAGCTTGTTTGCATGTAGAACGGAAGTGTTTGTCAGGCACGCATTCATAGGTGAGAATGATGATGAGCATCACATAATCATCACATTCATCATGTTCTTGGGTGCGAATGGATATCTTAGAGAAGGAATAAGCTTGAATTGAATAGAAAAACAGTATTACTTTGTATTAATTCATGAAGAACAGCAGAGCTCCACACCTTAATCTATGGTGTGTAGAAACTCTACCGTTAAAAATACATAAGTGATAAGGTCTAGGCATGACCAAATGGCCAGCCCCCATGATCTAAGAACTAAACGTCTAGAGATCTCTAAATACAATAGTAAAAAGTCCTATTTATGCTAAACTAGTTACTAGGGTTTACAGAAATGAGTAACTGATGCAAAAATCCACTTCTGGGGCCCACTTGGTGTGTGCTTGGGCTGAGCATTGAGATTTACACGTGTAGAGGCTTCTCTTCGAGTTGAACGCCAGTTTGTAACCTGTTTCTGGCGTTTAACTCCACTTTGCAACCTGTTTCTGGCGTTTGACTCCAGAATGAAGCATGGAACTGGCGTTCAACACCGGTTTACATCGTCTATCCTTAATAAAAGTATGAACTATTATATATTTCTAGAAAGCCCTGGATGTCTACTTTCCAACACAGTTGGAAACGCACCATTTGGAGTTCTGTAGCTCCAGAAAATCTACTTTGAGTGCAGGAAGGTCAGAATCCAACAGCATCTGCAGTCCTTCTTCAACCTCTGAATCTGATTTTTGCTCAAGTCCCTCAATTTCAGCCAGAAATTACCTGAAATCATAGAGAAACACACAAACTCATAGTAAAGTCTAGAAATGTGAATTTTAATTAAAAACTAATAAAAATATACTAAAAACTAACTAAATCATATTAAAAACTATGTAAAAACAATGCCAAAAAGCATATAAATTATCCGCTCATCACAACACCAAACTTAAATTGTTGCTTGTCCCCAAGCAACTGAAAATCAAATAGGATAAAGAGAAGAGAATATACTATAAATTCCAAAATACCAATGAAACTTAGCTCTAATCAGATGAGTGGGACTTTTAGCTTTTTGCCTCTTGAATAGTTTTAGCATCTCACTTTATCCATTGAGGTTCAGAATGATTGGCATCTATAGGAACTTAGAATTCAGATAGTGTTATTGATTCTCCTAGTTCAGTATGTTGATTCTTGAACACAACAGCTTGGTTTAGCCACTTAGGCCAGGATTTTATTCTTTTAGGCCCTCCTATCCAATGATGCTCAAAGCCTTGGATCCTTTTTTATTACCCTTACCTTTTGGTTTTAAGGGCTATTGGCTTTTTGCTCTTGCCTTTTGGTTTAAAGAGCTTTTGGCTTTTTCTGCTTGCTTTTTCTTTTTCTTTCTCTTTTTTTTGCCATTTTTTTTGCAAGCTTTTGTATTCACTGCTTTTTCTTGCTTCAAGAATCATTTTTATGATTTTTCAGATTATCAAATAACATGTCTCCTTTTCATCATTCTTTCAAGAGCCAACATATTTAACATTCATAAACAACAACTTCAAAAGACGTATGCACTGTTCAAGCATTCATTCAGAAAACAAAAAGTGTTGCCACCACATCAAAATAATTAAACTAGTTTCAAGGATGAATTCGAAACCATGTACTTCTTGTTCTTTTGTAATTAAAACATTTTTCATTCAAGAGAGGTGATGGATTCATATTCATAACTTTAAGGCATAGACACATAGACACTAATGATCATGTAATAAGACACAAATATAAATAAACATAAAGCTCAAAAATTGAAAAATAGGAAAATAAATAAACAAGGAGATTAAGGAATGAGTCCACCTTAGTGAGGGTGGCGTCTTCCTCTTCTTGAAGAACCAATGGTGCTTTTGAGCTCCTCTATGTCTCTTCCTTGTCTTTCTTGCTCCTCCCTCATAGCTCTTTGATCTTCTCTAATTTCATGGAGGATGATGGAGTGCTTGATAAACCACTATTTTATGGTTTATATTGTGTTTAATTGTGTGGTTTTATCATGATCCTGACCCACTTATTCATTAAAATAGCATGCAATTATATTTCCTTCCTGAAACTATTACATGAGTGAAAACTGCTTCCTAGAGACTTTTAATTGTACATTTTACTTCTCCTTTATTCCATTCGATGTCGTGATCTGTGTATTAAGCGTTTCAGGCTTGATAGGGCAAGAATGAGTTGGAGATTGGAAAGGAAGCTAGCAAAAATGGAAGGAACACAAGAAATTGAGGAGATGACCAGCGAGAAGCGACGCGGCTGCATGGGCGACGCGACCGCGCGGAGAAGATCAAATCGCAGTGACGCGACCGCATGGATGACGCAACCGCGTGGCATGGAATAGCACGAGTGACGCGGCCGCATGGACGACGCGTCCGCGTGGCAAAGCAGAAACGTGAATGACGCGTCCGCATGAGCGACGCGATCGCGTGACGTGCGCGATCTACATAATTTGCAGATTCACTGGGGACGATTTCGGGCCCTATCTTGACCCAGTTTTTGGCCCGAAACAGCAGACTAGAGCCAGAGAACATGCAGAAACCAAGGACAACATTCATTCTACACAGTTTTAGTTTTAGATCTAGTTTTTGCTCCTCCTCTAGGTTTTCTCTCTACATATTGATAGTTCTTAGGATTTTAGTTTTTTCTTACTTTTTTGGCATTGGAACACTGAGAAGAGTTATTACCTCATCGAGACTTCGTCATTCTAGTTCGTTTTCTTCAATTGGTTTAATCTTCCATGTTCCTTGCTTTGTTTAATTTTACCATTGGAATATTCTTAGGATTATTTAATACAAGGATCACTTTTATTTTTAATTGATTATTTTAACTTTATTTACAATGTCTTTCTTTAATTCCTTTTTATATGCTATGAATTTTACATTCACAATGAGCGAGTAGTTCCCTAACTTGATGGGGAATTGATTGAAAGGAACCCTTGAGTTAGAAGGCTTGAAAGAGAAATTGTAATTGGGTTTATGGTTGGATTGCCTCCTAATCACTAACACCAATCCCTTTTTATTAAGTGGATTGCAACTTGTGAACGCACATAGCAATCCAACTTGTTTGACTTTCCTTCACCTAGCGAAGGATAACTAAACAGGATAACCTTTAATTGTCAATTAATCCTGAGAGCATTCTAACAATAATAGGGATTCCAACTAATCAATTCCCAGTCAAGGCCTTTATTTACATTATTCAAATTTACCAATTTAATTTCCTGTTTGCCCAATTCAAACTTTTTTTTGAAAACCTCTGATTAATAAAATAGCACACTTTTCTGCAACTCGTTAGGAGACGACCTGGGATTCATACTCCCAGTATTTTAAATTCAATTTTCTGTGACACCTTTCTAAATTGAGGAGCAGATTTCTGGCAAGTTAAGAACTATACTTACAACGTAAATATTTTAACAATTTTTAATTTGCCAATTTCTGCACACCATCAATTTTGGGCGCCGTTGCCGGGGAGTTGCAATAGAGTGCTAAAGTTATTAATTAGAATTTCTTTATTTGCATTTTATTTTATTTTCCTACTATGAGCTGCATGTTTCTTTCGTCAAGTGACGCGTTCACTTCCTGATCCGCGCTTGCTAATATTCGATCCTGAAATTGAAAGGACTATTTCACGAATAAGGTGAGCTCGGCGTCGGTTAGTCCGCTCTGAGGGCGGATCTGAAAGTGAACTTGAGGAAGAAACCAGCTCCGGTTCTACTGATTCGGTTGATTCACGTGCAGATGACATGGCAGCTAGGAGAGTTACCATCCAAGAGGAAGGAGCCCCTGATTTTACAATGCAACCGTTTCAAGCGCATCACCCAGCGGTGGCTACAGATTTTGAAATAAAGACCGCACTGCTCAATTTGATGCCCAAGTTTCATGGCTTACCTGCTCAAGAGCCCATCAAGCACCTGAGAGATTTCCAGGCAGCCTGTTCTACTGTCAGGCGAGATGGTACAGATGAAACTTCAATTCTGCTGAAAGCTTTCCCGTTTTCTCTTGAGGGAAAGGCAAGAGAGTGGTACTACACTCAACCCCTAGCAAATGTATCCAACTGGGATACGCTCAGAAAAGAGTTTTTGGAGAAATTCTTTCCATCTGAAGTTACTGATAAACTGAGGAAAGACATTTCCACGATTGTTCAAGATGACAACGAGACTCTCTTTGAATACTGGGAGCGCTACAATAATCTTCTGGAAGCATGCCCCCACCACAGGATTGACATGATAGTATTACTCAGCTATATCACACAGGGTATGAGGCCCCAAGATAAGACCACATTGGAAAGTGCTAGCAATGGGTCTATGAAGAAGTACAAGACCACTGATGAGGCATGGCAATTAATCAACAACTTAGCTGAATCTACTAGGAACCACAGACAGAAGCAAGGCCGTTCAAAAGCCATTGCAGAAGTATCCTCTAGCAGAAAGACTGCTGCTCTAGCTCAGAGTATCTGTGAAATGACCAACTTACTGAAGCAGA
>NC_029792.2:52683305-52684822 GCF_000816755.2 Arachis ipaensis
TTTTCTCTTGAGGGAAAAGCAAGAGAGTGGTACTACACTCAACCCCTAGCAAACGTATCCATCTGGGATACGCTTAGAAAAGAGTTTTTGGAGAAGTTCTTTCTAGCTGAAGTTACTGATAAACTAAGGAAAGACATTTCCACGATTGTTCAAGATGACAACGAGACTCTCTTTGAATATTAGGAGCGCTTCAATAATCTTCTGTAAGCATGCCCCCACCACATGATTGACAAGATAGTGTTACTCAGCTATGTCACACAGGGCATGAGGCCCCAAGATAAAACCACATTGGAAAGTGCTAGCAATGGGTCTATGAAGAAGTACAAGACCACTAATGAGGCATGGCAATTGATCAACGACTTAGCTGAATCTACTAGGAACCACAGACAGAAGCAAGGCCGTTTAAAAGCCGTTGCAGAAGTATCCTCTAGCAGAGAGACTGCTGCTCTGACTCAAAGTATCTGTGAAATGACCAACTTGCTGAAGCAAATGCAATTGAATCAACAACAAGTTCAGCAAGCTCAACCTTCTCCAGCACAGCAAAGCCAACAGTTAGTCCCACAGAGAGTTTGCAGAATTTGTGCTGATTATAACCATTATACTGATGAATGCCCGCAACTCCAACAGGAAGACAACATGGTGGCATCTACCCATAACTTCTATGACCGCCCCAACCAAGGGTACAATCAAGGTGGAAATCATAACCATGGATGGCAGGACAATTTTAACCAGAATTGGAGGGACAACAATAACAGAAGAGGCAAAGATAATCAGGAAAATCAGAGGTGGAATAATAATAATAATAGGCAGCAGAACCAACCTTATAGAGCACCTCACCTGAGGCAATCCCAAGGACCACAGAATACCCAACAGCAGACCTCTCAATTTACTCATTCTTCTTTATCTCCTAATGAAGAGTTACTACAATCTTTTGAGCAGAGGCAACAGACCATGGAAAATAACATTATGAATAACATTAATGCCAGTCTGAATGGTCTGACCTCTAGTTTGCAAGCTCTTGTTTCACAGATTGGATCAATGCAAAATTCTAGTAACCAACCTTCAAGCTCCACTGGAATCCCCTCTCAACCATTACCCAATCCAAAGGGAGGCATTAATGCCATCACCCTGAGGTCCGGAACCACATTGCAGGAGAGGAATCAGGAGGAGCCAAGCTCACCAGAACACACCTCAGCTAAAGAGGTAGTAGAAATAGAAGATGTTGAAGAGGAAGAGGACATACAGGACATAGCTGAAAAAGAAGAAGTCCAACCACAGGAGGAAGCACCGAGAGGCGCAGACACTGCAGAAAACACCACTCTTATTCCATTTCCACAACTTGCAAGGAAGCCCAGGAAGCAGCTGGAGCCTGATCCCAAAATGGTAGAAATATTCGAAAAGGTTGAGGTAACCGTTCCTCTTTTTGATGTTATTCAACAAGTACCTAAATATGCAAAGTTTCTAAAAGATTTATGTATACATAAAGACAAAATTAATGAATTAGAAACTATTCCTTT
>NC_029792.2:52685418-52790768 GCF_000816755.2 Arachis ipaensis
AGTTCACAAGGAAGAATTAGAAGAGAGGCACACTGGACAAGGTCCATGTGTGGGGACCCTCTTAACTGACAATGAGGGCACTTCGCCATTTTCACAAGCTCCAGATAATCCAGAGCCTGCCCATGATCAGAAGTTAGAGTTGAAACCACTCCCTTCACATCTCAAATATGCTTATCTTGAAGATGAGCAGAAGTTTCCGGTTATCATTGCAAGGGAACTTACTTCTCAACAAGAAGAGCAGTTACTTGATGTACTGAGGAAGCACAAGAAGGCAATTGGGTGGAGTTTGGCAGACATAGTAGGCATCAACCCTCAAGTATGTGAGCATAGAATATTTTTAGAAGAGGGAGCAAGACCTGTCCGTCAACCCCAAAGGAGATTGAATCTCACTATCTTGGAAGTTGTCAAAAAGGAAGTAACTAGACTATTGGAAGCAGGTATCATCTATCCCATTTCAGACAGTGAATGGGTTAGCCCCGTACAAGTGGTGCCCAAGAAGTCTGGAGTCACTACAGTGAAGAATGAGCATGGAGAACTCATAGCAACTAGAGTTCAGAATGCTTGGAGAGTCTGCATTGATTACAGGCGTCTCAACCAAGCAACTCGTAAGGATCACTACCCACTTCCATAGATTGATCAAATGCTGGATCGCCTGTCAGGTAAATCACATTATTGCTTTTTAGATGGTTACACAGCTTATTTCCAGATTCATATAGCGCTTGAGGATCAAGAAAAGACCACTTTTACATGTCCTTTTGGGATTTATGCTTACAAACGAATGCCCTTTGGCTTGTGCAATACACCAGCTACTTTCCAAAGGTGCATGATGAGTCTTTTCTCTGATCTTATTGAGGACTGTATGGAGGTTTTTATGGATGATTTTAGTGTTTATGGTGATTCTTTTAGCCTTTGCTTAGATGGATTATCTAGAGTACTGGATAGATGTGTCAGTACAAACCTTGTATTAAATTTTGAAAAATGTCACTTTATGGTAAAACAAGGGATTGTACTAGGACATGTGGTATCTAATACTGGCATTTCTGTAGACCCAGCAAAGGTGAATGTTATTTCTAGTTTACCTTACCCCTCTTCTGTGAGGGAAGTCCATTCGTTCCTTGGCCATGCAGGTTTTTACAATAGATTTATTAAGGACTTTAGTAAGGTAGCACTTGTCTTATCCAGATTACTACAGAAGGATATTGAGTTCGAGTTCAGTGAAGATTGCAAACAAGCATTTGATAAGTTAAAAGCCGCACTGACTCAAGCTCCAATTGTAAGAGGACCAGACTGGAGCCAGCCGTTTGAAATCATGTGCGATGCTTCCAACCATACAGTAGGAGTAGTGCTGGCTCAGCGCGAAGCAATCGTGAGTGATCAAGGCACCCATTTTTGTAACAGGAGACTAACAGGACTAATGAAAAAGCATGGGATAATTCATAACGTTGCAACAGCATACCATCCTCAGACCAATGGACAAGCCGAGGTGTCAAATCGAGAGATAAAGCGTATCTTGCAGAAGATAGTCAAACCTCATAGAAGAGACTGGAGCACCAGGCTACAAGATGCACTCTGGGCATACAGAACAGCATACAAAACACCAATTGGGATGAGTCCGTGCCGCTTAGTTTATGGAAAAGCTTGTCATCTCCTTGTTGAGGTAGAGCACAAAGCCTTTTGGGCAGTCAAGGAGTGCAACATGGGGATGGAGAACGCCGGAGCTGAAAGGAAGTTGGAACTGCAAGAACTGGAAAGCATTCGCCTAGAAGCTTATGAGAACTCAAGACTATACAAGGAAAAGATGAAGGCTGCACACGATCAGCACATCAAGAGGAAAGAGTTCCAACCTGGGGATTTAGTCCTCCTTTACAAATCTCGTCTGAGGCTCATGCCAGGCAAGTTGAGATCCAGATGGGAAGGTCCATACAGAGTAGAGAAGGCCGAACCGTACGGAGTTTATCACCTAAGCCATCCTTCACACTCTGAACTTATCAACGTTAATGGACACCGTTTGAAGCTATACCATGGCGAGAAGATACAGAAAAATAAGGAGCTTGAGATCTTCCTCTTGGAAGATCCCCACATAGCAGAAGATTGAGCTAGTGGAGCGTCCAACTTACGGACGTTAAAGCAAAGTGCTAGGTGGGAGACAACCCACCATGGTATGATCGGTCTTTTCTTTTTTTTTAGTTTTTCCTATTTAATAACTCTTCTCTTTATCAGTACCTTCGTGCATCTGCATCGGCATTATTTCTATAAAAAAAAAAGAGAAAGAGAAAATGCCACGCGACGCGACCGCATCAGCGACGCGTCCGCGTGGCAAGGAGAGGAGAGAAAAATAAAAACGAACAGAGAGTCATGATGGAGCATGGCTGGAGGCATGCCAGTGGCACAAATCAACCCACGTGACTGTGTCGCCGACGCGTCCGCGTCATATGGGCATAATGGCCTCCCACGCGGCCGCGTGCCCTGATTTTCGACGTAAAACGGGTGCACAGCTGAAAGTTGTGCTAGAGTGGTGCTGGACTGGCGCTGGACGCGCAATCCCCTTCATGCGACCGCGTGCCCCACGCGGCCGCGTCGTTTCCTTCTGAAGCCCACTCACGCGATCGCATGCCCCACGCGATTGCGTCACCTAGAATTTGGCATTTAATGATTTTGAACAGAGAGTTGTGCGAGTGCAAGGCAACCCTCGCGCCATTGGCACAAATTGGGTCACGCGACCGCATGCCCCATGCGATCGCGTCGCTTGCGGTCCACAGTTTCTCTAATTTTGTCAAATATCATATCTTTTTCTCTCCAAATCCTATTTTTCTCTTTTCCCTCCCTATTTCTTCCTTCTCTCTTCTTCCTTCTATCTCACCTTTCACTCTCTCTCCCTCACCTCTATTAACAAGGTTTTATTTTCTTCTTCACCCTTTTCTTTTCTATCTTTCTTCTTATTTTATATGTTATTTCCTTTTCTTTTCTATTTCTTTTCATTATTCATATTTTCTTCCTACTTCTTTCCTTTTTACATGGTGTTAGAATTTTATTTGAGTTATTATTTTTCATTATATGCTTGTGGATTGTTGCAAATTGTTTGACAATTATATATTATTTTCTTTAAAGGGTTGCTTGCATGTTCACTTTAATACTTTCTATAATTTATTTACCTTGCATGCTATGTGTTTGTGAAAAAGCCCATATGGCATTATGCACTTCTCTATGTTATTCTACTATTCAATGCTTGCTTTTCACAAATCCCCTTTACTATTATATTAATTGAATTTAATTGTCAATACAAACGTGATGGTTTGTTACAAAGTAATGCTTGGTCTATGCTACTTATGCCCTTTGCCAGCATGCCAATAAACACCTTGCATTCACTTGTCATCATATGCACTAACTATTCTCCATTAATGATCTTTCACATGTACTCATGAGCATGTGTTGACATCATTTACCTTTTAATGTGCATTTACAACTATCCCTTTTTCGTTCTCTTCATTGCTATATATCTCTTTGAATTTAATTTACCTTCTCTTCCCTTTTTCAGGATGGCCACCAAGAAAAGAAAAGAGAAAGCTACTCCCAAACCTCCAACAAGAAGAGGAACTAAAAGAGCACTAGTGGCAGAGCCTTCTTCAACTGCAGTCAAGCCCTCAACAAAAAGAGTTAAGAGGATCATAAAGGTTGATGAAAAGGAGAAAGCCTTTCCAGCAAAGGACACTGCACGATTTCCAAATCACTATTGTGAGCAGATATTCCCTCTTCTAGCTGAGAGGAGTTACAACAACGAACACCTTCTTATCCTCCCGCCCAACATTGCTACTTTTGTTGAGCCGCAAATTGAACGACGACAATGGGGTTTCCTACGGAGACAGCCAAGGCAGGTCAATCTCTCTTGGGTAGTCGAGTTCTACTCTAACATCTACCTGCCCACTCTGCAGTCTGTCTATGTACGTCAGAAGCAAGTCCCCATTACAGAAGAGGCCATTCGACAAGCTCTAAGTCTTCCCCTTATTCCAGAAGGACTGGACACCTTTCAAGAAGCTGCACTCAAGCGCCAACAGTACCAATTTGATTGGGAAGATGTTCTCAGAGTTATCGCATTACCTGGCAACCGTTGGATCTACGGATACCATCGTACCCGCCCTAAGGGAATATTGGCTTCAGCACTTACCTTGGAGGCTCGCGTATGGGCACAAATCATGTCTGATTACATCTTTCTGAGCACTCACGAGTCCTCCTTTACTGCGGACATGGCCGTTCTACTATGGTGTATCCTTACAGGCCAGCCTCTGAATCTACCAAGACATATCCAGAATGCTATGGAACATGTACAAATTGCGGGCAACTTACCTTTTCCCGCCTTAGTCTCAGATCTTGTCTCAGCAGCTGGAGTTTCCTACAGAGCTGGAGACACCAAAGCCATGCTCCCATGGGATTATCAGTGTGTCCCCAATGGGAAGTACCTCAGACTTTTAGCAGCCACTACAAGCCTCCCCACTGCTCCGGTTGAAGATATCCCTTCTTCACCACCACTAGCACCTACAACAGATGAGCTGCTCCAGCAAATAATCCAAAGGTTGGATCGGCAAGAACAGAAAGCGAAGTTAAGAGAGCACTGTAATGAGTGCCGATTTAAACACCTCAAAGAGCTACTCAAGGGAAAATTCAAGGACTCAGACACCCCAGACTCCACTTACTTTACCAGCACAAGGAGCCATGATGGTCCCGACTGTAGAGATATTGCTACCAGCCCACCCCTGTTCCTGACAGTTGGCATCGAGGACGGTGTAAAGCCTTAAGTGTGGGGAGGTCGGTCAGTACCTGACTTCCGGAGGTAACTTCTCTTCCCTAGCACCAATAAATTAGGATATTTAGTTAGTTTTTTCTTTCTTTTATAGAATAGGATAAATTGCATTGTAATAGGTTAGTTGCATGCATGCTCTACTTGATTGAAAAGACAATAAGTTTCTTCTAAGACTCTATCTTTGGAACAAAATTTCACTAATTTTTAAAATTTTTATGATAAATTTGCTTGAAGTTATATATTTGGAACATGATGTTTGAGCTAAAGAACACACAACCTGTGAAGATTTGAGCCTTTATGCATGGTTACATTATTTAACCATAATTATTTTATTCCTGTGTGTTTACTTCTCTATGATTGTACTCTGTATTTTGTTTCATCCTATATGTCCAATATTTATTATATTTATATACTTGCACATGATTGAGGCCATTATTTGTTTAAACTCACTTATCCAAATTAAGCCTACCCTTTTCAATTACCTTTGTTAACCACTTTGAGCCTTTAAATCCCATTTGTTCTATATTTCACCACATTACTAGCCTTAAGCGGAAAGACAATTGTATATCCCAAATTGAATCTTTGGTTAGCTTAAGATAGAATTGTGTGTGCTAGTTAAGTATGGGAAATTATGGGAACAAAAGTTATTAAGGGAATGTGTCATGATAATTTAAGGGGAATTTGGATACCTACTCATGTGAAACTATAAGAATAAAAAAAAAAATCTATGTGCATTGGCAAGCTATATTTATTCTTATGTTTCTATGTAAAAGAAATAAAAAAAATCCAAAAATATCTAATAAATAAATAAGGGGACAAAATTACCCCAATTTAAGAATTCAAAAGTCAATGCACATATGATAAAAATTAAAATAAAAAGTTGATACATGAGTATGGAATGTAAAAGGGGAATTCTGGGTAGCTAGGTATGAATTCTAAGATTACGCAAGTTATATAGGTTAGGTTGATGCTTGGGTTAATTAAAGATTCAATTTATAAGCTCACTTGACCATACATGTATCCCTACCTACCTTGGCCCCATTACAACCTTGAAAAGACCTCATGATGTTTGCATTGGTATATTAACTGTTGTTGATTGGTTAGGAGAAGAACAAAAGTTAGAAAACATGATTAGAGAAGGATAGAGTGATTACCCTATACACTAGAGAGATTAGAGCGTACATACATCATCAGTGAGGGTTCAATACTTGAATTTTCATGTTCCCTGCTTGCATGAGCTATCCTCTTGCATTTTTATCTGCTCTTACTTTATAAGAATTGAATTAGTGGAATTTGAATTATAATTGTTTTGAAGAACTTATTTACTTTTGATCAAGTGGACAAGAATCATATAGTTGCATTCATATATATATATAGGATTGCATTGCATTGCATGAGTTTCTGCATGTTCATACTTGTTTACTTTATCTCCTTCAATTAAGCATGAGGACATGCTAATATTTAAGTGTGGGGAGGTTGATAAACCACTATTTTATGGTTTATATTGTGTTTAATTGTGTGGTTTTATCATGATCCTGACCCACTTATTCATTAAAATAGCATGCAATTATATTTCCTTCCTGAAACTATTACATGAGTGAAAACTGCTTCCTAGAGACATTTAATTGTACATTTTACTTCTCCTTTATTCCATTCGATGCCGTGATCTGTGTATTAAGCGTTTCAGGCTTGATAGGGCAAGAATGAATTGGAGATTGGAAAGGAAGCTAGCAAAAATGGAAGGAACACAAGAAATTGAGGAGATGACCAGCGAGAAGCGACGCGGCTGCATGGGCGACGCGACCGCGCGGAGAAGATCAAATCGCAGTGACGTGACCGCATGGATGACGCAACCGCGCGGCACAGAATAGCACGAGTGACGCGGCCGCATGGACGACGTGTCCGCGTGGCAAAGCAGAAATGCGAATGACCCTATCTTGACCCAGTTTTCGGCCCGGAACAGCAGACTAGAGCCAGAGAACATGCAAAAACCAAGGACAACATTCATTCTACACAGTTTTAGTTTTAGATCTAGTTTTTGCTCCTCCTCTAGGTCTTCTCTCTACATATTGATAGTTCTTAGGATTTTAGTTTTCTCTTACTTTTTTGGCATTGGAACACTGAGAAGAGTTATTACCTCATCGAGACTTCGTCATTCTAGTTCGTTTTCTTCACTTGGTTTAATCTTCCATGTTCCTTGCTTTGTTTAATTTTACCATTGGAATATTCTTAGGATTATTTAATACAAGGATCACTTTTATTTTTAATTGATTATTTTAACTTTATTTACAATGTCTTTTTTTAATTCCTTTTTATATGCTATGAATTTTACATTCACAATGAGCGAGTAGTTCCCTAACTTGATGGGGAATTGATTGAAAGGAACCCTTGAGTTGGAAGGCTTGAAAGAGAAATTGTAATTGGGTTTATGGTTAGATTGTCTCCTAATCACAAACACCAATCCATTTTTATTAAGTGGATTGCAACTTATGAACGCACATAGCAATCCAACTTGTTTAACTTTCCTTCACCTAGCGAAGGATAACTAAACAGGATAACCTTTAATTGTCAATTAATCCTGAGAGCATTCTAACAATAATAGGTATTCCAACTAATCAATTCCCAGTCAAGGCCTTTATTTACATTATTCAAATTTACAAATTTAATTTCCTGTTTGCCTAATTCAAACTTTTTTTTGAAAACCTCTGATTAATAAAATAGCACACTTTTCTGCAACTCGTTGGGAGATGACCTGGGATTCATACTCCCAGTATTTTAAATTCAATTTTCTGTGACACCTTTCTAAATTGAGGAGCAGATTTCTGGCAAGTTAAGAACTATACTTACAACGTAAATGTTTTAACAATTTTTAATTTGCCAATTTCTGCACACCATCAGTGCTCTTGGTGCTCCACCCTTAGTTGTCCCATGTTGGAACTTAATTCTCCTAGGGAAGTGTTGATTTGTTCCCAATAGTTTTGTGGAGGGATGTGCATCCCTTGAGGCATCTCAGGGATCTCATGGTGAGGAATTTCCTCATGTTGAGGTCCATGATCTCTTGTTTATTCCATCTTTTTCTTAGTGATGGGCTTATCCTCTTCAATGATGATATCTCCCTCTATGTTAATTCCAGCCAAATTGCAGAGGTGGCAAATGAGGTGAGGAAAGGCTAACCTTGCCCAAGTGGAGGACTTGTCAGCCACCTTGTAGAGTTCTTGAGGTATGATCTCATGAACCTCCACCTCTTCTTCAATCATGATACTATGGATCATGATGGCCCAGTCTATAGTAACTTTAGACCGGTTATTCGTAGGAAGGATTGAGCGTTGAATGAACTCTAGCCATACCCTAGCCACTGGTTTAAGGTCATGCCTTCTTAATTGAACCGGCTTGCCTCTTGAGTCAATTTTCCATTGAGCTCCTTCCTCACATATGTCTATGAGGACTTGGTCCAACCTTTGATCAAAGTTGACCCTTCTTGTGTAGCGGCGTGCGTTCTCTTCCATCATTGGCAAGTTGAACGCCAGCCTTACATTTTCCGGACTGAAATCTAAGTATTCCCCCAAACCATAGTAAGCCAATGCTTTGGATTTGGGTTCACACTTTGATCATGGTTCCTTGTGATCCATGCATTTGCATAGAACTCTTGAACCATTATGATCCCGACTTGTTGAATGGGGTTGGTGAGAACTTCCCAACCTCTTCTTTGGATTTCAAGTCGGATCTCCGGATACTCATTCTTCTTGAGCTTGAAAGGAACCTCAGGGATCACTTTCTTCTTGGCCACAACTTCATAGAAGTGGTCTTGATGGACCTTTGAGATGAATCTCTCCATCTTCCATGACTCAGAGGTGGAAGCAATTGCCTTCCCTTTCCTCTTTCTAGAGGTTTCTCTGGCCATAGGTGCCATAAATGGTTATGGAAAAACAAAAAGCAATACTTTTACCACACCAAACTTAAAATGTTTGCTCGTCCCCGAGCAAAAGAAGAAAGAAAGAAGTAGAAGAAGAAGAGAAATGGAGGAGAGGGAGAGAGAGGTGTTTTCGGCCAAGGGGTGAAGAAAGGGTTGTGTTGTGTGAAAATGAAGAAGGAATGAGGGGTTTATATAGGAGTGGTGGGAGGGTTAGGGTTCGGCTATTAGGGTTGGGTTTGGGAGGGAAATTATTTTGAATTTGAAGTTAGGTGGGGTTTTTGGGGAAGAGAGGATGAATGTGAGTGGTGAAGAGGTGATAGGGAAGAGTGATTGAGTTGATTGGTGAGGGGTATTTGGGGAAGAGAGTTATGAAAAGGTGTGAAGAGGAGAGAAAAAAAGTAGGTGGGGATCCTGTGGGATCCACAGATCCAGTGGGGCCAAGGACTTAACATCCCTGCTCCAATTAGGCGTGTAAAACGCCCTTGCTGTGCAATTATGGCGTTTAACGCCACTTCCATGCTTGTTTCTGGCGTTAAACGCCAGTTCCATGCTTGTTTCTGGCGTTAAACGCCCAAATGGAGCTTGTTTCTGGTGTTTAACGCCAGCTTTCCTCTGGGTGCAATCTTGGCATTTAAACGCCAGACTGCTTCTTATTTCTGGCGTTTAACGCCAGTTTCATGCTTTGTTATGACATTAAACGCCAGCCAGATGCTCCTTACTGGCGTTTAAACGCCAGTAAGCTCTTCCTCCAGGGTGTGCTATTTTCAATGCTGTTTTTCATTCTGTTTTTGATTTTTTAGTAGTTTTTGTGACTCCACATGATCATCAACCTAATAAAACATGAAATAATAAAGAGAAAATAAAATAAAATTGATTAAATAACGTTGGGTTGCCTCCCAACAAGCACTTCTTTAATGTCAATAGCTTGACAGTGAGCTCTCATGGAGCCTCACAGATGTTCAGAGCATTGTTGAGACTTGCCAACACCAAACTTAGAGTTTGGATATGGGAGTTCAACACCAAACTTAGAGTTTGGTTGTGGCCTCCCAACACCAAACTTAGAGTTTGACTGTGGGGGCTTTGGTTGACTCTGCAGTGAGAGAAGCTTTTCATGCTTCCTCTCCATGGTTACAGAAGGAGATCCTTGAGTTTTAAACACAAGGTTGTCCTCATTCAGTTGAAAGATCAATTCTCCTATGTCCACATCAATCACAGCTTTTGCTGTAGCTAGGAAGGGTCTTCCAAGGATGATGGATTCATCTTCATCCTTCCCAGTGTCTAGGATTATAAAATCAGCAGGGATATAAAGGCCTTCAACCTTTACTAGCACGTTCTCTACTTGTCCATAAGCCTGTTTTCTAGAGTTGTCTGCCATCTCTAATGAGATTCTGGAAGCTTGCACCTCAAAGATTCCCAGTTTCTCCATTACAGAGAGTGGCATGAGGTTTATCCCTGACCCACAGTCACATAGAGCCTTCTCAAAGGTCATAGTGCCTATGGTACAAGGTATTAAGAACATTCTAGGATTCTATTTCTTCTGAGGTAATGTCAGTTGATCCAGATCACTCAGTTCATTGATGAGCAAGGGAGGTTCATTACCAAATAATTTGGCATTCAGCTTCATGATTGCACCAAGGTACTTGGCAACTTGCTCTTCAGTGACATCTTCATTATCTTCAGAAGAAGAATATTCATCAGAGCTCATGAATGGCATAAGGAGGTTTTAATGGAATCTCTATGGTCTCCAGATGAGCCTCAGATTCCTTTGGTTCCACAGAGGGAAACTCCTTGGTGATCACTGGACGTCCCAGGAGGTCTTCCTCACTGGGATTCACGTCCCTCTCCTCCCTTGTAGGTTCGGCCATGATGGTTAGATCAATGGCCTTGCACTCTCTCTTTGAATTTTCTTCTGTATTGCTTGGGAGAGTACTAGGAGGAGTTTCAGTGACTCTTTTACTCAGCTGGCCCACTTGTGCCTCCAGATTTCTAACGGAGGACCTTGTTTCATTAATGAAACTTAAAGTGGCCTTAGATAGATCAGAGACTATATTTGCTAAGCTAGATGGATCCTGCTCAGGAATCTCTGTCTTTTACTGAGTGGATGATGGGAAAGGCTTGCCATTTCTAAACCTGCTTCTTCCACCATTATTAAAGCCTTGTTGAGGCTTTTGTTGATCCTTCTATGAGAAATTTGGATGATTCCTCCATGAGGGATTATAGGTGTTTCCATAGGGTTTACCCATGTAATTCACCTCTGCTATTGCAGGGTTCTCAGGATCATAAGCTTCTTCTTCAGAAGATGCCTCTTTAGTACTGTTGGATGATTCCTTCAATCCATTCAGACTCTGAGAGATCATATTGACTTGCTGAGTCAATATTTTATTCTGAGCCAATATGGCATTCAGAGTATCAATTTCAAGAACTCCCTTCCTTATAGGCGTCCCATTACTCACAGGATTCCTTTCAGAAGTGTACATGAACTGGTTATTTGCAACCATGTCAATGAGTTCTTGAGCTTCTGCAAGAATTTTCTTTAGGTGAATGGATCTACCTACAGAATGGTCCAGTGATATCTTTGATAACTCAGACAGACCATCATAGAATATATCCAGAATGGTCCATTCTGAAAGCATGTCAGAAGGACACTTTATGGTCAGTTCCTTGTATCTCTCCCAAGCTTCATAGAGGGATTCACCTTCCTTTTGTTTAAAGGTTTGAACATCCACTCTAAGCTTACTAAGCTTTTGAGGAGGAAAGAACTTGGCTAAGAAAGCCGTGACTAGCTTATCCCAAGAGTTCAGGCTATCTTTAGGTTGAGAGTCCAACCATACTCTAGCTCTGTCTCTTACAGCAAACGGGAAAAGCATAAGTCCGTAGACCTCAGGATCAACCCCATTGGTCTTAACAGTATCACAGATCTGCAAGAATTCAGTTAAGAACTGAAAAGGATCTTCGGATGGAAGTCCATGAAACTTGCAGTTCTGTTGCATCAGAGAAACTAATTGAGGTTTAAGCTCAAAATTGTTTGCTCCAATGGCAGAGATTGAGATGCTTCTTCCATGTAAATTGGAATTTTGTGCAGTGAAGTCACCAAGCATCTTCCTTGCATTGTTATTATTTTCGTCCATGTTTCCTTCTTTTTCGAAAATTTCTGTCAGATTTTCTCCAGAGAGTTGTGCTTTAGCTTCCCTTAGCTTGCTCTTCAGAGTCCTTTCAGGTTCAGGATCAGCTTCAACAAGAATGTTCTTATCCTTGTTCCTGCTCATATGAAAAAGAAGAAAACAGAAAAGAAAATATGGAATCCTCTATGTCACAGTATAGAGATTCCTTTATGTGAGTAGAAGAAGATATGAATAGAAGATGGAGAATCCAAACACAAGGGTGAGGATAGAAGTGTTAATGGGTGAATAAATAAATAGATGGAGATTAGAGATGAGAGAAGAGTTCGAAAATTTAACAAAATAAAATAAAAATATTTTAAATTTAAATTTAAAATTCGAAAATTACAATTGAAATTAAATTAAATTAAAATTAAAACAATTAATTAATTAAAAAGGAATTTTTGAAAAAGAGAAAGGGATTTTCGAAAATTAGAGAGAGAGAATTAGTTAGGTAGTTTTGAAAAAAGATATGATTGAAACCAAAAGATATGATTAGTTTGAAAAAGATTTGAAAATCAATTTTAAAAAGATAAGAAGTTAGAAAAAAAGTTAGAAAAGATTTTGAAATTGTTTTTGAAAAAGATGTGATTGAAACTTAATTTGAAAAAGATTTGAAAAAGAAATTTAAAAAGATTTGATTTTGAAAATTAAAGTTGATTACTTGACTAACAAGAAATAAACATATTTGATTTTACGCATTTAAAGATTGAACCTTTCTTATTAGGCAAGTAACATACTTAATATTTTTGAATCAATCACATTAATTGCTGGCATTGAATTTGAAAATATGGAATAAAAATAAGAAAAAGATTTTGAAAATTAATTTGAAATTTTCGAAAATAAGAAAGAAAATTTGAAAAAGATTTGATTTTTGAAAAATAATTAAAAAAGATAGAATTTTTAAATTGAAAATTTGCTTTGACTCATAAAAAACAACTAAATTTTAAAATTTTTTTAAAAAGTCAACTCAAATTTTCGAATTTTATGAGTGAAAAAGGGAAACATATTTTTTTTTGATTTTTTAATTTTCAATGAAGAAAGAGAAAAATAACCCAAAGACTCAATGCATGAAAATTTTGGATCAAAACATGTGATGCATGCAAGAACACTATGAATGTCAAGATGAACACCAAGAACACTTTGAATGTCAAGATGAACACCAAGAACTTATTTTTGAAAAATTTTCAAGAAAAGAAAACATGCAAGACACCAAACTTAAAAGTTTTTATTCTTTAGATATTAACAAATTGAAAATGCATATGAAAAACAAGAAAAGACACAAAATAAGTAAATATGAAGATCAAACAAGAAGACTGGCCAAGAACAACTTGAAGATCATGAAGAATGCAATGCATGAAATTTTCGAAAATAATTTTTTAGAAATTTAAAAAGATGCAATTGACACCAAACTTAAAACTTGACTCTAGACTCAAACAAGAAAAACAAAATATATTTTTGATTTTATGATTTTGTAAAATTTTTTTTTGTATTTTTCAAAAATTAATTGGGAAAAACGAAAAAGAAAAAATTTATTTATTTTTGTCAAAAATAAGAAATAAAAGAGCTTAAACATAAAATAAAATTACCTAATTTGAGTAACAAGATGAACCGTCAGTTGTCCAAACTGGAACAATCCCCGGCAACAGCGCCAAAAACTTGGTGCGCAGAAATCGTGACGGTTCCATTCCTTGGTAACGGCGCTGAAAACTTTATACGCACATTCATAATCTTAATTCTTTGTCACAACTTCGCACAGCTGACCAGCAAGTGTACTAGGTCGTCCAAGTAATAAACCTTACGTGAGTAAGGGTTGATCCCACGGAGATTGTTGCCTTGAAGCAAGCTATGGTCACCCTGTAAATCTCAGTCAGGATAATTCAAAAGGTTATAGAGTTTTAATAATTAAAAGATAAATAAAACATAAAATAGGATAGAATAGGATAGAGATACTTATGTAATTCATTGGTGAGAATTTCAGATAAGCGTATAGAGATGCTTTCGTTCCTCTGAACCTCTGCTTTCCTGCTGTCTTCATCCAATCATTCCTACTCCCTTCCATGGCAAGCTTTATGTAGGGCATCACCGTTGTCAATGGCTACATCCCATCCTCTCTGTGAAAATGGTCCAATGCGCTGTCACTGCATGGGTAATCATCTGGCGGTTCTCGATCATATTGGAATAGGATTTACTATCCTTTTGCGTCTGTCACTACGCCCAGTACTCGCGAGTTTGAAGCTCGTCACAGCCATCCCTTCCCAGATCCTACTCGGAATACCACAGACAAGGTTTAGATTTTCTGGATCTCAAGAATGGCCATCCATGGGTTCTAACTTATACCACGAAGATTCTAATATCTCGGACTCGGTCCTCTGTATTAGATATCTAAGATATACTCATTCTAGCTTGTTTGCATGTAGAATGGAAGTGTTTGTCAGGCACGCGTTCATAGGTGAGAATGATGATGAACGTCACATAATCATCACATTCATCATGTTCTTGGGTGCGAATGGATATCTTAGAGAAGGAATAAGCTTGAATTGAATAGAAAAACAGTAGTACTTTGTATTAAGTCATGAGGAACGACAGAGCTCCACACCTTAATCTATGGTGTGTAGAAACTCTACCGTTAAAAATACATAAGTGATAAGGTCCAGGCATGGCCGAATGGCCAGCCCCCATGATCTAAGAACTAAACGTCTAGAGATCTCTAAATACAATAGTAAAAAGTCCTATTTATGCTAAACTAGTTACTAGTGTTTACAGAAATGAGTAAATGATGCAGAAATCCACTTCCAGGGCCCACTTGGTGTGTGCTTGGGCTGAGCATTGAGCTTTACACGTGTAGAGGCTTCTCTTGGAGTTGATCGCCAGTTTGTAACCTGTTTCTGGCGTTTAACTCCAGTTTGCAACCTGTTTCTGGCGTTTGACTCCAAAATGCAGCATGGAACTGGCGTTCAACGCCAGTTTACGTCATCTATCCTTAATCAAAGTATGGACTATTATATATTGTTGGAAAGCCCTGGATGTCTACTTTCCAACGCAATTGGGAACGTGCCATTTGCAGTTCTGTAGCTCCAAAAAATCTACTTTGAGTGCGGAGAGGTCAGAATCCAACAGCATCTGCAGTCCTTCTTCAACCTCTGAATCTGATTTTTGCTCAAGTCCCTCAATTTCAGCCAGAAATTACCTGAAATCACAGAAAAACACACAAACTCATAGTAAAGTCCAGAAATGTGAATTTTAATTAAAAACTAATAAAAATATACTAAAAACTAACTAAATCATACTGAAAACTATGTAAAAACAATGCCAAAAAGCATATAAATTATCCGCTCATCAGGAGGCTAAGAGATAAACGCTCAATCAAAGGTAGAACGGAAGTGGTTGTCAGGAACGCGTTCGTAGGTTGAGATTAGTGATGAGTGTCACGGATTATCATCTTCATCATGGTTGAAGTGCAAGCGAATATCTTAGAATAGGAATAAGCTTGAATTGAATAAGAAAACAATAGTACTTTGCATTAATTCATGAGGAACAGCAGAGCTCCACACCGTAATCTATGGTGTGTATAAACTCCACCGTTGAAAATACATAAGTGATGAAGGTCCAGGCATGGCCGAATGGCCAGCCCCCTAAACGTGATCTCTGAACATAAAATTATTCAAAGACTAACCAGAGATATAAAATAAATCACTAAAAGTAGTTTTTATACTAAACTAGTAGCTAGGGTTACATGAGATAAGTAAATGATACAGAAATCCACTTCCAGGCCCACTTGATGTGTCCTTGGGCTGAGCATTGAGCTTTTATGTGTAGAGACTCTTTTTGGAGTTAAACGCCAGGTTGTAGCCTATTTCTGACGTTTAACTCTGATTTGCAACCTGTTTCTGGCGTTAAACTCCAAAAAAGGACAAGAAGTTGGCGTTTGAACGCCAGTTTGCATCATCAAAACTCGGACAAAGTATGGACTATTATATATTGCTGGAAAGCCCTGGATATCTACTTTCTAACGCAATTGAGAGAGCGCCAATTAGGCTTCTGTAGCTCCAAAAAATCCACTTCAAGTGCAGGGAGGTAAGAATTCAACAGCTTTTGCAGTCCTTCTTCAGCCTCTGAATCAGATTTTTGCTCAAGTCCCTCAATTTCTGCCAGAAATTATCTGAAATCATAGAAAAACACTAATAAAAATATACTAAAAACTAATAAAAACTAATAAAAATATACTAAAAACTAACTAAATCATACTAAAAACTATGTAAAAACAATGCCAAAAAGCGTATAAATTATCCGCTCATTACATGCCATCATGAACCATGCATTATTAAATTGGCATTATTAATGAGCTTTAACGTAATGCAATTGGCTTTATTAGCTAAGTAATATAACAAAAGCATGCATTATTAAAGCCAATTGGCTAAAGAACATATCATGCAATAAACGTTAATACATTGGCTTTATTAATTAAAGTAAAGCATGCATACATTTGATTAATTAATACCATCATGCATTGT
The DNA here is from genome assembly GCF_000816755.2 of Arachis ipaensis. Classification (NCBI taxonomy): domain Eukaryota; kingdom Viridiplantae; phylum Streptophyta; class Magnoliopsida; order Fabales; family Fabaceae; genus Arachis; species Arachis ipaensis. The sequence goes on from NC_029792.2 coordinate 52,701,799, forward strand.
CATTATTTGGAAATGAATGGAATGAGAACTTAAATGAATCATTAAAGCAACAGAGCGCTACTTTAAAATTTAAAGGGAAGCCTAGCGTTTGTTAACAATGAGCGCCACGTTACTTTTCTTACCTTTATCGTGACTATTGAGCTTGGAACCAAGGAAACAAGGCAAGGAGCGACACTCAAAAAATGGAGCCACCAAGATTCGAAGAGGGAACCAACGCAGGCCATGGAATAGCACTCACTAAGGGAGCGTGACGTTCACTAATTGAACGCTGGGAGAGGCAAAGCAAGGGAAGCATGCACAAGGAGTGAACGCAACGTTCACTTTATGAACAGAGTGCTCCACTAGAGCCTCACCAAGCAACCATCCCTCAAACCAACTTGAACCAAGCAACCTTGACCCATGATCCAAACCAACTGAACCAAGTCCAACCGGACCCATCTCTCTTCAAATCCAAAGCAAGAAAAGCCCATATTATCACTCAAAGGCACAAGAACAAGCTAGAATAGGAATTTCATTTAATTATAATTTGTTTTCAATTTCAATTTCATTTTCCATATTGTAAAAAGCCTATATAAAGGCATCTGTTCCATTTCAGAAAAAAGGCTGGCTCTGCTAGAGAGCATTAGGAGTAGGGTAGAGAGCTCTTTGTTTAAATTTTCCTTTTTGAATTGGAGAATTAAAAATCAGATCTGGGTTTTCTTTTCTTTCTGTTTCATTTTGCTTCATCTGAAATTTTCTTTCTGTTTTGATCGAGAGTGCAATTGAGCTCTTGGCTTTCTTCCTGTTTTTGCTATTTCATTGAAAGTGTTAATTTCTCTTTGAGATTTCAGAATTGATCTAAGTCCTTGATGAGCGGATAATTTATATGCTTTTTGGCATTGTTTTTAGTATGTTTTTAGTAGGATCTAGTTACTTTTAGGGATGTTTTTATTAGTTTTTATGTTAAATTCACATTTCTGGACTTTACTATGAGTTTGTGTGTTTTTCTGTGATTTCAGATATTTTCTGGCTGAAATTGAGGGACTTGAGCAAAAATCAGATTCAGAGGTAGAAGAAGGACTGCTGATGCTGTTGGATTCTGACCTCCCTGCACTCAAAGTATATTTTCTGGAGCTACAAAACTCAAAATGGCGCGCTTCCAATTGCGTTGGAAATTAGCCATCCAGGGCTTTCCAGCAATATATAATAGTTCATACTTTGGCCGAGTTTAGACGACGCAAAAGGGCGTTGAACGCTAGTTCTACGCTGCAGTCTTGAGTTAAACGCCAGAAACACGTCACGAACCAGAGTTGAACGCCAAAAACACGTTACAACTTGGCGTTCAACTCCAAGAATGACCTCTCCACGTGTAAACTTCAAGCTCAGCCCAAGCACACACCAAGTGGGCCCCAGAAGTGGATTTATGCATCAATTACTTACTTCTGTAAACCCTAGTAACTAGTTTAGTATAAATAGGACTTTTTACTATTGTATTTTCATCTTTTGATCATTTTTAGATCTCTAGACCTCCATGGGAGGTTGGCCACTCGGCCATGCTTACCCTTCCGGAAAGTCTAAACCTTGTCTGTGGTATTCCGAGTAGGATCTAGGAAGGGATGGCTGTGACGAGCTTCAAACTCGCGAGTGCTGGGCGTAGTGACAGACGCAAAAGGATATTAAATCCTATTCCAGTATGATCGAGAACCTCCAGATGATTAGCCATGCAGTGACAGCGCATTGGACCATTTTCACAAGAGAGGATGGGATGTAGCCATTGACAACGGTGATGCCCTACATACAGCTTGCCATGGAAAGGAGTAGGAAGGATTGGATGAAGACAGCAGGAAAGCAAAAGATCAGAGGAACGAAAGCATCTCTATACGCTTATCTGAAATTCTCACCAATGATTTACATAAGTATTTCTATCTTTATTTTATGTTTATTTATTATTATTATTCGAAAACTCCATAACCATTTGATATCCGCCTGACTGAGATTTACAAGGTGACCATAGCTTGCTTCAAGCCGACAATCTCCGTGGGATCGACCCTTACTCACGTAAGGTTTTATTACTTGGACGACCCAGTGCACTTGCTGGTTAGTTGTGCGAAGTTGTGAAGTTATATTTGGACCATGGTATGGTGCACCAGCTATTGGCGCCATTTCCAGGGAGAGAATGAACAACAAATTTTACAACCTCAGAGTAACAATTTCGCATACCAGTCCTCTTGCTTATTTACTCTTCTGCACATTTACATTCTGCAACTTTACATTTTTGTTCTTGCTTAAATTTGATTTACTCTTCCTGCAAGTTTAAGATTCTGTCAATAGTTCTTAATTCTACTTTACTGCTCCCATTTAACTTTCCAGCACGCAGCCCCCTTTACATTTTGCTGCAATTTACTTTTCTTTCTCTTTAAAGCTTCTGTCCAATCTACATTCTGCTGATTTATATTTACTGTAATTTACATTTCTTGTTCTCTAAGCTTCTGTCATTTACCTTCTGTATTTTACAATTTCTGCAATTTGTGTTCTATTGAATTTTATCTAATTCACCAATGTTAGCTTGACTAGACTAATCACTCACTAAAGTTGCTTGATCCATCAATCCCTGTGGGATCGACCTCACTCATGTGAGTAATTACTACTTGATGCGACCCAGTACAATTGCCAGTGAGTTTTAGTGTGGAATATGATTTCCACCCCCATCACAAGGAAGCACCAAATGAGCATAGCACTCAATAAGTGAGCATGGCGCTCAATAAGTGAGCGCTAGAGGTTAACTTGCGCACGTTAGGAAGCATTCAAGCAAAGTGAACGTAGCGCTCGAATAATGCACTGAGCGCTCCACTGGCAGGAGACCCAAGCCACCTAGCACCTATCCACTTATTCAAGGCCAAATCCAAATCAACAAAAGCCCACTCCAAGTCTTGATGACTGAAAATAGAAATTGTATAAATAGGAGAAATTTTGATTTGAGAAGGACCTTTTACTTCACATTTTGTTTTATTTTTACTTTTCGCTCTCTCAAAATTTTCTTTTGAATTTGGGGAATTAGGATTAGATCTAAGTTTTCTTTCTGTTTGTTCTTTCTTCTGGAACTTCTATTTTTCTGTTTTGGGATTTGAATTCAGATTGAAGAACTCCACTGAATTTCTTCATCTGAGAATCATCTTTTACTTTCCTTTTTATAGTTCTAAGAATTGGGAATTGGATCTGAACTTTCTTTTCTATTTTTATTTTACTTCTTTTGCAATTTCTTCTTTTCTGTTTGGTCAAGAGAGTAACTGAGATCTAGATCTGCTTTCTGTTCTTGTTACTCTTCTGCAATTGTCAATTTCTCTTTTAGGATTTTATTATTGAGCTAAGTTTTCTTGCTGTTTTGGTTCTTTAAACAATTTTCCATTTCTATTTTGCTACTGAGCTGAATCTCTTCATCTCATAGTTCTCTGATTTGCTTTAATTTACATTTCCTAGCTCAATTTTGAATCCCAGTACCCAAATCCCTTTACTCTTAATGAAATTTAAGTTTCTTCGCAATTTAGATTCAGTAATTTACATTTCTTGCACTTTAAGTTTCGGTTTATTATTTTACTTGCAATTTAAGTTTCAGCTCTTTTAATTTCTTGCACTTTAAGTTTCTGCAATTTACCTCTTCTGCACTTTACTTTTCTGCCAATTTACTTTCTGCACTTTAACTTTCTGTAATTCACTTTCTGTAAATCAAAATTTCACTCAAATCATCAACAATTTGCTTAACTAAATGCATCACCAAACTAAAGTTGCTCAATTCATCAATCCCTGTGGGATCGACCTCACTCTTGTGAGTAATTACTACTTGATGCGACCCAATATACTTGCCAGTGAGTTTTGGTGTGGAATCTGACTTGCACCCCCATCACAAGGAAGCACCAAATGAGCATAGCGCTCAATAAGTGAGTGCTAGAGGGAAACTTGCGCACGTGAGGAAGCATTCAAGCAAAGTGAACGTAGCACTCGAATAATGCACTGAACGCTCCACTGGCAGGAGACCCAAGCCACCAAGCACCTAATCCACTTATTCAAGGCCAAATCCAAATCACCAAAAGCCCACTCCAAGTCTTGATGACTGAAAATAGAAAGTGTATAAATAGGAGAAATTTTGATTTGAGAAGGACCTTTTACTTCACATTTTGTTTTACTTTTACTTTTTGCTCTCTCTATATTTTCTTTTGAATTTAGGGAATTAGGATTAGATCTAAGTTTTCTTTCTGTTTGTTCTTTCTTCTGGAACTTCTATTTTTCTGTTTTGGGTTTTGAATTCAGATTGAAGAACTCCACTGAATTTCTTCATCTGAGAATCATCTTTTACTTTCCTTTTTATAGTTCTAAGAATTGGGAATTGGATCTGAACTTTCTTTTCTATTTTCATTTTACTTCTTCTGTAATTTCTTCTTTTCTATTTGGTCAAGAGAGTAATTGAGATCTAGATCTGCTTTCTATTCTTGTTACTCTTCTACAATTGTAAATTTTTTTTAGGATTTCATTATTGAGCTAAGCTTTTCTTGTTGTTTTGGTTCTTTAAACAATTTTCCGTTTCTATTTTGCTACTGAGCTAAATCTCTTCATCTCATAGTTCTCTGATTTGCTTCAATTTACATTTCCCAGCTCAATTTTGAATCCCAGTACCCAAATCCCTTTACTCTTAATGAAATTTAAGTTTCTTGGATATTTAGATTTAGTAATTTACATTTCTTGCACTTTAAGTTTTAGTTATTTACTTTACTTGCAATTTAAGTTTCAGCTCTTTTAATTTCTTGCACTTTAAGTTTTTGCAATTTACCTCTTCTGCACTTTACTTTTCTGCCAATTTACTTTCTGCACTTTAACTTTCTGTAATTCACTTTCTGTAAATCAAAATTTCACTCAAATCATCAACAATTTGCTTAGCTAAATTCATCACCTAACTAAAGTTGCTCAATCTATCAATCCTTATGGGATCGACCTCACTCTTGTGAGTCATTACTACTTGATGCGACCCGGTACACTTGCAGGTGAGTTTGTGTGGAATCATTTTTCCCTCATCATGTTTTTGGCACCGTTGTCGGGAATTAATTTAGATTGACAATGATTAAGTAGGGTGATAATCTAGATTAAGCACTTTTTCTTTATTTTTGTTTAGCATTCTAACTGTTTGAGTTTTTGTTTAAGCTAACATTAACCTCACTCTAGCAGTAGAGTGTTTTATTTTAGTTTCTGGTTTTGTTTGTATGTTAGGAGGAAGAAGAGGTGAGTCCACCTCCTTTGATTTTGAACTGGAGAAAACACTCTTGAGAAGAAGAAGAGAAGCAAGGGGAAAGGGAGTTGTAGGAGAAGCAGAATCAGAAGAAGAGGATCAAGAGATGGAAGGGAATGTCCCAAATCCACCTGATGGTGTAGCTAACAACAATGGCCAGTCTAAGAGAAGAGTTTTAGCCTCCTACACTATCCCCAATCCAAGGAATTGTGGGAGCAGCATTCTAACCCCCAATGTCCATGTTAATAACTTCGAACTCAAACCTCAATTGATTACCCTGGTTCAGAACGACTGTCAGTATGGAGGAAGTGCTGCTGAAGATCCAAACCAACACCTCTCTGTGTTTTTAAGAATTTGTGACACTGTCAAAACCAATGGAATCCACCCTGACATATACAAGCTTCGTTTATTCCCATGTTCACTGAGAGACAAAGCCACACATTGGTTAAAAACCTTCCCTAAAGAGAGCATCACCAGTTGGAATGATTTGGTTAGCAAATTTTTAGCCAAATTTTATCCACCACAAAGAGTCATTAAGCTAAAAACTGATGTGCAAACCTTCAGACAGTAAGAAGGAGAATCATTGTTTGAAGCATAAGGGAGGTATAAAGCTCTAATCAGAAGGTGTCCAGAAGGAATGTTTAGTGAATGGGTGGAGTTGCAGAACTTTTATGAAGGCTTGTCCTTACCTTCAAGGAAAGCTTTGGACTATTCCTTGGGAGGATCTTTGCAAATGATAAAAACTACTTAAGAGGCACATGATCTCATAGACATGGTGGCCAATAATGAGTATTTCTACTCCTCTAAAAGGCAAGCAGCTCCAAAGAAAGGTGTATTTGAGCTTGAAAGAGTTGATACCATATTAACTCAGAACAAACTCATGCACCAGCAGCTTGAACAGCAAATTGAAATAATGTCAAGGAGGATGGATGGACTACAACTTGCAGTAGTGAGCACGACTAATCAATCACCAGTGGTGTGGGGGCAGCAGGAGGAAAGTTATGAAGAGCAACAGCCTGAACAAGTGCAGTACATGCACAATCAAGGTTCTGGACCAAATAATTTCCATGAAGACACTTACAACTCATCTTGGAGAAACCACCCAAATCTAAAATGGGGAGAAAACCAAAACCAGCAGCCTTGGCAGAGAAAATCAAACCAGAACAATTCCAGAAACACAAACCATCAAAACCGTGTAAACACTAACCAAAACCAATACAAAAAACCATAAAACAATGAACTCCAACCCAACTACTATCCACCTAACAACCCATCCACTAACCAAAATAACTATCATCCACCCTCAACATCCCATAATCAACCACAACCACCCCAAGGATCTCAAAGGATCTCCAACTTAGAGATAATGATGGAAAAGATGATCAAGCATCAAGAATTGGCCAACAAAAACCATGAAGCTTCACTGCGGAATCTAGAGAGGCAAATTGGCTAATTATCCAAGCAAACAGTGGTTGAAAGAGCATCCAATGCATTACCAAGTGACACCATTCCCAACCCCAAGGAAGAATGCAAAGCAATCCAATTAAGGAGTGGAAGAAGCTTGGTGAATGACAAAGAAACTAACAAGAAGCCTATGGAGAATGATATTGGCAGCAAGAAGCAAGTAGGAGAAAAAGACAAGCAAGACCAAGAGAAGCTCAAGGAGAAAGAGGAACAGCCACAATCTTCAAAGAAGGGAAAGCAAATCATGGAGGAGCAATCACAATAACAGAGGAAGTTAGTGAAGACTTACACCCCTCCTCTGCCATATCCTCAAAGATTACAAAAGAAGCTAAAGGATCAATAGTTCCCAAAGTTTTTAGAAGTTTTTAAGAAGTTGGAGATCAACATTCCACTTGCTGAAGCTCTAGAACAAATGCCTCTATATGCAAAATTCCTCAAAGAGCTCATCAATAAGAAAAGAAGCTGGAATGAGAAGGAGGCAGTAATCTTGACCCAAGAATGCAGTGCTATCATCCAAAGAGGTCATCTACCAAAGCTCAAAGATCCAGGAAGCTTCATCCTATCTTACACTATAGGCAACAGAACATTGAACAAAGCCCTCTATGATCTAGGAGCCAGCATCAACTTGATGAAGCAGCTTGCAATAGAAGAACTCAGGTCAACTAGAATGTCACTTCAAATGGCTGGCAAATCACTCAAAATACCTAATGGAGTTGTGGAGAATTTGTTAGTGAAAGTAGGAGAATTCATATTTCCTGCTGACTTTGTCATTTTGGACATGGAGGAAGAAGGACACAACTCAATCATCTTGGGGAGGCCTTTTCTAGCCATAGCAAGGGCTATAATTGATGTAGAGAAAGGAGAAATGACACTCAGCGTGCATGATGAAAAGATGATCATCAATGTCTTTAAAGCCATGCAATATCCCCCTAAGAAAGAAGGGCATATGAGAGTGGAAATGGTGAAAAAAGTAGAGAGGGGGTTACTTGAGGCCAACAACCAGGAGAAACAAAAAATGGAAACAAAAGTGGAACAAGATTTAATAAGAGAGGAAGTAGTAGAAATCTCCTCCGAAGGCAAGACAAAAGAGAAGTCAAAACAAGAGTTAAAGCCTCTTCTCCCTCATATCAAGTATGTATTTCTTGGAGAAGCAGAGGCCCTGCCAGTGATCACAAATTCCTCCTTGAACATAGAAGAAGAAAAAAAGCTGATCGAAGTGTTGAAAGCTCAAAAGACAGCCTTGGGTTGGACGATTGATGATATCAAGGGCATAAGCCCTGCCATCTGTATGCAAAAAATTCTATTGGAGGAAGATTCAAGGCCTGTAGTTCAACCCCAAAGAAGGCTTAACCCAACCATTAAGGAGGTGATACAAAAAGAAGTGATGAAGCTATGGAATGCTGGAATCATATACCCAATCTCTGATAGCTCTTGGGTGAGCCTAGTACAAGTAGTGTCAAAGAAAGGTGGCATCACTGTCATCTTTAATGAGAAGAATGAACTCATTCCCACAAGGACAGTGACTGGGTGGAGGATGTGCATAGATTATAAAAGACTGAATGATGCTAGAAGGAAAGATCATTTTCCTCTCCCATTCATCGACCAGATGCTGGAAAGATTGGCTGGCCATGCATAATATTGCTTCCTGGACGGGTACTCTGGATACAATCAAATAGTGGTGGATCCCAAGGATCAAGAAAAGACTTCCTTCACCTGCCCATTTGGAGTCTTTGCTTACAGAAGGATGCCCTTTGGGCTGTGCAATGCCCCTGCAATTTTTCAAAGGTGTATGCTTTCTATATTTTTTGACATGGTGGAAAAATTTTTAAAAGTCTTCATGGATGATTTTTCTGTCTTTGGCAATTCATTTAACACTTGCTTGCATCATTTAACTCTTGTTTTGAAAAGATGCCAAGAAACTAATCTGGTATTGAATTAGGAGAAATGCCATTTCATGGTTCCTGAAGGGATAGTTCTTGGGCATAAGTTTTCAAGCAAAGGTATAGAAGTTGACAAAGCAAAAATAGAAATCATTGAAAAGCTTTCTATACCTGTTAATGTGAAAGTAGTAGGAAGTTTTCTTGGACTTACTGGTTTTTACAAGAGATTCATCAAAGATTTTTCAAAAATAGCAAAACCACTAAGTAATTTGCTAGTGATTGATAATCCTTTCATCTTTGATGACAATTGCAAGCATGCCTTTGAAACCTTAAAAAGAAAACTCACTACAGCACCAATCATCACACCCCCAGATTGGTTAAAAGGTTATAGTATATACTGATCAAGGTTATATACTATGCTAGCAAGGTGTTAAATGAAGCACAGAAAAATTATACCACCACCGAGAAAGAGCTTTTGGCAATTGTATATGCATTTGATAAATTTAGACAATACTTGATTGGTTAAAAGGTTATAGTATATACTGATCATGCTACTCTAAGGCTTATTAGGTGGGTGTTGCTGCTACAAGAATTTGACATTGAAGTGAGAGATAGGAAAGGAAATGAGAACCAAGTGGCAGACCATTTGTCAAGACTATCACAAGAAGCTAACCAAGCTTCACATCCAGTGAATGAAAGCTTTCCAGATGAACACCTTTTACAAATCCAACAAGCTCCCTGGTTTGCAGATATTGCAAACTACAAGGTTGGAAGGAAGATTCCACAAGAATTCACCAAGTAACAAGTGAAGAAGCTACACAATGAGGCTAGGAAATTCTTATGGGATGAACCATTCTTATTTAGGAGGTGTCCAGATGGAATGATTAGGAAATGTGTTCTTGAAAGTGAGATGTGAGACATACTATGGCATTGTCATGGTTCAGGTTATGGTGGACATTTTGGGCCAGAAAGAATAGCAGCCAAAGTACTTCAAAGCGGATTCTATTGGCCAACCATATTCAAGGATGCTAGAGAGTTTGTCCATCAATGAAATGAGTGACAAAGAGCTGGAAGATTAACGAGAAGGAATGAGATGCCTTAAAACTACATCTTGGAGGTAGAACTCTTTGATCTTTTGGGCATAGATTTTATGGGCCCTTTTCCACCTTCATATTCTTTCAAATACATACTTGTGGCAGTAGAGTGTGTCTCAAAATGGGTGGAAGCCATGACAACAACCACATGTGATGCACAAATTGTCCTTCAATTCTTTAAGAAGCATATTTTTACTAGATATGGAGTGCCTAAGGGTCTTATCAGTGATGGTGGTAGTCAATTTTGCAACAAACAGATGGAGAAACTACTTCACAAATATGGGGTGATTGATGAGAACACTTTTGTGTGGTTTAGAATTTCACAAATGAATTCTCGTTGCAATTATAGTTCCTAAACAAAGAATAGTCCTTTCATACAAAAATTTGTTTGTCACTAAAACAAACCCCTAAAATCTATAAACCGAAGTATTTAAACCTCCGGTCGTTCTCCCTAGGAATTGCAACAAAGTGTCTTATTATTAGCTATGAGGTATTTTGGGGTTTTTGGATAAGAAACATGAAAAGTAAATGGCAATGAAAATAAACTAACAACTAAAGAGGTCTTGGCAAGGTTTGGTGGTTAAGGATCTCTATCCTATTCACTAACCACAACATGAGAATTGGCAAGGATCAAACCCACTAAGTCATCCTCTAACTAATAAAGGAAAGTCAAGTGAGCTATGTCAATCCAAGACCATAAGTCCTAGTTCTACACCAAATCAATTAGTGAGACCTAGAGTTAATGGCTCCCAATCGTCAATCACTTGGACATTAGTAACTCAAGAGTTCCTAAGTTACCTTCCCAAGCCAAGAGCACTAAAATCTACTCTAAAATCCAACCAAGAATTTTATCAAACACTTGGAAGGCACAAAAGAAAAGAATAGTAAAAGTGCAAGGAAATTAAATCTACACTACTCAATTGCAAGAAATTAACAACAACAAAACAATTCAACAATAAAGGAACAAGAATCATAAATTGCATTAAAGAGAAAATAGAAGAAACAAAAGTGCATGAACATAAAAGTAGAGGATTACAAGAATCAAATACAAAATTCGAGAGAGGAAGAGTAGAGGAACAAAAAATTGTAAAGGAAAAGTAAATCAAAGCATGAATTAAACCTAGATCTAAGAAATTCTAATCTAGATCTAAAACCTACTCTTAATCCTAGAGAGAAGTGAGAGCTTCTCTCTCTAAAACTAACTTTCCCTCCAAAAACTAATCTAAAACTAAAATATGAAGTAAGTGTATTGATTCCTCTTCAATCCTTGGCTTAAATAGCATCATAAATGAGTTGGAATGGGCCTACAAGGCTTCTAAAATCGCTGGCCACGTATTGCTTTAAGTGGGTCATATGGCAAAAACGACGCGTGTGCGTACAGTGCGTGTACGTGTCATCATACGTGTGGCAACTATAGCAAATCTTATATTGTTTTGAGTCCCCGGATGTTATCTTTCCAACGCAACTGGAACCGCATCATTTGGATCTCTGTAGTTCAAGTTATGGTTGATTAAGTGCGAAGAGGTCGGCTTGACAGCTTTTGCAATTCCTTTATTTCTTCATGAGTTCTCCATTTTTACATGTTTTTCCTTCATTCCCTTGATCCAATCTTTGCCTCCTAAATTTAAAATCACTTAACAAACATATCAAGGCATCTAATGGAATCGAGGTGAATTAGATTTAGCTATTTTAAGACCTAAAAACATGTTTTCACTCTTAAGCACAATTAAAGGAGAATTTATAAAACCATGCTATTTCATTGGATAAATGTGAGGAAAAGATGATAAAACTCTCTAAATTCAACACAAGATAGACCCTAAATATGGGGTTTATCAACCTCCCCACACTTAAACCAAGCATGTCCTCATGCTTAAACCAAGAGAAAGCAAAGGGTATCAACATTTATTCAATGTGAACTAATCTAAATGCAACCTAAACTATATGAATGCAACTAAATACAAAATGATTCTACCTACTTGGTTAAAAGTAAATCAATCTCCAAGACATACATGCACAAGTAGGGCTAAAATCATATAACGATTCATGAATCCTACCAATTTAAGCATAGAAATGAAGTTCAAGTAGACTTGCAAGAAGAACGCTCATGAAAGCTAGGAATCAAGGAATTGAGCATGGAACCCTCACCGGAAGTGTTTGCACTCTAGTCGCTCAAGTGTATAGGGTTGATGCTCTCAACTCTCTCCTAATCATGCTTTCTAAGATTTGTTTTTCTTCTAACAATTAACATATATTTCATGCAAGTATACAAGTATCATGAGGTCTTTTCTTTAGGTTGTAATGGGCTAGGGTCAAGGTAAGGATGCATATTTGGTCAAGTGAGCTTGAAATTTGAATCTTTGATAAGCTTAAACTTCCCACCTAACCTATGACATCTTATACAATTAAATTCTAACCTAACTACCCATTTTTCACTTTTTCACATACTCATGCATTTTTCCTTGATCACAACACATATGCATTGATTTTCTTGAGCTTTACTTGGGGCATTTTGTCCCCTTTTATTTCTTTCTTTTTTTTTTTTCTTTTCTATTTTTTTTCTTTTCTTTTCTTTTCCATAATTTTTTTCTTCTTTTCCTTTTGATTTTTCTCATTTTTTCTTTCTATATACAAGATCATCAATGCATAAGGTTTTACATTCATTACACATGAGCATGTACTCAATTCCCAATAATTTTAATAAAAATACAAAACCACCCTTTTATTCCCCCAATGTCCTAAGATTTCCCACACTTGAATGATACACACACACACTAACCTAAGCTAATCAAAGATCCAAATTAAGGACTTTTATTGTTTTCCGCTTTAAGGCTTGTAATGTGCTAAAATTATAAACAAAGTGGGTTAAGCATAGACTCAAAATTGGCTAACAATGGATGACAAAAGGTAAGGCTATTTGGGTAAGTGAGCTAAATGAAATGATGGCCTCAATCATATAAATGCATGAATACAAAAAAATAATGGACATAAAGAATCAAACAAATCAAGGATTACAATCATAGAAAGAGAATAATGCACACAATAAGGGAAAATAAGTGGTTATAAGATGTAACCACACCATTAGGCTCAAATCTCACAAGCTTGTGTTCTTAGCTCAAAACCATATTCCAAAATAAATTCTTTCAAGCAAGTTCAACAAAAAATTTTCAAATTGGTAGGGTACCCTAAAACAATTTCTTGGAAAAGAAATCATCACCCTAACCAAGTAGTCCTAATAGGAAAGAAGTGGTAAAAATATGTACAAATTCTAACTAACATGCAACCTATCATGTAATGCAACAACTATCTAACTTTGGTGTTGAAAAAGAAATTGTTACCTGTAGAGATCGGTCGGACGACCTCCCCACACTTGAAGGTTGCACCATCCTCGGTGCATGCAAAGAAGAGCAAGGTGGATGGGTTGCTATAATTGATGAGCTTTTTCGAAGGGTTGTGCGGATGGCTTGTTCATTGCCCCATTTCGAAGCTTTTCCTTTTCCTCTTTTCTTGGTGGCCAACCCAAAAGGAGAGAAAAAGAAAGAAAATTAAGCCTATAACAAAGATATCAAAGCAAAGAGAACATAGGCGGGGCCTAGTGCCAAATAAGAGTAAGGTTCTCACTACACGTTAGCTACGCATGTAAGTGAGAAAGCAATATAAGCTAATGGCATATTAACTAATACTTGATGCAAGAGTAAAGTCAAAGCATGAAGAGCATATTGAGCATCAAGTTCAAATAAGAAAAAGTGGGTTATGAAAAATAATATTAGGTCATATCAATGCACAAAGACACAAGAGTCATACAAGATTAAGCATTGATGTAAAAGTTTCATCACCCAACAATATCAAACATGTCAAGAAGCACCAAAGCAATGCAAGAATGCTCAACAATTGAGTAAGAGAAGTCAACACCATTATTAAAATAAGAAACTCGAAAAAAAATGAAGTAAAAACAAGCTATAAAAACAAAATAAAAATATAAAGAATAGAAGTATATGAATGCGATAAACAAAAGAAAATGGAAAGGGAAAAAAAACTTTTTTTTTACCGGCACGGACGCGTCATGTATGCGTGCGCGCCGATGTGCATTTCGGCCGAAGGGTGTGTACGCGGCAGGTGCGCATACGCGTGGGTGAGGTTGGGCCAAAGGCATAGTGTTGGCCCAAAGCTGGCACAACTCTCGGGTCATTGGCCTGGGTACCACTTTAGCGAATCGGCGCGCACGCGGCATGTGCGTGGGCGCGCGCATCTGCAAAATAAGGACATTGACGCGTAAGCGCGCAGTGCGCGCACGCGTACATGCAGTTGTGCAATTGGCCCAGCTTTTGCGCGAGATTGGCCCAACTCTCTGGAAAAAGTATGGGCCTGAATATGCGTATGGACGCGCACGCGCACAGCGTGCGTACGCGTCCTTGACTTTTTTTTCTTTTTTCAAAAATACTATAAACAGATAAAAATATCCCTAACACTACCTACAACTTAAGATCAACTAAAATGCAAAATTAAAAAAAAAAATTTCAAGTGCAAACAAACATAACTTGCACTTTAAGCATCTAACAACCGAGATATTAAGACAAAACTCATGAAGAGGAAAAACTACCTACAATGGCAACTCAAATCACTTATTAATCAAATCTACAAGAGAATGGAAAGAGTTTACCATGGTGGGGTGTCTCCCACCTAGCACTTTTATTTAAAGTCCTTAAGTTGGACATTTGGTGGAGTCCTTGCTAGGGTGGCTTATTCTTGAACTCTTCCTTAAATCTCCACCAATGTTTGCACTTCCAATAGCCTCCAGGATCCCAAATTAAGCGTACAAGGCCTTCAAGGAGGCTTAAGCAAGTGACAAGGCCCCAAAGTTGATGATTGTCTATGTATATTCCGGTTTCCCATACTTTGTTTGTCAACCCCCTTTCTTCTTTATCTTCATGCTTCCAATAGGGTGACAAACTTATTGAATTCTCTTTGTGACTCTTAGTCATCATCCTAATTCAATTGACTTGAGTACCACTCCACCTTTGAATCCTAAAATTTGAGTTTGTACCAACAATGTACCTTGATTCTTGTTGCCAACCAACATCCATCTCTTTTCTACTTTCTAGCCCACAAATAGTTCTAAGTTGGCCATCCGTTTCTAACAATGCATATTGATATGGGCCAAGAAAATTAAAGGATGAGACGATTACCCACTCAATTTGTGACAACTCTCTTCAATTTCCTCTTGTTTGCTAACTTCTTCCAACTCTTCCTTATTGATCAAAACATGCATTGGAGGTTGTGCACATGCCTCCACAACATCGATTTCACATCCTATGGAAGAAGCTTCAACAAGATCGCCATTGTCACTTGGTGTAGAATTGTCTTCAATGATGGAGTTTCTTTCTCGTTCAACCTCCCCAATGTCTTCTTCCACTCCTTCTTCTTCTTCAACAATCTCCATCTCTTCCACTTGTTGTAAAACACACTCCAATTCCTTGTTCTCAACTTGAGATTCTAAAATCTCCCTCATACTTCCCTCTTTGGTTGCTTTTCCACAATCATCCGTGGACATATTTTGCTTGTGGCATGAATCCCACGAGTCCAACTTTTGATGGATGGTTGCTTGAAGTCGATCCATTGCTTCTTTGAGATGATCCTTTGACTCTCGTTCCTCTTCACTAACATAAGTAGGATCATATGGCTCTTGGATTGATGGACATGGATACTCTTCCATAGAGGGTTGTGATGGAAAGGAAAATTCATCATGTGGTTGGAAAGGAGGTTCACCCAAGTTTGGAGGTTGGAAGGTGTTTTGGTTGTTAGTAGAAGGTGGAAGTATACGGGACATAAGTTCTTGGAGGGTAGAGATGAAACTAGTGAGTGTGGTTTGGAGTTCTTCTTGCTCTTGAGAAATGATACCAAGTGTATCATCCATGGAAACTTGGTTTGAAGGGTAAAGATGTTGGAGTGGTGGTGATTCAATGCTTGCTTGCTCATAATTATCACAAGGATATGCATAGGGGAAATATGAACTAGGATTGTGTGGAGGCAATTGGTGGAAATAGGATATGGATTGAGAATATGGTGGTTGGAGTGATGGTGTTTGAGGACTATGTTGAGAGTATGGTGCATGGAACGATGGTGGTTGAGTGGAATAATCATGATAAGAGCCATTATATACATTGGAATGATATGCATTAAAGGAGGGATTACCATTATAGTAGCTTGAATGAGGAGGTTGCCATGGTGATTGCTCATATAGATGTGGCTCCCTTCTCAAGTATTCATCTCTCCCATAATGTGAGCCATCATTCAAGTTTCCATTACCTACAGCATAATCATAACCATATCCAAAACCACAAGGACGAGAATTCATAGTGACAAATAGAAACAAAACTAATAGAGTCCTAAAACTAACAAAAACTAACAAACAATCCAAAAATAAAGCTATTCACAATATTCACATATATACAATAACCAATAACACAACACCATTGCAACTCCCCGGCAACAGCGCCATTTTGATGAGAAGACTTTTGTGTGGTTTAGAATTTCACAAATGAATTCTCGTTGCAAGTATAGTTCCTAAACCAACAATAGTCCTTTCATATAAAAAATTTTTTGTCACTAAAACAAACCCCTAAAATCTATAAACCGAAGTATTTAAACCTCGGGTCATTCTCCCTAGGAATTGTAATAAAGTGTCTTGTTATTGGTTATGAGGTATTTTGGGGTTTTTGGATAAGAAACATGAAAAGTAAATGGCAACGAAAATAAACTAACAACTAAAGAGGTCTTGGCAAGGTTTGGTGGTTAAGGATCTCTATCCTAATCACTAACCACAACATGAGAATTGGCAAGGATCAACCCCACTAAGTCATCCTCTAACTAATAAAGGAAAGTCAAGTGAGCTATGTCAATCCAAGACCATAAGTCCTAGTTCTACACCAAATCAATTACTGAGATCTAGAGTTAATGGCTCCCAATCGTCAATCACTTGGATATTAGTAACTCAAGAGTTCCTAAGTTACCTTCCCAAGCCAAGAGCACTAAAATCTACTCTAAAATCCAACCAAGCATTTTATCAAACACTTGGAAGGCACAAAAGAAAAGTATAGTAAAAGTGTAAGGAAAGTAAATCGACACTACTCAATTGCAAGGAATTAACAACAACAAAACAATTCAACAATAAAGGAACAAGAATCATAAATTGCATTAAAGAGAAAATAGAAGAAAAAAAAGTGCATGAACATAAAAGTAGAGGATTACAAGAATCAAATACAAAATTAGAGAGAGGAAGAGTAGAGGAACAAGAAATTGTAAAGGAAAAGTAAATCAAAGCATGAATTAAACCTAGATCTAAGAAATTCTAATCTAGATCTAAAACCAAATCCTAATCCTAGAGAGAAGTGAGAGCTTCTCTCTCTAAAACTAACTTTCCCTCCAAAAACTAATCTAAAACTAAAATATGAAGTAAGTATATTGATTCCTCTTCAATCCTTGGCTTAAATAGCATCAGAAATGAGTTGGAATGGGCCCACAAGGCTTCTAAAATCGCTGGCCACGTATTGCTTTAAGTGGGTCATATGGCAGCAATGACGTGTGCGCGTACACATCACCATACGTGTAGCAACTATGGCAAATCTTATATCGTTTCGAAGCTCCGGATGTTAGCTTTCGAACGCAACTAGAACCGCATCATTTGGACCTCTGTAGCTCAAGTTATGGTCGATTAAGTGCGAAGAGGTCGGCTTGATAGCTTTTGCGATTCCTTTATTTCTTCATGAGTTCTCCATTTTTACATGCTTTTCCTTCATTCCCTTGATCCAATCTTTGCCTCCTAAATCTGAAATCACTTAACAAACATATCAAGGCATCTAATAGAATCGAGGTGAATTAGATTTAGCTATTTTAAGACCTAAAAACATGTTTTTACTCTTAAGCACAATTAAAGGAAAATTTATAAAACCATGCTATTTCATGGGATAAATGTGAGGAAAAGATGATAAAACCCTCTAAATTCAACACAAGATAGACCCTAAATATGGGGTTTATCAGTGTTGCATAAAGTATCCACACCATATCACCCACAAACCAATGGCCAAGCAGAGCTTGCAAATAGGGAGTTAAAGAGGATTTTGGAGAAAACAGTGGGGAACATAAGAAAGGATTGGGCCAGAAAATTAGAAGATGCTCTCTGGGCATATAGAACAGCATTCAAAACTCCTATTGGAAAGTCTCCTTTTCAGTTGTTATTTGGCAAGTTTTGTCACCTTCATGTAGAGCTTGAGCAAAAAGCTTTCTGGGCCACTAAACTCCTCAACCTTGATTCACAGGCAGCAGGAGAGAAGAGGCTATTACAATTAAATGAGTTGGATGAGTTTATACTGGAAGCCTCTGAAAATGTTAAGATATTCAAGGAAAAAGCCAAGAGATGGCATGACAAAAGGATCTCAAAGAAGGAGTTCAAACCAGGACAGCAAGTACTCCTGTATAACTCCAGGCTCAAAGTTTTCCCTGGCAAACTCAAGTCTAAATGGACTGGTCCCTACTTGGTGACAAAGGTTCTCCCTTATGGAAGCCTTGAACTCCTAGATGAAGCAACAAAGAACAATTTCACAGCAAACGGTCACAGGGCAAAGCATTATTTGGGAGGCCCTTGGGACAAAGAGAAGGAGATTCAGAAGCTATGTTGAGCAAGAATGAAGGATGTCAAGCTAGTGATATTAAAAGAGCGCTTGTTGGGAGGCAACCCAACCAGAGATAGTTTCCTATTCCTAAACTATTTCAATAAAAAGGTTAAGTAGACTATTCTGTATTGCAAGGACCTAAGTTTGGTGTTGCACACCAAAATAATTTAAGGATGAATGAAGGATGCTAAGTTTGGTGTTCCACCAAAAATCTCATTTAAAAACACATTTCAACCCTCTGCATAAATGGTTACTAGCTCCAAGCAATCAGGAAAACAACTAAACCATTGTCTGTTTTCTAGTTTTTAGTTTTATTACTTTTAGCAAAAGCACAAGGTTTCATGTAATTAATGCATCATAGACAGTAGCGAGGGACTAAGTTTGGTGTTCCCTCACCAAACTAAGTTCAAAAAACTACAATAATTCATGCATGCTAACCATCTGCCTAAGTGCTTGGAAAGACAAGCAACTTCCAATAATTGTGCAGGAAAGACACTCAGCCTCTTAAAAGAATCATCACCAAGAGAGATGCAAAAGTAAAAGATGATGATAACAAAAAGAAAGCTGCAAAACACTCCTGAGAGGTTGTATTGTCACAAAATTCACTATGCTTTGAAATATTCTAAAAGAGAAGCTGCTGTTTACCTTGATACCTAGTGCAAATAGTGCAAATTATGATGTCTGTTAAATGCAATAGTGGAAATGCTTGTCTTCATCTTAATTTGCTTAAATTCATGCCTTGTTTCCCTTTTGAATCAATAAGAGAAAATGTTTGAAATAGAAAGTGATTGTCCAATGTAGTAGGAATTAGAATAAAGATTTGTGGTGGTAATTGCTTGATTAGATGATAAGCTCAATAATAAAAGCTGCAGAATAGAATGTTCTTTGTAGTGTGAACTTAGTTGCTGTTATAAAACCTTTTATTAAAGAACATCCTTGGAAAATAAAGAAAAGTAAGAAAGGAAAAAAGAAAAGAAAAGCCAAGGATTGGCAACAAGAATGAAAGAAGCAAATAATAAGGCTAGACACCAATAGCTTGGACCTTAGGACATATGCCTCTGGTGCTTTTTGTACTAGGATATGCTTGGACAATTAGGTTTTGAGGAGTCTTTTAAAACTTGGTAACTTGGATTAACTAATCCGGGATTACCAACCGAAAGTCCATTATGAAGAGCAACCTAGCTACAAAGCATTTAGTAACCCAAAGAGGTGCTGGGCATCAATGTTCCTAAGAAGAAATGTGAGCCAAGTGTCTGTAGTGAAGAGGTGTTAAGAAAAATTAAAGCCAAAAGGCTGCTGCAACACTTGATACTGAGCTATCAGTGAGAAATAAGTTTCTAAGCAAAAGAAAGAAAAAAAAAAGATAACAGGGATCAATAAAAGAGCAAGGAATTATAACAGCAACTCTAGTGAATCCTCAAAGAGACATTTCATATCTATCAGCAAAGAATATTTGAGCTGCATCTTTGTCTGCATAAAACCCCATACCCCAAATTCAATTACCTGCTAAATAAGGACATATATACTTCTCTGTTTTCTTTCATTTCTTCTCATGTTTAGAGCTTGCTTAGGGACAAGAAAGGTCTAAGTTCGGTGTTGTGATGACAAGTCATCTTATGCTAGTTTTACAAGCATTTTTCACTTGTTTCATTAGGTTTTATGCACTTTCTTGCACAATAAGTAAGTGATTGGAGTGGATTTTCATGATTATTTTGAATCAATCAAACATCATTTGTTTGACACAAAATCATAAGGTTTATGATATAATTAATTGAATTTAGGAATGATGCAAAAATCTTGAGATTTTGGTGAGACTTTGATTGGTTGTTTGGTTGCTTGTAAGTGAAGAAATGAGAAAGAAAGGGAAGCAATCAGGGAAGTGTTACGTTCACAAAGAGAACGCCACACTCAGCAACGCTTTTGGGCTAAGCGTTCACTTTGGAAGTGAACATGGTGTTCACTTTCTTCCCTTTTTCGTGTTTTTCAGCTTTGGAGGCAAGCCTTGTGCCATCTGTACTAGAGCCAGCGCTCAAATACTCAACGTAGTGCTCATTAAGGCAGCGCTGGCCAAGGAAGGAAGGCGCGCATCCAAGGAAGCACCAAGGGTAGCGCTCAAAGAAGCAAACATAGCGCTCACTTTTCCACCTTTTTCGTGGATTCTGGGCTTGGGAGGCAAGCTTGTGCCGTCCGCAAAGGAGAGCGCTCAACCAAGAGAGCGCAGTGCTTATAAAGAGAGCACCAAGGAAGCACCAAATGAGCATAGCGCTCAATAAGTGAGCATGGCGCTCAATAAGTGAGCGCTAGAGGGAAACTTGCGCACGTGAGGAAGCATGCAAACAAAATGAACGTAGCGCCCAAATCATGCACTGAGCGCTCCACTGGGAGGAGACCCAAGCCACCAAGCACCTGATCCACTTATTCAAGGCCAGATCCAAATCAACAAAAGTCCACTCAAAGTCTTGATGACTGAAAATAGAAAGGTATAAATAGGAGCAATTTTGAATTAAGAAGGACGTTTTACTTCATATTTTGTTTTACTTTTACTTTTTGCTCTCTTTAAATTTTCATTTGAATTTGGGGAATTGGGATTAGATCTAAGTTTTCTTTCTGTTTGTTCTTTCTTCTAGAACTTCTATTTTTCTGTTTTGGGTTTTGAATTCAGATTAAAGAACTCCACTAAATTTCTTCATCTGAGAATCATCTTTTACTTTCCTTTTTATAGTTCTAAGAATTGGGAATTGGATCTGAACTTTCTTTACTATTTTTATTTTACTTCTTCTACAATTTCTTCTTTTCTGTTTGGTCAAGAGAGTAATTGAGATCTAGATCTAGATCTACTTTATGTTCTTGTTACTCTTCTGCAATTGTCCATTTCTCTTTTAGGATTTTCTAATTGAGCTAAGTTTTCTTGCTGTTTTGGTTCTTTAAACAATTTTCTATTTCTGTTTTGCTACTGAGCTGAATCTCTTCATCTCATAGTTCTCTGATTTGCTTCAATTTACATTTCCCTGCTCAATTTTGAATCCCAGTACCCAAATCCCTTTACTCTTAATGAAATTTAAGTTTCTTGGCAATTTAGATTCAGTAATTTATATTTCTTGCACTTTAAGTTTCAGTTATTTACTTTACTTGCAATTTAAGTTTCAGCTCTTTTAATTTCTTGCACTTTAAGTTTCTGCAATTTACCTCTTCTGCACTTTACTTTTCTGCCAATTTACTTTCTGCACTTTAACTTTCTGCAATTCACTTTCTGTAAATTAAAATTTCACTCAAATCATCAACAATTTGCTTAACTAAATTCATCACCTAACTAAAGTTGCTCAATCCATCAATCCTTGTGGGATCGACTTCACACTTGTGAGTTATTACTACTTGATGCGACTCAGTACACTTGCTGGTGATTTTTTATGGAATCATTTTTCCCTCTGCACTATGCATAAGTAGAAAGAAAATAGTTAAAAGTTAAAAGTTAATGTTAGTTGAAAAAGGAAAAAGAAAGCTAAAAGTTAAAAGTTAAAAGTTATGTTAGTAACAAGGAAAATAGTTAATTGAAAGTGAAAAGAAAAGTTAGATGAAAAAGGAAAAGCAAAGTTAAAAGTTAGGCAAAGAAAAAGAAAAATTAGTTGAAAAGGAAAAGAAATAGAAAAAGTTAGTTGAAAAAGAAATCAAAGCTTAAAAGTTATGTAAAAAAGAGAGAAACAGTTAGTAAAAGAAATGGGAGGAAAATCAAAATTTAGGTGCATAGTCACAAGTTCCTAGATTCCAAAAAGTTTTAAAAATGTCAAAACAAGCAAGTTTCTATTCACTTTTCAGAAGTTCAAGATGTCAAAACAAGTGATATGCACATGTATGTGTAGAGCACATAATCAAATAAGTGTTAATCACAAGCAATTGGCATAAGTTGAAATAATTTGGTGTTGGCAAGTCAAAACTTGAATGAACAATGCACATAAATGAAATTCAAACACCAAATTTCAATGAGGCATGAAAGTCACAAGGTTGGGATAAGAGTTGAAAGTTTTATGCACTATCTGACTAAAGGTAATTTGGGCATAGAGAAAATAAGTCAAACTAGCCACATAGGTAGAAGAAATCATCAACCTTGTGAAAGCAAGCAAATAGGGCTCAAATTCAAATGAAAACCAAGTTTATGCTCAATCTGAAAATTCACTTGAACTATTCAATGCATAGAAGTAAATCAGCATTATAAACAAGCAAAGAATGTTATAAGCATGACCAAAACTTGGAAACAAGTTCTTGAGACATTTTCCAAAACCATTTAGCAAACAAAATTCTATTGACTCAAAATTTCGTCAAATAGAAGCTTGTTGTACCAAATAAAACAATGTTATTTAATGAAACATGGTTAGGAAAAATTCGACAACATTTTAGCTGTAAATTGGCTATTTTCCAAACTCAATCAAACAATTCCGATTCCATATGAATGCATTACAATTAAACACAAAAACCAGATGTGAGTTCATATGAATTGAGCAACTAAGCTAACAAACAGCAACAAAACATCAATAAGCAATTCAAACCAAGCCAACCAGCAACAAGCAGCAATGAACAATTAAGCAACCAATAGCCATGAGCAAATAATGGTCTAATTTACAGCACCAAGACAACACCGTGAACAAAAGCAATGGATTGAGACAGTATTCTATTTGTTGAATTCAGCAACCTATTATAGGTAGTCAAGAAAAATTCAAACAATTACACATAACTGAATCCAATACTGAAGTTTAAATTGAAACAAGAATTCAGCAGCCATAAGGTCTTGAAGCAAAAATAAAATAGAAACTTGAAATGGAGCAATTGACAATTCAATTTAAATTCAAGAAAAACAGTATCACTCCATCAATAATGAACCATTCAATAGGCAAGCAATCTGAATTCAAACACTTTAAACCAAATTGAATTCAATGATTAGGCTCAAATTGGAACAACAAGAAAAATATAGCACCAAAACAGCAACAAGGAACAATCTAGCTGCATTCTTTTTCTTGAATTCAACAACCAATCACAAGTATTCAACATGAATTTGAATAACTAAGTATCTTGAGTCAAGTGATTGAGTTCAAACTGGAACAAAAAAACAACAAAAACAACTGAAATCATGCATTAAGCAAAAATCATCACTGCACAAGCAACCGTTAACAATATTTAGCAGTTATTTCACCCCAAACAGCCACGAACAAAAGCACAGCAGCAAAAAACAACAGTAATTGACTCAGTCAGCATTCCTTTCATTGAATTCAATAACTACTCCACAAGCAAGCAACATGAATCCAGACAAATGCACCTAACTGAATCAAGTAATTAGGTTAAAATTAACACAAGAACTCAGCATCAACTAGCCAGGATAAGGCAGTAGTAAACCAATATGCAGTAGCATCAAGCAAGCCAAATTAGCACAGGGGCAAATCATCACTAACAACAAACAACCCAATCACAAATAGAAAATCAGTCATTCTCAGACAGCAGCTGTAAATAGCACGTTTCCCAGGTTCAAGCAAGCAGCAAAAAGAATTCGTATGACCTAACCAGTTTCACAAACTAAAATCATTACAGTTCATATAATGTGGACCCAGCAACAAGCAGAGAAGCATTCAGCAACAACAAACCAAGAAAAAATTAATAAAACGGTAACACTTTCACAGCATCATCAATTCAAACAAGCCTAAATCTACTATCCAGCTCAGATTCTCGAACCATCTAGTTTAACTAAACTAAGCTAAACTAATTGAACTAAACAAGCTAAATATAATGAGCTAAACTAGATTAATCAAATAGAAATAAAATGAAAATGAGAAGAAAGGGAACCTGGGAAGCAGGGGATTAGAACAGTGGAAGGGAAGGGAAGGTGGAGGGAGAGGAGTGAACGGCCAAAGCAAGAGCGGTGGCCTGGTGGTGCTGCGGTGATGTAGCACTGCTTCAATGGTAGCGGCAGAAAGTTACACAGAAATGAAAACAGGGGCTTTGCCCTGTCCTGGATTTCAAAGGCAGAGAAAGGGGGGAAACTGAGCAAGGGTGGTGTGGGAATGTCAGTGAGAGAAGGGTGTTGGTGGTTCGTGATGATGGCGGACGGTGGCAACGAAGATGCTGGAGCGGTGGTCCTGGGCTCGGGTTCGGACAGGAGGAAAGAGGGTTGGGTCGCCGTGTAAAGAGAGAAGGAGTGAGAGACAAGGATGAATAGAGAGGGGGAAAGGAGTCGCGGAGAGGTCACCAGCGTAGGTGAGAAGAAGGAGAGGGGCGCAGCGTCTGTTCAGTTGCAGAGGAGAGGAGAGTTGGACAAGCGGAAAGAGAAGATATGTGAGAGAGGCGGAAGAAGAGAGGGGATGGTGTGAAGGGGTGAGTGGTTGTCGACGGTGTTGGTCGGCGGTTGCGGTGGCTATAGCGGTGGAGGTTAGGTGATGATGGTGGGCGATGGTGGGCGATGATGGGGGTTGTGAGGTTCGTACGAAGAGTTATGGCTTCACACTAAATGGGAGTTCTGTGTTTTTTTGCATCCGTGCATACGCACCAAAGGTGCTAACGCCATGGACAGGAACCATATTTTGGGGTGTGCATATGCACGAAATGTTTTTTTTTTTTTTAACATTATTCAACATCCTAATATTCACAGAAACAAAAAATTAACAAAAAATTGTAACTATTTAAATTCAACCTTAAAATTACCAAGATTTTATTTTCCAAAACAAAATTTGCTAACTACTCAAAATATTTGAAATATTCATCGACAAAAGCGATCAAAACTACTTCAACTATCCACAACTAAAAAAAAACTTTAAAATTTCAATTCATGACACAAAGACAAATTCAAACAAAATTACCAACTATTCAAAATAGCAATTGAAAAACTAAAAATCCAAAAAGACAAGCTACCAATCAAGAGACATATTTACAAGAATGCAATAAAGGAGAAAAGTTCGAAAGTTTTACCATGGTGGGGTGTCTCCCACCTAACACTTCTATTTAGAGTCCTTAAGTTGGACTTTATTGAGAAGCTCTCATCAAGGAGGCTTGTGTTTCCACTGTTCCTTGAATTTCCACCTATGTTTGCAATTTCCATGGCTTTTGAGATTCCAAAGCTTGTACACCCAATCTTCTTGTGAATTCTCTTCATTCCCTCTAGGTGAGAAATACTTGAAATTTTCAATCCCTATAACATAATAGCAACCAAACTCATAATGCAATAGGTGAGAATCGATAGGAGAAAAAGAAAATTAAAACAAAAGATAATAAGAACAAGCAAAATGGACTCCTAAAACTTGGCAAAAATAAGTAATCAATCAAAAGCAAACTATTTACATATTCACATATTAACAATAGCCAATAACAAGCACCATTATAACTCCCCGGCAACGGCGCCAAATTTGATAAGAAGAATTTACTATTGATCAAGAATTTCCAAATATAAATTTCCATCGTTGAAAGTATAGTCTAAATCAACAATTAATTTCCAAATCAAATATCAATCCAAAGGATGTCACAATACAAAACAAATATATTAACCGAGAGTATTTAGCTCCCGGGTCGTCTTCCATAGGAGTTGCAATGAAATGTACATTTATTGGCTATGAGAGAGAGAGAGAACATGGGGATTGTGAATGCAAGAAAGCAAGGGAGCAAGAAATGTAAATAGCAATGAAAGCAAGTAAACATGCAAGGAATGTAAATGAAGGCAAGTAAAGGCAATGAAAAAAATCAAATGCTAAAAAAGACTCTCGGCAAGAATTGGGTAATTAAGGATTCCTATCCTAGTTGTGGACCACAAACATGGTAATTGGATGGAATCAATCCAAACTAGTCAATCCTCCTTGAGAATTAGTCAAAAGGGTGTAATTTATCTCAATCCATAAGTCCTAGTCAACTAACTAATTACTTAGTGAAATACTAGCGTCAATGGAAACCAAATCAATTAACTATTCTCACATAATGCGGAATGGACATCTACAACCCAATTTCACCCAAACATCCAATTCGTCAACCAAGAGTGTGAAAACTAAACATGCAAGAAAGTAAACATCAAAGCAATAAAATTCAAAACAATTAAATGCAAGAAAAGGAAACTTCAAATGCAAGAAAACATCTTGGCAAGTAATTTAGAGCTAAGGTTACCTATCCTAGCCATTGACCACAAACACACGATGATTATGAAGAGTTGATCCTACTTAGTCAACCTTACATCGAAGATAAGTCAAATAGGCATAGTTAATTTCAATCCATAAGTCCTATGTCAACACTAACGGTCACATAGAGTCAATGAAGTCCAAATCAACTAACTACTCTAATGTATCAAACAAGAATGTACATCAATGACTCAAGGATCACCAAAGTCAACAATTTCAAGCCAAGAGGGAAGAAAAACTATGTAAAAACTAAGCCAAACATTTTATCAAACACTTGGTGTCCATGAAAATAAAATAATATTAAATTAAAATAAATTAAATTCTACAACTACCAAAGCAAGAAAGTGACAATGACAACTAAAGAAAGCAATAAATGACATGAAAACATAAAATTGTATTAATTGGAAATCAAAATGACAAGAGTGTTCATAAAACATAAAATGACAAAATAAAGGAAATAGCATGAGAAATGAAGAACAAGAAAGATACAATAACAATAAATGACAAGAAAAAGTAAATGAAAATAAGAATTAAACATAGAAATTACAAGAAATTAAACTAAAGAACCCTAATTATAGAGAGAGGGGGGAGCTTCTCTCTCTAAAAACTAAGAGAAAACATCATAAAAGCTAAACCTAATTGCCCCCCAGCGATTTGTATTAATGACCTCACGCATATGCACGCGTGCGTACGCAGGACACGTTTGCGCAAAAATTCCCATCGTGGGTACGCACGACATTTGGTGCGTACGCATCCTTGCACGAAGTCCGTTGTGCGTAC
Source organism: Arachis ipaensis (assembly GCF_000816755.2). Lineage (NCBI taxonomy): Eukaryota > Viridiplantae > Streptophyta > Magnoliopsida > Fabales > Fabaceae > Arachis > Arachis ipaensis. The sequence goes on from NC_029792.2 coordinate 52,729,072, forward strand.
GCACGCATCACTAGATGCTCTTTCTTCACTTCTTCAACCCAAACTTGCCTTGGAAACCTGAAATCACTCATCAAAACCATCAAGGCACCAAATGGGATCAAAGTGAATAAAATTTAGCAATAAAAAGGCCTAAAGAGCATATTTTCACTTTCAAGCACAAATTAGGAAGACATCATGAAACTATGATATTTCAATGGCTAAATGCAAGAAAAGTCAATGAAATCCACCTAATTAAAGCAAATAAATACCATGAAATGTGGATTCATCAAGCTTAGTGGAAGAGGGATGCTCAAGGCAAGCCTATCTAACTGAGAAGGCTTAACCTCAAGCCTGTAGCTAAAGGATGGTTGGAATTTATCCAATGCTCTATCATCCCTACTTGCAATCAGTCAGAAGTGACCATTGACAAAGCCATCATGATTCATTTCATCACGATTGAAAGTGAGGTGGAGGTACATGAGGTAATACCTCAAGAGTTGTACAAGAAAGCTGAAAAGCCTTCCACCTTAGCAAGGTTGGCATTCCCCCACCTTATCTTTCATCTATGTAATTCAGCTGGAATTGTCATAGAAGGAGACATTCCTATTGAGGAGTACAAGCCCATGACCAAGAAGAGGATGGAGCAAATTAGAGAGCCAGCACATGGACCACAGCAAGAGCATGTGGAGCTGCCTCAACCAGAAATCCCTGAGATGCCTCAAGGGATGCATTTTCCTCCCCAAGGTTATTGGGACCAATTGTACACTTCTCTAGGGGAATTAAGATCCATCATGGATCAACTAAAGATGGGACATCAAGATCACTCCACCATCCTCCATGACATAAGAGAAGATCAAAGAGGCATGAGGGAAGAACAAAGAGTTTTGAGGGAAGAACAATAGAGGCAGGGACGTGACACAGAGGAAATCAAGCACTCCATTTGATCCTCTAGAAGGAGAAGTAGATGCCATTACTAAGGTGGATTCATTCCCTTTACTCCCCTGTTGCCTATGTTATTTTTTGTTTTGTTTGTCATGTATTTTGTTTTATTGTCTGTTTCTAGTGCATGATCATCTATCTTTATGTCTTAAAGCTATGAAATATTCCATGCATCTTTCACCTTTTTAAAAGAAAAATTATTTTATTGAAAAAGAAAAGTAAGATGCATGAATTTTGAGTTATATATTAAGAATAGTTCTATTATTTGATGTGGTGGCATTGCTTTTGTTTTCTGAATGTATGAATGAATAGTGCAAAATTGATGTTGGAGTTAAGAATGTTGGCTCTTGAAAGAATGTGGATAAAAGTGAAGTATTATTGGTAATCTGAAAAATCCAAAAATTGATTCTTGAAGCAAAAAATAGCAGCAAAAAGTAATAAAAAGAAATAAAAAGCAGAAAAAGCCAACAGCTCTTTAAAACCAAAAGGCAAGAGCAAGGATTCAAGGCTTTGAGCATCAATGGTTAGGAGGGCCTAAAAGAAATATCTTAGCCTAAACAGTTCAATTGAGCTGCTTTCCTAACTCTATACTTGTGGTGTGAAGGTGTCAAGTGAAAAGCTTGAGGCTGAGCAGTTAAAGTCGTGGTCCAAAGCAAAGAGTGTGCTTAAGAACTCTAGACAAAACTGGCTGGGGATTCTAGCAAAGCTGAATCACAATCCGAAAGGGTTCACCCAATTAAGTGTCTATAGCATTTATGTATCCGGTGGTAATACTAGAAAACAAAGTACTTAGGGTCACGGCCAAGACTCTAAAGAAGCTATGTTCAACAATAAAAAAGAACTTAACTAAGAGAATCAATAGTATCATCTGGATTCTAAGTTCCTAAAGATGCCAACTATTCTGAGCTTCAATGAAAAGTGAGATGCCAAAACTATTCAGAAGCAAAAATCTACTAGTCCCGCTTATCTAATTGAAACTGAGCTTCATTGAAAACTCTGAGATTTATTGTATCCTATGATGAGCGGATAATTTATACCCTTTTTGGCATTGTTTTTACATAGTTTTTAGTAAATTTTTATTACTTTTTATTATATTTTTATTAGTTTTTATTCAAAAATCACATTTCTGGACTTTACTATGAGTTTGTGTGTTTTTCTGTGATTTCAGGTATTTTCTGGTTGAAATTGAGGGACCTGAGCAAAAATCTGATTCAGAGGCTAAAAAAGGACTGCAGATGCTATTGGATTCTGACCCTGCTACACTCAAAATGGATTTTCTGGAGCTGCAGAAACCCAATTGGCGAGATCTTAATTGCGTTGGAAAGTAGACATCCTGGGCTTTCCAGAAATATATAATAGTCCATACTTTGCCCGAGATTTGATGGCCCAAACTGGCGTTCAAAGTCAGCCTAAAACATCTTGGCGTAAAACGCCCAAACTGGCACCAGAATTGGAGTTAAACGCCCAAACTGGCACCAAAGATGGCGTTTAACTCCAGGAATAGCCTAAGTACGAAAAAGCTTCAATGCTCAGCCCAAGCACTCACCAAGTGGGCCCCAAAAGTGGATTTCTGCACTATCTGCACTTAGTTACTCATTTTTTATAACCCTAGGTTACTAGTTTAGTATAAAAACTACTTTTAGAGATTTATTTTATGTCTTTTGACCACCTTTAGGTCTTTTAACCATCTTTGGATCATTGTACACGTTTGGAGGCTAGCCTCATGGCCATGCCTAGACCTTTCACTTATGTATTTTCTACGGTGGAGTTTCTACACCCCATAGATTAAGGTGTGGAGCTCTGCTATTCTTCATGAATTAATGCAATTACTACTATTTTCTATTCAATTCACGCCTAGTTCTTCTCTAAGATATACTCTCGTACTTCAATCTGATGAATGTAATGACCCGTGACACTCATCATCATTCTCACTTATGAACGCATGCCTGACAACCACTTCCGTTCTATCTGTAATAGCATGAGTGTGTATCTCTTGGCCTCCTGGTTCACGACGCATGATTGCCTCTCCTGACAACAGAGCATTCCATTCCGTGACATCAGAGTCTTCGTGGTATAGGCTAGAACCATCAGCAGCATTCTTGTAAGACCCGGTTAATTAACGGCTAATTAACCCATTGATGCCAAGGCATCTTAGGCGAGTTTCACTAGCATTTTTCTGTTAGTTTTAGTTGTTTTATGCACTTTCTTGAGCTTAAAGTAACCAAGAATGGTTAAATGAATAACAAAGCAATGAACCATCCAAACAGTATGATTTTTTATGCAAATTTCATGAGTTTTTAGTTATATTACTTGAATGCTATGAATGGAAGATTCTCATGAAAATTTGCAAGAATTTGATGCAGTTGTTTGGATGATTTCAGGAAAGAAGAGGCTAGGCAAGGAAGCAACAAAAATCAATAAAGGAAGCTTGAATATCACATGTGGAGTTTAAGTTCCAGTTTAAGCTTAAACTGGAACTTAAATTGGAAGTTTTCATACTTTTGGAATTGAATTCAGAGCTATGACTCACTAAACCCCCTTTCATTGGGTTAGGGAGCTCTATTGTAATTCAATGAATCAATAATAGTTTTATCTTCTTCTCAATCTTTTCTCTTGAATTTTGTTAGAAAGCTTCTCGATCTAATTCCATTGGGTAGTTGTCTTGTGAAAGAAAGTACCCATAATTGGAATCCTTCGGAACCTTGGGAAAGGAATGGAGGATTCATGCTAGAGAAGCTTTCTCACAGTGAATTGGATTGGGGTTTGGATGGATATTGTGACATGTAATCCTACCAAATTGTGGTTCATGAAACTGTGTGGTATAATCAGTGATCGAGCATCATCTCTTCTTATGAATATTTAAGCCAAGGGATTGGAAATTTGTTTGTTTTTAGAGAGAATTGGTGAGCCAAGGGATTGGGATCCAATCATATAAGATTGCCAAGCAAAATTTAATGAAAGCATTGGTTGAGGAAGGGATAAAAATTGTTTTGATTCGGAGATCTCAATATCTCCTAAAACCCAATGAATTCCCCATTTCTGATTTACCACCTCGAACAACTCATTTTCAATGCTTTCAAACCTGCATCTGAGCCTGAACCAGAACCTGAAAAGCCTAAGGATGATAGTAGCCATCTGTGTAGCTTTCTCACAGTGAATTGGATTGGGGTTTGGATGGATATTGTGACATGTAATCCTACCAAATTGTGGTTCATGAAACTGTGTGGTATAATCAGTGATCGAGCATCATCTCTTCTTATGAACAGTTAAGCCAAGGGATTGGAAATTTGTTTGTTTTTAGAGAGAATTGGTGAGCCAAGGGATTGGGATCCAATCATATAAGATTGCCAAGCAAAAATTCAATGAACGCATTGGTTGAGAAAGAGATAAAAATGTTTTGATTCGGAGATCTCAATATCTCCTAAAACCCAATGAATTCCCCATTTCTGATCAACCACTTTCTCTTTACATTCTGCAATTAAATTCATGCAATCACCCCATCCCTTTTAATTTCAGCAATTTAGCTTCTCGCTCTTTAATTCATGCAATTTTACATTCCGCAATTCTCATCTAAATCTTGATTCCGCTCAACTAGAACATACTTCTAATCCGAATTGCTCACTCAACCAATCCTTGTGGGATTCGACCTCACTCTATTGTGAGTTTTTACTTGACGATAACCGGTGCACTTGCCGGAAGGAATTTTGCCGATCGTGCAATTTTCTAAATCGTAGCATAACAAGTTTATGCGCATCACCCATAAATGAGAATTTATTCTAGAAAGCCAAAAATATTATTTTTATGACTTAATGTGATAGAGGAGTTTGAGACGAGAATTTCGGTACCAATTTTATAGAAATCGGACCAAGATTGGACCAAACGGGCCAAACCGGGCCAACCAGACCCAAAGTGGGCCCTTGGCCCAACATAACTAAACCCTAAAATCCTCATTTCAGCACTCTCTCTCCTCATTTGAGACACTAAACACGCTGAAATGGAGGCCATGGAGGGAAGAACACTCTCTCAAGTTCTTTCTCTCTCTTGATCTTCAAACCACCATAACTTTTGATCTAGAGCTCCGATTGCCGCACCGTCTGCGGCCACGCGTTCACCGTGGAGAGCTCTACAAAACCCATACAATCAATCTTGAGGTAAGCCACGTTTTTCTCTTCGAATTTCCAGCTTTGATTTCGAGTTTCATGAGCAAAAATGTTGAGATTTTGGGTTCTTTGATGTTATAGGGCCCAACTCTATTGAAGGAGAAGGTTAATCATGTCTCCTTGGACCTTGGGTGTGGTAAGATTCTTAACCCTAGTGTAAATTGTTGTTCTATGATGTTTGGGTATTGAGATGTTGTGTATGGGTATGATGATTGTGGCTTAGGTTATGTGTATGTGAATATTGGAGCTTGATTGGTGATTTTGGAAAGCTTGGGAGAGGGTTTTTTGTGATAAAATATGTTCTTGGAGGTGTTGAGACCTTGAGAGCTTGTGGACAAGTGGTTTGGAAGTGCTCCGGTTGAGCTTGGAAAATTGGCTACGGTATGGTCTCGGTTTCCCATATCTAATATGTAATAAGGTAGGAAAAACTTAGGCTAGAGGCCCTAAGATAGGCTTTGAATTGTTGATGTTGTTGAATAGTTGAGATATATGATGTGTTCATATATGTGATTATGAATATTGATGCCTTGATTGTGTGATATATGAGAAATGCATGTTGTGATATATGCTTGATGGATGATTGAGGTTGAATTGATGGGTGGTACCATGTTGATGGTGAGTATGATGTTGATTATGTATAATGATGGTTGATTGGAAATGGTATTATTGGAAATTGTGATGAGGAAAGATGTATGATATGATATTGTGTTTGTCCTTTAGCCATTTGATTGAGAAGTGTTAAAATGGTTGGGTGTGGTTTTGGGAATTTTGGTAAAGTGTCAATGTGTGAGTTGAGGATGGCTTGATGTTGATTTTGGTACATTTTGATTGATTTCAAAGAAAAGGGATAAAATTGGCATGTTTTGATTGATTTTGAAAAGAGTTGAAAGTGGCTTGTTTTGAAAATGGCACTTTGTGGTTTTGTATGAAAATATGGTTTTTGGGCATACTTTAACGGGACATAACATGGACTACGGATCTCTGTTTTGTGCCAAATTTATTTAGAAATGAAATTGGATCTGGGATGTCCATGCCGTTCGAAGAACGGGTGAAAAACGATTTAAAATGAGAAAATTATGTCCGTCGGAAGATTAGGGGTTGAATCTGTAAATTCTGCAGCTTTTAACTTAGAAAAATTTTAGCAGAAGGACCTTCCGCGCGTAGGCGCACTTGGCGCGTACGCGCCGTTCTTCGAGAAAGCACCATCCACGCGTGCGCGTGGTGTGCGCGGCCACGTCGATGCGCTGCACCAAATGCCCAGCTATTTTCCAGATAGTTGTGCCAGAGTTGTGCCAATTTTGTGCCTGGGGCGCAAGAACACCCACGCGTACGCATGGCCGACGCTTGCGCGTCGTTTGGCTATTTTTCAACCCGCGCATTCGCGCGTATGACCCTTGCGCATCGATGAGTTTTGTGGCCATCCACGCGTGCGCGTGGAGTGCGCGTACGCGTGGCCCTATATTCATCCCAAAGTTGATTTTTGAGTTTTATAAGCCAAATTTCATACTTCTAATCCTCTGATCTCACCACTTATGTCTTAAATCATTATGATATGCTTAGCAATGAGAGAAGGGGCTAGTGAATGTGGTAACTTGCGAGTGAAGCAAGGGAAAATGGATGATCATTGAGGATCAAAGATGATTATGTGAGATGCGGAGAATGGCGGTGGAAGTGCTTGTTATGCCATGGGCCGAAGTGCCGTAATTGTTAATGAATTGGCTGGTTATGGATTTAACCGTGAGCCGGATGGCTGGATTATTGCCGTGTTACGGCGGAGCCATGAATATGGCTAAGTGTAAATGCATATATGCTGTTGAATGAATTGTAAATGTTTGCACTTCCACCATCGGAGATGAGGGTTTCCCTGCGAGGAAGTAGTGGCTAGCCACCACGTGCTCCAGGTTGAGACTCGAAGCTCTTGTGACCCTATGTCGTAAGTGTGGCAGGCACTGTGAAAGGCCCGGATGAGCTCGCCCCCGTAATTATTCACCAGTGAGGGTGATGGATATGGATCATGATTATGATCAAGTTTATGATGAGTATAACTCAAGTTGGGGATGCGCGACAGAGGGATAGTCCAATGGTTAGCTACCAGGACTTGTCGGGTTGGCTCTATAACTGACAGATGATATCATCAGCCACTAGGGACAGGCATTCATCATATGCATACTATATAAATTGTTTGAGATTGCCTATTTGACTGCATATTACTTGCTAATTGTCTAAATGCCTTATCTGTTCCTATTTGTAAATCTCTTGTCTGATATAACTGTGTTTGCTATATTATACTCCTGCTGGTGGTTGGGAGGTCTGAAGGAATTGGAAAGGGAAGTATTAGTTAGACTGAAGGATCTTTAGTCAGTTGCCACTTACAGTTTAGCTTGTTTGTAAGCTTTGATATTATCTGGAGGAAGTTCTAGGATTGCCTTCGGCTTTCCTCTATTATTATGTATTATTTATGTGGAAGCTGTTACCATGCTGGGGACCTCTGGTTCTCACCCATGCGGATTTTGTGGTTTTCAGATGTAGGACATGAGGTTTCTCGCTGAGGCATGCTAGAGACTTCTGGATTAGCGAAGATCCTTTGTTCTCGGGACTCTGTTTTGGTTTATATGTTTTGCTTAGATACTTTTATCTCCATTACATAATACAAACTGTGATGACTCCTCTTATAGGAGATTTTGGAGAATAGGTTTCTGTATTTGTGTTCCTTTGGGTTTCCTTTGGGGTTCTCTTTATTTTACTATATGTATATATTGTTATGCTCGGACTGGTTATCTTCGCAACCAGATTTTGAGTCTTGATATTCCTGTTTTTGACACTTCTTTGTATATATATAATCTCACGTTAGCTTACCCCTGTTCGTTACGTTATTGATCGGAGTGTTGCGCGTTCGAGTTACGGTTTTTGTTTACCCCTTTTTCTACAAAGGCTCCTAGTTATAATCAATTATTCATACTACTATACATACTAAATTTTTGTTTTAGAGGTCGTAATACCTTGCCACCTCTGAATTATGACTTAAGCATAAGACTCTGTATGGTAGGGTGTTACATTATGGTATCAGAGCAGTTCGTTCCTGTAGAGCCTGAGGGACGGACTGACTATGCTTCTGTGCATTCTCTGTATGTGTGTTATATGCTATTTGTATATCTGGTTGATATAATTGGCATAAACGTTCATGAGTATGCATTTGGGACTTTGAAGCACTAGACTTCCGATATTGAGACTGATCAACTTAAAATCGATTGTTTGGTGTGTATAGGAACCAAATGGCACCTCGTGGATGCGGTAGAGGCCGTAGGAGAGGTCATACGAATGCTCGTGCGCCAGAGGTTAACCCTAATGACCCGGTGAACTTTATGACTACGTTGGAGAACATGGCTACTGCTATGCAAGCCACTGCTGAGGCTCTTGGTCAACAGATGAACAACCATGGTAATGACGGAGGTGGAGTTCAGGGCCCGATGACACTGGCAAACTTTTTGAAGGTTAATCCCCCGAAGTTCAAGGGAACTACTAGCCCGAATGAAGCCGATATATGGTTTCAGGCTATGGAACGAGCACTGCAAGCGCAGGTGGTACCTGAAGGGCAGCGTGTGGAGTTTGCTACCTATTTGGTCACTAGGGAAGCGTCGCATTGGTGGCAAGGAATCCGATGCCTCCTGCAGCAGGGTGATGATTATATCACCTGGGATGTCTTCCAAGAGGAGTTCTATAAGAAGTACTTTCCGACCTCTGCTAGGACGGCCAAGGAGCTTGAATTGTTGCAGCTGAAGCAGGGTACTATGTCCGTATCTGAGTATACTGACAAGTTTGAGGAGCTGTTCAGATTCTCTCGTATGTGTCAAGGGACTCCGGTGGAATATGAGGAATGGAAGTGTGTTAAGTATGAAGGAGGACTCCGGAGCGATATTTTCAGCTCAGTGGGACCAATGGAGATTAGAACTTTCTCCGAGTTGGTGAACAAGTGTAGAGTTGCTGAAGAGTGCGTGAAGAAGGCGGCTGCTGAGAAAGAAAGTCACAAAGGATCTTTTCTACAGAACCGAGGGAAGAGCTTTGCACCGAGAGGTCCGCCTTTCAAGAGGGGAGGTTCTTTTAGGAGGCCCAACAACAACAACTCCCAAGGGAAAAGGTTTGGGAAGCAGTCTCAGAATGATCAAGCTTGTACTAGGTGTGGAAGTCACCATCCGGGAGCACCGTGCAAGGCCGGATGGGATTTGTGCTACAATTGTGGAAAGGTGGGGCATAGAGCCGCAAATTGTCCGGAGAAGCAGAAACAAGGTGCTGGGAAAGCACAATAGACTGGTCGGGTGTTCACCACCTCAGCTGTGGGTGCAGAGGGATCTGAGACACTCATTCGAGGTAACTGTGAAATGGCTGGTCAAACTTTAAATGCTTTATTTGATTTGGGAGCATCGCATTCATTCATTGCATTTGAGAAAGCCCATGAGTTAGGATTGAAGATCGTAAGCTTAGCTTATGACCTAAAAGTGTATAACGCTACCCATGAAGCCATGGTAACTAGGCTAGGATGCCCAAAAGTTTCGTTTAGTTTCAAGCAACATGATTTTGTCCATAATTTAATCTGCTTACCGATGATCGGTCTTGATCTTATCTTGGGATTGGACTGGTTATCTGAGAACCATGTCCTGCTTGATTATTCTACAAAGTCGGTGTACTTTATGCCGGAAGATACAGACGGGCCGGTCGTGGTGAATAATTATTACTTGAATTCGATGATGGTGAACTGTTCTGAAATTGAATGTCAGGGTATCCTATTGTTAACCGCTGGTGTTTCGGGTGATGATCAAAGGTTGGATCAGATTCCGGTAGCGTGTGAGTTTTCGGAAGTGTTTCCCGATGATATTGAGGAATTTCCACCTAACCGAGAGGTCGAGTTTGCTATTTAGTTGGTGCCTGGGGCAAGACCAATCTCAAGTTCTCCTTATAGAATGTCACCGTTAGAGATGGCCGAGCTAAAGTCCCAGTTAGAGGAATTATTGGGTAAGAACTTTATCCGACCATGTGTTTCCCCGTGGGGTGCTCCAATGTCACTGGTAAAGAAGAAAGATGGAAGTATGCGGCTCTATGTGGATTACAGGCAGCTGAACAAGGTCACCATAAAGAATAAGTACCCATTGCCAAGAATTGATGATCTCATGGATCAGTTACAAGGAGCTGGGGTTTTCTCCAAGATCGATTTGCGATTCGGTTATCACCAGATATGGGTGAAGGGTGAGGATATCCCTAAGACCGCTTTCAGGACTCGTTGTGGTCATTGCGAGTACATTGTAAAGTCTTTTGGGTTGACGAACACTCCTGCAGTATTTATGGATTACATGAATAGAGTGTTCCGTTCGTTTCTGGATAAATTTGTTGTTGTTTTCATTGACGACATACTAATTTACTCCAAGACTGAAGAGGAGCATGCGGAACACTTGCGGACCGTGTTGCCGATTTTAAAGGAGAAGAAACTCTATGCGAAATTGTCTAAGTGTGAGTTCTGGAAGAGTGAGGTGAAGTTTTTGGGTCACGTGGTGAGTAAGAAGGGAATAGCCGTAGATCCAACTAAGGTGGAAGCTGTGATGGATTGGAAGCAACCAACCACAGTAACTGAGATAAGGAGTTTTCTGGGTTTAGCTGGCTATTACCAAAGGTTCATCAAAGGCTTTTCGCAATTAGCTTTGCCATTGACAAAGTTAACCCGCAAAGACACTCCGTTTGTTTGGACTCCTGAGTGCGAGGAGAGCTTTCAGACATTGAAGAAAAAGTTGACCACTGCACCTGTGTTAGTGTTACCTGAGCCGAACGAACCATTTGAGGTGTACTGTGATGCCTCACTAAAGGGTCTAGGATCCGTGCTGATGTAGCATCATAATGTGGTGGCATATGCCTCACGACAGTTGAGACCTCATGAAGTTAGTTGCCCTACGCACGATTTGGAACTCGCTGCGGTCGTGTTTGCCTTGAAGGTGTGGAGGCATTATCTCTATGGGGTTAAGTTCCAAGACTTCTCCGATCATAAGAGCTTGAAATATCTCTTTGATCAGAAAGAGCTTAATATGAGGCAAAGGAGGTGGATGGAATTATTGAAGGACTACGACTTTGAGTTGAATTACCATCCGGGAAAGGCAAATGTAGTGGCGGATGCGTTAAGTCAGAAGTCGTTATATGCGGCTTGGATGATGCTTCAAGAGGAGAAGTTGCTCAATGGATTCGAGAGTCTAAAAATTGGTGCTCGAGAGGTATCTGGAACCTTGTGTTTAAGCCGATTAGAAATCTCGAGTGATTTTAAGTCCGAGCTCCTAAAGGCTCATGAAAATGATGAAGCGTTATGGAAGATGTTACCGACTATCGAGCAAGAAAAACAATGGAGTGTGTCGGAAGAAAAAGATGGGTTATGGATATTCAAGGGTAGGATCATTGTGCCGGATGTTGGCACTTTGAGGCAAGATATCTTAAAGGAGGCACACAAAAGCGGATTCTCCATTCACTCGGGATGTATTAAGATGTACCATGATTTAAAGGCGATGTTTTGGTGGCCAGGTATGAAGAATGATGTGGCGGAATATGTTGCAAAGTGCTTAACTTGACAAAAGGCAAAGATTGAACATCAAAGACCTTCTGGGATGTTGCAACCTTTAGAGGTTCCGCAATGGAAATGGAAAAGTATTGCAATGGACTTTGTGTCGGGATTGCCGAGGACTAGGACTGGTTTTGATGCTATCTGGGTGATTGTGGACCGACTGACGAAGTCAGCTCACTTTTTGCCCATTCGGATGACTTACACCCTTGAGGAGCTAGCTCGGTTATACATAAAAGAGATTGTGAGACTCCATGGTGTACCTGCTACTATAATCTCTGATAGAGATCCTCGTTTCACTTCGAGGTTCTGGGGTGCATTTCAGAAAGCTTTTGGAACTCGATTAAGCTTGAGTACAACATACCATCCTCAAGCAGATGGTCAATCCGAAAGGACGATCCAAACACTAGAGGATATGTTGAGAGCTTGTGTTTTGGATCAACCGGCGAGTTGGGATCGGTATATGCCATTAGTGAAGTTTGCATACAATAATAGTTACCATGCAAGCATTAGAATGGCTCCGTATGAGGCATTGTATGGGAGGAAATGTCAATCCCCGCTATGTTGGTATGAAGCTGGAGAGAAAGGCTTGTTGGGGCCGGAAATGATAGCTGAGACCACTGAATATGTTAAGAAAATCCGAGATAGGATGCTTACGGCGCAGAGTCGCCAAAAGAGTTACGCCAATCAGAGGCGGAAGCCCTTGGAATTTGAGGAAGGAGATCATGTTTTCCTGAAGGTTACTCCGACCACAGGAGTAGGTAAGGTGATTAAAGTGAAGAAGTTGAATCCTTGATACATTGGTGCATTTCAGATCCTGGAGAGGATTGGACTAGTGGCATATCGGATGGCTCTACCACCTCATCTTTCGAACCTGCACGACGTGTTTCATGTGTCGCAGCTTCGGAAGTACACTCCTGATGCTAGCCATGTGTTAGAACCTGAATCGGTTCAGTTAAAAGAAGATTTGATGCTTCCAGTGGCTCCAGTCAGAATCGATGATACTAGTATCAAACGGTTGCGTGGAAAAGAGGTTTCATTAGTCAAAGTGGCTTGGAGTCAAGGCGGTGTTGAGGAACACACTTAGGAACTTGAGTCGGAAATGCGAACGGATTATCCGCACTTATTCTCAGGTAATTGAATTTGAATTTTGTGAGCAAAATTTCCAATTAGGTGGGTAGAATGTAAGACCCGGTTAATTAACGGCTAATTAACCCATAAATGAGAATTTATTCTAGAAAGCCAAAAATATTATTTTTATGGCTTAATGTGATAGAGGAGTTTGAGATGAGAATTTCGGTACCAATTTTATAGAAATCGGACCAAGATTGGACCGAATGGGCCAAACCGGGCCAACCGGACCCAAAGTGGGCCCTTGGCCCAACATAACTAAACCCTAAAATCCCCATTTCAGCACTCTCTCTCCTCATTTGAGACACTAAACACGCTGAAATGGAGGCCATGGAGGGAAGAACACTCTCTCAAGTTCTTTCTCTCTCTTGATCTTCAAACCACCAAAACTTTTGATCTAGAGCTCCGATTGCCGCACCGTCTGCGGCCACGCGTTCACCGTGGAGAGCTCTACAAAACCCATACAATCAATCTTGAGGTAAGCTACGTTTTTCTCTTCGAATTTCCAGCTTTGATTTCGAGTTTCATGAGCAAAAATGTTGAGATTTTGGATTCTTAGATGTTATAGGGCCCAACTCTCTTGAAGGAGAAGGTTAATCTTGTCTCCTTGGACCTTGGGGGTGGTAAAATTCTCAAACCTAGTGTAAATTATTGTTCTATGATGTTTGGGTATTGAGATGTTGTGTATGGGTATGATGACTGTGGCTTAGGTTATGTGTATGTGAATATTGGAGCTTGATTGGTGATTTTGGAAAGCTTGGGAGAGGGTTTTGTGTGATAAAATCTGTTCTTGGAGGTGTTGAGACCTTGAAAGCTTGTGGACAAGTGGTTTGGAAGTGCTCTGGTTGAGCTTGGAAAATCGGCTAAGGTATGGTCTCGGTTTCCCGTATCTAATATGTAATGTGGTAGGAAATACTTAGGCTAGATGCCCTAAGATAGGCTTTGAATTGTTGATGTTGTTGAATGGTTGAGATATATGATGTGTTCATATATGTGATTATGAATATTGATGCCTTGATTGTGTGATATATGAGAAATGCATGTTGTGATATATGCTTGATGGATGATTGAGGTTGAATTGATGGGTGGTACCATGCTGATGGTGAGTATGATGTTGATTATGTATAATGATGGTTGATTAGAAATGGTATTATTGGAAATTGGGATGAGGAAGGATGTATGATATGATATTGTGTTTGTCCTTTAGCCATTTGATTGAGAAGTGTTAAAATGGTTGGGTGTGGTTTTGGGAATTTTGGTAAAGTGTCAATGTGTGAGTTGAGGATGGCTTGATGTTGATTTTGGTACATTTTGATTGATTTCAAAGAAAATGGATGAAATTGGCATGTTTTGATTGATTTTGAAATGAGTTGAAAGTGGCTTGTTTTGAAAATGGCACTTTGTGGTTTTGTATGAAAACATGGTTTTTGGGCATACTTTGACGGGACAAAACTTGGACTACGGATCTCTGTTTTCTGCCAAATTTGTTTAGAAATGAAATTGGATCCGGGATGTCCAAGCCGTTCGAAGAACGGGTGAAAAACGATTTAAAATGAGAAAATTATGTCCGTCAGAAGATTGGGGGGTTGAATTTGTAAATTCTGCAGCTTTTCACTTAGAAAATTTTTAGCAGAAGGACCCTCCACGCGTAGGCGCACTTGGCGCGTACGCGCCGTTCAAGCACCATCCACGCGTGCGCGTGGTGTGTGCGGGCGCGTCGATGCGCTGCACCAAATGCCCAGCTATTTTCCAGAGAGTTGTGCCAGATTTGTGCCAGTTTTGTGCCTGGGGCGCAAGAACACCCACGCGTACGCGTGGCCGACGCTTACGCGTCGTTTGGCTATTTTTCAACCCGCGCGTTCGCGCGTATGACGCTTGCGCGTCGATGAGTTTTGTGGCCATCCACGCGTGCGCCTGGAGTGCGCGTACGCGTGGCCCTGTTTTCATCCCAAAGTTGATTTTTGAGTATTAAAAGCCAAATTTCATACTTCTAAGCCTCCGATCTCACCACTTATGTCTTAAATCATTATGATATGCCTAGCAATGAGAGAAGGGGCTAGTGAATGTGGTAACTTGCGAGTGAAGCAAGGGAAAATGGATGATCATTGAGGATCAAAGATGATTATGTGAGATGCGAAGAATGGCGGTGGAAGTGCTTGTTATGCCATGGGCCGAAGTACCGTAATTGTTAATGAATTGGCTGGTTATGGATTTAAACCGTGAGCCGGATGGCTGGATTATTGCCGTGTTACGGCGGAGCCATGAATATGGCTAAGTGTAAATGCATATATGCTGTTGAATGAATTGTGAATGTTTGCACTTCCACCATCAGAGATGAGGGTTTCCCTGGGAGGAAGAAGTGGCTAGCTACCACATGCTCCAGGTTGAGTCTCGAAGCTCTTGTGACCCTATGTCGTAAGTGTGGCCGGGCACTGTGAAAGGCCCGAATGAGCTCGCCCTCGTAATTATTCACCAGTGAGGGTGATGGATATGGATCATGATTATGATCAAGTTTATGATGAGTATAACTTGAGTTGGGGATGCGCGACAGATGGACAGTCCAAGGGTTAGCTACCAGGACTTGTCAGGTTGGCTCTATAACCGACAGATGATATCATCAGCCACTAGGGACAGGCATTCATCATATGCATACTATATGAATTGTTTGAGATTGCCTATTTGACTACATATTACTTGCTAATTGTCTAAATGCCTTATCTATTCCTATTTGTAAATCTCTTGTCTGATATAACTGTGTTTGCTATATTATACTCCTGCTGGTGGTTGGGAGGTCTGAAGGAATTGGAAAGGAAAGTATTAGTTAGACTGATGGATCTTTAGTCAGTTGCCACTTACGGTTTAGCTTGTTTGTAAGCTTTGATATTATCTGGAGGAAGTTCTAGGATTGCCTTTGGCTTTCCTCTATTATTATGTATTATATATGTGGAAGCTGTTACCATGCTGGGGACCTCTGGTTCTCACCCATGCGGATTTTGTGGTTTTCAGATGCAGGACGTGAGGTTTCTTGCTGAGGCATGCTGGAGACTTCTGGATTAGCGAAGATCCTTTGTTCTCGGGACTCTGTTTTGGTTTATATGTTTTGCTTAGATACTTTTATCTCCATTACATAATACAAACTGTGATGACTCCTCTTATAGGAGATTTTGGATAATAGGTTTCTGTATTTGTGTCCCTTTGGGTTTTCTTTGGGGTTTTCTTTATTTTATTATATGTATATATTGTTATGCTCGGACCGGTTATCTTTGCAACCGGATTTTGAGTCTTGATATTCCTGTTTTTGACACTCCTTTGTATATATATAATCTCACGTTAGCTTACCCCTGTTCGTTATGTTATCGATCGGAGTGTTGCGCGTTCGAGTTACGGTTTTTGTTTACCCCTTTTTCTACAAAGGCTCCTAGTTATAATCAATTATTCATACTACTATACGTACTAAATTTTTGTTTTAGAGGTCGTAATACCTTGCCATCTCTGAATTATGACTTAAGCATAAGACTCTGTATGGTAGGGTGTTACAATTCCTGAGATCCAGAAAGTCTAAACCTTGTCTGTGGTATTCCGAGTAGGATCTGGGAAGGGATGACTATGACGATCTTCAAACCTGCGAATGTGGGGCACAAGTGACAGTGTGCAAAAGGACAATGGTCCTATACTGACGCTAGCAGGAACCGACAGATGATTAGCCGTAGGAGGTAACGCATGGTTGGAAGAAGGCAGTAGGAAAGCAGAAGTTCAGAAGCAACAAAGCATCTCCAGACGCTTATCTGAAATTTCCACTAATGAATTACATAAGTAACTTTATTTTATTTTATATTTTATTTATACTTTAATTATCAAAACCTCATAACCATTTGAATTTGCCTGACTGAGATTTACAAGGATGACCATAGCTTGCTTCAAGCCGACAATCTCCGTGGGATCGACCCTTACTCATGTAAGGTTTATTACTTGCACGACCCAGTGCACTTGCTGGTTAGTTGTGCGGAGTTGTGAAAAAGAGTTGAGATTAAGATCGTGTGTACCAAGTTTTTAGCGCCATTATTAGAGATCACTGATAAACCATTATTTTATGGTTTACATTGTGTTTAATTGTGTGATTTTATCAAATCTTTACCCACTTATTCATTAAATAAGCATGCATTTATAATTCCTTCCTAAAAATACTTTATGGTTGAAAACTTGCTTCCTAGAGGCTTTTAATTTTGTATTTTAATTCCCCTTTGTTTCATTTGATGCCGTGATCTGTGTGTTAAGTGTTTCAGGATTTATAGGGCATGAATGACTTGGAGATTAGAAAGGAAGCTTGCAAAAATGGAAGGAACACAAGAAATTAAGGAGATAACCTGCGAGAAGTGACGCGGACGCATGGCTCACGCGACCACACGGATTGGAAACTGCACAAGTGACGCGATGGCGTGGATGACGCGCACGCGTGGCAAGGCAAAACGCTGGATGACGCGAACGTCTGGATGACGCGATTGCGTGACATGCGCGATCTGCAGAATCTGCAGAATTTGCTGGGGGCGATTTTGGGCCCTGTTTTGACCCAGTTTTCGGCCCAGAAAAACAGATTAGAGCCAGGGAACATGCAGAGACCAAAACACAACATTCATTCTATCTAGTTTTAGTTTTAGATCTGATTTTACTCCTCCTCTAGGTTTTCTCTCTACACATTCATAGTTCTTAGGATTTTTGATTTTATTGCTTTTTGGATTGAGATGTTGAGAAGAGTTATTACCTCCGTCAGAACTTTGTCATTCTAGTTTGTTTCCTTACTTGTTTCTTACTCTTCCATGTCTTCAATTTATTCAGAATTACTATTGGATTATTTTTATAATTTATTAATACAAGAACTACTTTTATTTTTAATTGATCTTTTTAATTATTATTTATCATGTCTTTCTTTATTTCCCTTTCTTACGTTGTGAAGTTTACATTCATAATGAGCGAGTAGTTTCATAACTTGATGGGGAGTTGATTGAAAGGATGACCTTGAGTTGGAATGCTCAAGAGAAAAATTGCAATTGGGTTTATTGTTGGATTGCCCTCTAGTCATTGACACTAATCCTTTCCAAGGGATAGGATTGGAACTTGTGAATAGAAATAAATTTCCAACTTGCTTGACTTTCCTCTACCTAGTAAGGGATAACTAAGTAGAACAACCTTCAATTATCAATTAATCTTGAGAGTACTCCAACAAGAATAGGGCTTCCAACTTATCTACCCCCGGTCAAGGTTTTTATTTAAGATTACATAAATTCTCTAATTTAATTTCCTGTTTATCAACTCAAACCGTTTTAGAAAACATCTGATTAATAAAATAGCACACATTTCTGCAACTCGTTGGGAGACGACTTGGGATTCATACTCCCAGTATTTTAATTTTAATTTTGTGACAACCCTTCTAAATTGATAAGTGGATTTTTGGTTGGTTAAGAACTGTACTTGCAACGTATCTCTTATAACAATTTCTTAACTCGCCAATTTCCGCCACGTCAATCACAATTTTGTGCACCAAGTTTTTGGCGCCGTTGCCGGGGATTGTTCGAGTTTAGACAACTGACGGTTCATCTTGTTGCTCAAATTAGGTAATTTTAATTTTTGTTTAAGCTTTTTGTTTTTATTCTTTTTATGTTCGAAAAATTACAAAAAAAAATTTAATAAAATCATAAAAACCAAAAATTTTATGTTTCTTGTTTGAGTCTAGTGTTAAATTTTAAGTTTGGTGTCAATTGCATGCCTTTAATTTTCTTTAAATTTTCGAAAATTCATGCATGTGTTCTTCATTGATCTTCAAGTTGTTCTTGATGATTGTCTTTGTTTGATCTTTACATTTTCTTGATTTGTGTCTTTCTTTGTTTTTCATATGAATTTTTAATTTATTAGTGTCAAAAGTTTAAAAATTTTTTAGTTTGGTGTCTTGCATGTCCTTGATGTTCATCATGATCTTCAAAGTGTTCTTGGTGTTCATCTTGACATTCAAAGTGTTCTTGCATGCATTTTTGTTTTGATCTTGAATTTTTATATTTTGTGTCATTTTTATGTTTTTCTCTCTCCTCATTAAAATTCAAAAATAAAAAAATATATTTCCCTTATTCTTATAAATTTCGAAATTTTGAATTGATTGAGTCAAAAAGTTTTAAAATTTGATTGTTTCTTGTTAGTCAAGTCAAAATTTCAAATTAAAAAAATTCTATCTTGTTCAAATCTTTTTCAAAAAATCAAATTTTTTTCATTTTTTTTATTTTTGAAAGTTTTAAAATTGATTTTCAAAATCTTTTTCTTAATTTTGTTTCATATTTTCGAAATTAATACTAACATTTAATATTTTGATTAAAAAATTTTCAAGTTGTTACTTGCTTATTAAGAAAGGATCAATCTTTAAATTCTAGAATCATATCTTTTAGTTTCTTGTTAGTCAAGTAATCAACTTTAATTTCAAAAACCAAATCTTTTTAATTTCCTTTTCAATTCCTTTTCAAAATAAATTTCAATCATATCTTTTTCAAAATCTTTTCTAACTTCTTATCTTTTCAAAATTGATTTTCAAATCTTTTTCAATTAACTACTTGATTTTTTTTGTTTAATTTTAAAAGTTTACTATTTCTTATCTTTTTCAAAACCATCTAACTACTTTTCTCTCTCCAATTTCCGAAAATCACTAACCACTTTTCAAAAATATTTTTAATTAATTAATTTATTTAGTTTTCAATTTTTTTTTATTTCTTATTTTAAATTTCGAATACTAACAAATAATTAAAATAAAAACAAAAATATTTTTCTTTTCTTTTTAATTATTTTTGAAAACTCTATCTCTCTCATCTCTTTCTATTTATTTAATCACTAAAACTTCTCTTCTTAAAAATTCGAACACTCTCTCCCTCTCTGTGTTCGAATTTTTCTCTTCTCATTCTTCTACTCTTCTCTTCTTCTACTCACATAAAGGAATCTCTATACTGTGACATAAATGATTCCTATTCTTTTTTGTTCTCTTCTTTTTCATATGAGCAGGAGCAAGGATAAGAACATTCTTGTTGAAGCTGATCCGGAACCTGAAAGGACTCTAAAGAGGAAGCTAAGAGAAGCTAAAGCACAACACTCTGGAGAGGACCTGACATAATTTTTTGAAAAAGAAGAAGAGATGGCCGAACCCAATAACAATGGTAGAGATGCAAGGAAGATTCTTGGTGACTTTATTGCCCCCTCATCTGACTTCTGCGGAAGGAGCATCTCAATTCTTGCAATTGGAGCAAACAACTTTGAGCTCAAGCCTCAATTAGTTTCTGTAATGCAGCAGAATTGCAAGTTTTATGGACATTCATTGGAAGATCCTCATTAGTTTTTAGCTGAATTCTTACAAATCTGTGATACTGTTAAGACCAATGGGGTTAATCCTGAGGTCTACAGACTTATTCTTTTCCCCTTTGCTATAAGAGACAGAGCTAGGACATGGTTGGACTCACAACCTAAAGATAGCCTGAACTCTTGGGAAAAGTTGGTCAATGCTTTCCTGGCCAAATTCTTTCCACCTCAAAAGTTGAGCAAGCTTAGAGTGAAAGTCCAAACCTTCAGACAGAAGGAAGGTGAATCCCTCTATGAAGCTTTGGAAAGATACAAGCAATTGATCAGAAGGTGTCCTTCTGACATGTTTTCATAATGGAGCATCATATGTATATTCTATGATGGTCTGTCTGAATTATCCAAGATGTCATTGGACCACTCTGCTGATGGATCTCTTCATCTGAAGAAGACGCCTGCTGAAGCCCAGGAACTCATTGAAATGGTTGCGAATAACCAGTTCATGTACACTTCTGAAAGAAATCCTATGAATAATGGGACAACTCAGAAGAAAGGAGTTCTTGAGATTGATACTCTGAATGCAATATTGGCTCAGAATAAAATATTGACTCAGCAAGTCAATATGATTTCTCAGAGTCTGTCTGGAATGTAAGCTACATCAGGAAGTACTGAGGAAGCTTCCTCTGAAGAAGAAGCCTATGACCCTGAGAACCCTGGAATGGAAGAAGTGAATTACATGGGAGATTCCTATGGAAACACTTACAATTTTTCATGGAGGAATCATCCTAATCTCTCATGGAAGGATCAGCAGAAGCCTAATCAAGACTTCAATAATAATAATGGTAGAAGAAACAGGTTTGGCAATAGCAAACCTTTTCCATCGTCTTCTCAGCAACAGAAAGAGAATTCTAAGCAGAGCCACTCTGACTTAGCAACTGTAGTCTCTGATCTATCTAAGACCACTCTCAGTTTCATGACTAAAGCAAGGTCCTCCATTAGAAATTTGGAGGCACAAGTGGGTCATCTGAGTAAGAAAGTTACTGAACTCCCTCCCAGTACTCTCCCAAGCAATACAGAAGAGAATCCAAAGAGAGAGTGCAAGGCCATCAACATGTCCCACATGGCCGAACCTGTAGAGGAGGGAAAGGCAGTGATTTCCAGTGAGGAAGACCTCAATGGACGTCCACTGGCCTCCAAGGAGTTCCTTAATGAGGAACTAAATAAATCTGAGGCTCATATAAAGACCATAGAGATTTTACTAAACTTACTGTTGCCATTCATGAGCTCTGATGAGTATTCTTCCTCTGAAGAGGATGAAGATATTGTTGAAGAGCAAGTTGCTCAATATCTGGGAGCAATCATAAAGCTGAATGCCAAGTTAATTGGTAATGAGACATGGGAGGATGAACCCCCACTGCTCATCAATGAACTGAATGATCTGGTTCAACTAAAATTACCTCAGAAGAAACAGGATCTTGGAAAGTTCTTACTACCTTGTACCATAAGCACCATGACCTTCGAGAAGGCTCTGTGTGACCTGGGATCAAGTATAAACCTCATGCCCCTCTCTGTAATAGAGAAACTAGGGATCCTTGAGGTGCAAGCTGCATAAATCTCACTAGAGATGGCAGACAATTCAAAAAATTAGGCTTATGGACTTGTAGAGGATGTCTTAGTGAAGATTGAAGGCTTTTACATCCCTGAAGACTTCATAATCCTAGACACTGGGAAGGATGAGGATGAATCAATCATCCTTGGAAGACCCTTCCTAGCCACAGCAAAAGCTGTGATTGATGTGGACAAAGGAGAGTTAGTCCTTTAATTGAATGAGGACTACTTTATATTTAAGGCTCAAGGATCTCCATCTGTAACCATGGAGAGGAAGCATGAAAAGCTTCACTCAATACAGAGTCAAACAGAGCCCCTACACTCAACTTCTAAGTTTGATGTTGGGAGGCCAACATTAAGCTCTGAATCTCTGTGAGGCTCTCCAAGAGCTCACTGTCAAGCTATTGACATTAAAGAAGCGCATATTGGGAGGCAACCCAATGTTATTTAATCATATTTATCTTCCATTGTTATTTTATGTTTTCCTTAGGTTGATGATCATGTGAAGTCACAAAAACAATTGAAAAATCAAAAATAGAATGAAAAATAGCATTAAAAACAGCACACCCTGGAGGACGGGCTTATTGGCGTTTAAACGCCAGTAAGGATAGCAGAATGGGCGTTTAACGCCCAGCCTGACAGCATTCTGGGCGTTAAACACCAGAATGGGCAGCACTCTAGGCGTTTAACGCCAGAAAGGGCTGTCTGGAATAGGCTGGCGTTAAACGCCAGAAATGGGCATCTGGTTGGCGTTTAATGCTAGACATGGGCAGCAGAGTGGCGTTTAACGCTAGAAATGGGCAGCAGAGTGGTGTTTAACGCCAGGAAAGGTAGCAGAGCTGGCGTTTAATGCCAGGAAAGGTAGTAGAGCTGGTGTTTGAACGCCAGAATGGTGCAGGGACTCAAATTCCTTGACACCTCAGGATCTGTTGACCCCACCTACACCACTTTTTCTTCTCTCCTCTTCACACCTTTCCATAACACTCTTCCCCAAACACCCCTCACCTATCACATCCTACCCTCATACCCACAACCTCTTCACCACTCACATCCATCCATCATTAAACCCCACCAACCTCGCCATTCAAATTCAAACCATTTCCCTCCCAAAACCCAACCCCTCATACACGGCTACCCTCTCTCCCTTAACCTATAAATACCCCTCCTTACCACCTTCATCTTCACACAACTTACACACTACTACCCCCTTGGCCGAACCTAAACCACTACTCCATCTCTTCCATTTCTTCTTCTTCTACTCCTTTCCTTCTTCTTTTGCTCGAGGACGAGCAACCATTCTAAGTTTGGTGTGGGAAAAGCTAAAAGCATTTTGTTTTCCGTAACCACTAATGGCACCAAAGGCCGGAAAAACCTCTAGAAAGAGGAAAGGGAAGACAATTGCTTCTACCTCCATGTCATAGGAGTTGGAGAGATTCATCTCAAAAGTGCATCAAGACCACTTCTATAAAGTTATGGCCAAGAAAAAGGTGATCCCCGAGGTTCCCCTTAAGCTCAAAAATAGTGAATATCTGGAGATCTGACATGAAGTCAAAGAAGAGGTTGGGAAATCCTCACCAACCCCATTCAACAAGTCGGGATCTTAATGGTTCAAGAGTTCTATGCCAATGCATAGATCACTAAGAACCATGACCAGAGTGTGAACCCGAACCCAAAGAATTGGCTCACAATAGTTCGGGGGAACTAGTTGGATTTTAGTCCGGAAAATGTGAGATTAGCATTCAACTTGCCAATGATGCAAGGAGATCCTCACCCTTTCACTAGAAGGGTCAACTCTGATCAAAGGTTGGACCAAGTCCTTAGGGACATTTGTGTGGAAGGCACTCAATGGAAGAGAGATTCAAGAGGCAAGCTGGTTCAACTATGAAGGCTTGACCTTAAACCAGTGGCTAGGGGATGGTTGAAGTTTATCCGCGGTCTGAAGTCACAATAGACCGGGCCATCATGATCCATAGTATCATGAACAGAGAGGAAGTAGAAGTTCATGAGATCATATCCCTAGAACTCTACAAGGTGGCGGACAAGTCTTCCTCTTTGGCAAGGTTAGCCTTCCCTCATCTCATTTGTCACCTATGCAATTCAGCTGGAATTGTCATAGAGGAAGATATCCTCATTGAAGAGGACAAGCCCATCACTAAGAGAAGGATGAAGCAAACAAGAGAGCCCACTCATGGACCTCAACAAGAGAATGAGGAAGTTCCTCATCTAGAAAACCCTGAGATGCCTCAAGGGATGCATTTTTCTCCACAAAACTATTGGGAGCAAATCAACACCTCCTTAGGAGAATTAAGTTCCAACATGGGACAACTAAGGATGGAGCACCAAGAGCATTCAATCCTCCTCCATGAAATTAGAGAAGACCAAAGAGCCATCACTAAGGTGGACCCGTTCTTTAATTTCCTTGTTCTTATTTTTCTGTTTTTTGAATTATATGCTTTATGTTTTGTCTATGTTTGTGTCTTTATTACATGATCATTAGTGTCTAGTGTCTTTGTCTTAAAGCTATGAATGTCCTATGAATCCATCACCTTTCTTAAATGAAAAATATTTTTAATTGCAAAAGAACAAGAAGTACATGGTTTCGAATTCTATCTTGAAATTAGTTTAATTATTTTGATGTGGTGACAATACCTTTTGTTTTCTAAATGAATGCTTGAACAGTGCATATTTTTGAATTTGTTGTTTATGAATGTTAAAATTGTTGGCTCTTGAAAGAATGATGAAAAAGGAGAAATGTTATTGATAATCTGAAAAATCATAAAATTGATTCTTGAAGCAAGAAAAAGCAGTGAACACAAAAGCTTGCAAAAAAATATAAAAAAAATGGCGAAAAAAAAAAGAAAAAGCAAGCAGAAAAAGCCAATAGCCCTTTAAACCAAAAGGCAAGGGTAAAGAGGATCCAAGGTTTTGAGCATCAGTGGATAGGAGGGCCCCAGAGGAATAAAATCCTGGCCTAAGCGGCTAAACCAAGCTGTCCCTAACCATGTGCATTGTTTTTACATAGTTTTTAGTATATTTTTATTACTTTTTATTATATTTTTATTAGTTTTTATTCAAAAATCACATTTCTGGACTTTACTATGAGTTTGTGTATTTTTCTATGATTTCAGGTATTTTCTGGCTGAAATTGAGGGACCTGAGCAAAAATCTTATTCAGAGGCTGAAAAAGGACTGCAGATGCTATTGGATTCTGACCCTGCTGCACTCGAAATAAATTTTCTGGAGCTAGAGAAGCCCAATTGGAGCGCTCTCAATTGCGTTGGAAAGTAGACATCCTGCGCTTTCCAGAAATATATAATAGTCCACACTTTACCTGAGATTTGATGGCCCAAGCTGGCGTTCAAAGTCAGCCTAAAACATCATGGCGTAAAATGCCCAAACTGGCACCAGAATTGGAGTTAAACGCCCAAACTGGCACTAAAGCTGGCGTTTAACTCCAGAAACAGCCTAAGCACGAAAAATTTCAATGCTCAGCCCAGGCACACACCAAGTGGGTCCCGGAAGTGGATTTCTGCACTATCTGCACTTAGTTACTCATTTTCTATAACCCTAGGTTACTAGTTTAGTATAGAAACTACTTTTAGAGATTTATTTTATGTCTTTTGACCACCTTTAGGTCTTTTTACCATCTTTGGATCATTGTACACATTTGGAGGCTGGCCTCACGGCCATGCCTAGACCTTTCACTTAGGTATTTTCTACGGTGGAATTTCTACACCCCATAGATTAAGGTGTGCAGCTCTGCTGTTCTTCATGAATAAATGCAATTACTACTGTTTTCTATTCAATTCACGCCTACTTCTTCTCTAAGATATACTCTCATACTTCAATCTGATGAATGTGATGACCCATGACACTCATCATCATTCTCACTTATGAACGCGTGCCTGACAACCACTTCCATTCTATCTACAATAGCTTGAGTGTGTATCTCCTGGCCTCCTGGTTCACAACACATGATTGCCTCTCCTGACAACAGAGCATTCCATTCTGTGAGATCAGAGTCTTCGTGGTATAGGCTAGAACCATTAGCAGCATTCCTGAGATCCGGAAAGTCTAAACCTGGGAAGGAATGACTGTGACGAGCTTCAAACCTGCGAATGTGGGGCACAAGTGACAGTGTGCAAAAGGACAATGGTCCTATTCTGACGCTAGCGAAAACTGACAGATGGTTAGCCGTGCGGTGATAGCGCATATGGATTTGTTTTCATCAGAGAGGATCATACAGCTTGCCATGGAAGGAGGTAACGCATGGTTGGAAGAAGGCAGTAGGAAAGCAGAAGTTCAGAAGCAACAAAGCATCTCCAGACGCTTATCTGAAATTCCCACCAATGAATTACATAAGTAACTTTATTTTATTTTATATTTTATTTATATTTTAATTATCAAAACCTTATAACCATTTGAATCTGCCTATCTGCTTGACTGAGATTTACAAGGATGACCATAGCTTG
This sequence comes from Arachis ipaensis, assembly GCF_000816755.2. Classification (NCBI taxonomy): domain Eukaryota; kingdom Viridiplantae; phylum Streptophyta; class Magnoliopsida; order Fabales; family Fabaceae; genus Arachis; species Arachis ipaensis. The sequence goes on from NC_029792.2 coordinate 52,755,267, forward strand.
CTTCAAGCCGACAATCTCCATGGAATCGACCCTTACTCACGTAAGGTTTATTACTTGGACGACCCAGTGCACTTGCTGGTTAGTTGTGCGGAGTTGTGAAAAAGAGTTAAGATTAAGATCGTGCGTACCAAGTTTTTGGCGCCATTATTAGAGATCACAATTTCATGCACCATCCTACAATTTCTTTTTATCCTACTTTGTTTTCGGTTTCTTGGAGACAATCAATATTTTAAGTTTGGTGTCCTGATGAGCGGATATTTTACACGCTTTTTGTCATTATTTTCATATATTTTTGTTATGTTTTGTTTAAGTTTTGTTAAGTTATCATACGTTTTAGTGCAAAATTCACATTTTTGGACTCTACTTTGAGTTTGTGTGTTTTATGGTGATTTCAGGTATTTTCTGGCTGAAATTGAGGAGCTTGAGCAAAAGTTTGATTTAGAAGCAGAGAAAGGACCGCAGATGCTGTTAGGATCTGACCTCCGTGCACTTGAATAAGATTTTTTGGAGCTACATAAGTCCAAATGGTGCCCTCTCAACGGCTATGGAAAACTACAAATAGTCCATACTTTGTTTGGAAATGAAGGCCCAAAACTGGTGTTCAACGCCAGCCACCAGCCCTATTCCTGGTGTCTAGCGCCCACAGGGGAGCAGCTGGCGTCCAACCCCCAAAAGGGAGCCCAGGAGTGGTGTTCAACGCCCCTAAGGGGTACTAACTCATGGGAGACACTCAATCTCAGCCCAAACACTCACCAAGTGAGCCCTAGTAGTGGATTTTCGCACTACAAGACTAGTTTATCTTATTTTCTATAATCCTTAGTTGCTACACTAGTATATATAGAAAAAAGATCACCCTTGTTAGAGATCTTTGCCCATTCGAACACTATTATGTACAGAATGAGTCACTAACCTCTTATGGATAAGATTAGGAGCTATGTTGAGTTTCATGGATCAATAATATTACTGTTCTAATTCAATATGTCTGATTCTATTCTCTTATGCAACCTCGCTCTTCATCTTATGAATTGAGGGTGACCCGTGACAATCACCCTTGAACTAAAGCTAGAGATTGCATTGCGGATTCCAATAGAGCATCTGAGCAACTTTGGATGTATGGCATGAAATCCTGTTGACTATGGGTGCGTGAGGTCTCTGTGGCATTAAAGGTAGAGTTAGAGAAGCAACACTTTATGATCTGGAAGATTTGCCTTGTCTGTGACACCTTTAGTAAGATCGTGAAGGGAGTAGATTGCTTAGAGCTTCATCTTCTGCTACAGTGAGAAACCTAGAGCTGGCTTGATGAGAGGACATGAGTTATCTCAACGTGGCGGATTGCTGCAGTAGAGGAGGTTAACTTGATGAGATGACATGAGTTAATCACTTACGGCTACCATTGAAGGAATCATAAAGTTATTGAAGTAGAGAGTAAAAAAAGTTAATCTGCAAAGACAAAGCATCTCCCAAGCCTCAACCATTCTATCACCATTGATTTCTCATCTATCTAAGTAACGTTTTCTTCATTTATTTTGTTTTATGCATTTTTCGTGACAAATTATAATTTCTATCCACCTAACTATGATCTGCAAGGTAACCACTCCTTGCTCAATCCAACAATCTCCGTGGGATCGACCCTCACTCACCTGAGGTATTACTTGGATGACTCAGTATACTTGCCGGTCTATCTGTGCAAATTTTGCGGAGGCAATTTTGTGCACCAATTTTTTTGTGCCATTGCCGGGGATTGTTCAGATTTGACAAACAACCGGATTATCTTGTTGCTTAGATTATGTACTTTTTACTATTTTGTTTGAGTCTTTTGTTTCTTTTTTTTTTCAAAAAAATCAAAAAAATTTTCAAAAATCTTTGTTTTTCTTTATTGATCTTTATCTTTGTTTGAGTCTTTTATTCTTGTTCTTGTTAAAATTTCGAATTTTTTTGCTTTCCTTTCAAAAAAATTTTCAAAAATAGTGTCTTTTGTTTGAGTCTAGTATCAATTTTTAAGTTTAGCGCCAGATTTGGCAATGATTCTAGAAGTGTAGTATAAACTATTATATATCGTTGGAAAGCTCTAGAAGTTGACTTTTCAACAACATTGAGATTGCTTCAATTGGACCTCGGTGGCTCAAGTTATGCTCATTGGAATGTAAGAAGGTCAGAGTTGACAGCATCTACTATCGTTTCTTTGTTGTTGCACAAAACTCTGCCAAATTTGCCAAAAATTCACCTAAAATTATAAAAATACCAAAACAACTCAAAATAGCATCCAAAGAGGATTTTTTCACTAAAATATAATAAAACTTAATAAAATCTAACAAAAATAACTAGAAAATGCTAGCAAAAAGGGTATAAGATGCTCACGCATCACAACATCAAACTTAAATGGTTGCTTGTCCTCAAGCAACCAAAAAAATATAGGACCAAGAAGAGAAAATGTCTGAGACTCGAGTGTTCATTTAATCTCATATCTAGTTACTGAATGGGGATAATTACACTCCAATTCTGAATAGGTTTGGAATCTCACTATCCTTTGAAGCTCGGAAATATTGGCATCCTTCAGAACTAGAACTCGGATGATATTATAGATTCTCTTCTTTAGGCTCTAATTAATTCTTTAACACAGATTTTTCTTTCTTTTCACTGGTGATTTGCACCTTGAGCCTAGCCATGACTCTAAGTGTTTTGTTTTCAAGCTTAACTTGATACATAAACACCATAAGCCCTTAACTGGGGAACCTCTTGGGTTCGAATTTTTCCTTGCTTTTTCTCCTAGACAATGGTGCTTAGAGCCTTGGGCATACTCTGTAACAGCATTGAGTCACGACTTTAAGTGCTCAGTCTCAAGGGTTACTTGATACTTTCACACCAGAAGCATATGGTTAGGGAAAAACACTCTTTTTAGCCTTGGACCTTTTATATCAGTTTTGACCCTCCTAACCATTGATACTCAAAGCCTTGGATCTTTTATATGTTTTTTTTCTTTTCAATTCTTTTTGCTATTTCTTTTGCTTCAAGAATCAATCTTTTACTTGTTTCAGAGAATCCATAATACTTCTCTAAGTTCCTATTCCTCAAGTACCAATATTCTCAACTCCAATATCAAATATGCACTGTTCAGATCATACATTCAGAAATAAAGATAGTGCCACCACATCAAAGTTATCCGAACAACTCATAATATATAACTCAAATCTCATGCATTTTACTACTTCTTTTTCTTTTGATTTTTTATTTAAGCTTAGTGAGTATTACATGAGATATCTTTCAAAATAAACATAAAATAATAAAATAAAGAACTAAACTAGAAAGCAAGGAAATCCTACAAGTGATCATGCAAAAGCTAGATTAGAAAATAGGAAATAAGCTAAAAATACTGGAAAAATAGAAGATGAGATATGGTAAGGGATAATAAAACTTAACCACCTCATCAGTCATGGTGGCTGCTGCTTCCTCTTTAGGCTGTGCTCTTCCATGGAGATGATTCACCTCCCTTTGGTGTCGTTGATGATAATATAAACTGAGAGCTTGCTCTGCAACACAAAACTTAAAAGTTTGCTTATTCTCAAGCAAAGAAGACTGAAACTTGGAAGGGACGTGAAGAGCATACGGATGAGTACACAAAAAGGTAAGAGTGATAGAAGGGGACAAAGAATTTAAATTTAAAACTCTCTCTTTCTTTTTTACGACCCCTTGGTGGCGTCAAACACCCATTATGGACGTGAAACGCCCCAAGAGGGTAAATAGGACACCTAAATTGGCTGTAAAATGCCCAAACTTCTGGTCCCCTCTTGGCGCTAAATGCCCTCCTGGCGTTTAGCTCTCGCAGCAGTGATCCTCAATAGTGTTCTGTTCTTCTGTCTCAGTCTTCCTGTTCCTGTTCTAAGCACTTTACATGATTATAAATATTAGAAAACCTATAAAAACTTTGAAAATAAAGAAAAAAGAATAAATAGAAATCAAAATAAAACTAAGATAAAACTGAAATAAACTAAAGGATACTTATGGTTGGCTTGCCTCCCAACAAGCGCTTCTTTAACATCATTAACTTGACACTTGATTGTTGAATTTTCTTCCTCTTTTTCCAGTTGGTTAAAAGAAATGACTCTAAGGGAGAAGAGGAAAAGATTAGTGCCCTCAGATTTAAATTCCTCCTAACAAGCTTTCTTTTATTGTTGTTAGCTTAATTCTCCTTGCTTGTTAGGGTAGGGGGTTAGATTACTTCTTGCTTACATTCTCTTTTTCATGGATATCATTTTGTGTTCCTTTGTCACAATCCCCTTTTCAGTGCTTTCCTTGATTATCTTCACCACTCCGAGTTCAGGACTTGGGTGTAAAACTGAAATAAACTAAAGGATACTTATGGTTGGCTTGCCTCCCAACAAGCGCTTCTTTAACATCATTAACTTGACACTTGATTGTTGAATTTTCTTCCTCTTTTTCCAGTTGGTTAAAAGAAATGACTCTAAGGGAGAAGAGGAAAAGATTAGTGCCCTCAGATTTAAATTCCTCCTAACAAGCTTTCTTTTATTGTTGTTAGCTTAATTCTCCTTGCTTGTTAGGGTAGGGGGTTAGATTACTTCTTGCTTACATTCTCTTTTTCATGGATATCATTTTGTGTTCCTTTGTCACAATCCCCTTTTCAGTGCTTTCCTTGATTATCTTCACCACTCCGAGTTCAGGACTTGGGTGTTGTGTGATAGGAGGAGTCATCAAGAACTTCCTGAATTGATGGTTCAAAGAACTCACCCTCTATCCTATTCTATACTTTGTTGGAGTGTAAATTCCCATAGTTGTTTTCCTCCCTTACAACCTCCTTTGATCGTGCATCTTCCTCGTCTTCCATGTGTGAGGGTGGAGAGTTCTCCAATTCACTAGAGTAAGTACTCCCTTGATTAACTTTCTCACATTCTTTCATAGGATCTTGCATTGCTTCTCTTGGTAGGAAGTCTGCTTGTTCCTGTGTCCAATGCTTGGTAATCAACTCCACATCTCTCTCTATATTTTTGACACTCATTCTCATATCATGTATGCAATTTTGAGTAGTAGTCCTTAATTATTTCATGGCAAGCTCTAGAATTGACAGTTCTTGATATGAATAAGGAGGTGAAGATTCTTGATATGAAGAAGGAGATGGTGGCTCTTGATATGAGTAAAAAGAGGATGGCTCTTGATATGAGTAAAAAAAGGATGGCTCTTGGTATGAATAAGGAGAGGGGTGAGGATGGAAATTTTTGCAAAATTTTATCTGTTATTTTCTGCAGTTCTTGGCAGGCAAGATCAAAAGATGAAGGTTTTTGATATGGATAGAGAGGAGGTGGTTCTTGGTGTTAATATGGGGCTGGTGGTTCTTGATAGATGGAATATGGAACATTGACATCTCTTTGCTCGTGACCTTGCCAACCAAAATCCGAGTAGTTCCTCCTCCATCCATAATAATATGAATCACTTCTTGTGTGTGAGTAGTAACCCATGTGATCACTCTCCATTATTTTTTCTCAACACAAAATACCAAACAAAATTAAACGCACCAGGTGGTAAACAAGAAAGCAAAGAAGAAAGAACAGAATTTTTTTAATTCTTTTTCTTGAAAAGAAATAAATTAAAGAATAATAAAAAATAAAAATAAAGGAGAAGAGATAAAAAAATTTCGAAAACTAAACAATGGTAAATACTAGTATTTTTAAAAATATTTTCAAAAGAAAAATTACTACGGGACACCAAACTTAATTTCAAAAATTAAGGAAAAACTTTTAACTAAAATAAAACTCAATTTTTTTTTGGAAATTAAAAGGTAAAACAAAAATAAAAAGAAATCAAAAACTAAAAATGCCTAATCCAAGCAATCAAGCAACCAATAGTTGTCAATCATAATCAATCCCCGGCAACAGCGCCAAAAACTTGGTGCACGAAATTAGAACTCGCACAACTTAACCTGCAAGTGCACCGGGTCATACCAAGTAATTAATACCTCAGGTGAGTGAGGGTCGATCCCACGAGGATTGATGGACTGAGCAACAATGGTCGAATGACTTACTTAGTTAGGCAAGCAAAAGGTGATGTTTTGAGGTTATAAAATGCAAAAAATAAGAAAGCAAATAATAATAGTAAAGTAAATTATATGAGAAAATAGTTAAGGCTTGGGAGATGTTTATCTTTTTGGATTAAAACATCTTTCCAACTATTTTAACAATGAATGATTCATTCTATGGCAAACCATAAGTGATTAAACCCTAATCTCTTAGTGATTTAATGTCCTCTAATCCTAATCAAATGCCACTCTCGTGGTCACTAATAGATGCTAAATCCACTTGGAGGCCCAAAGAAGAGTGATTCAGGCTATTGCTGGCGTTCAGTGCCGGGTGGGCGTTCAGCACCGGCAGGGGGATATTTCTAGCGCTGGTTTTGTCCCTCTTGGGTGCTAAATGCCAGGCTCGACGTTAAGCGCCGTATTTGGCAATGATTTCAGAAAAGAACTATAGACTATTATATATCGTTGGAAAGATCTGGAAGTTGGCTTTCCAACGTTATTAAAGCCGCATCAATTAGACCTCTGTAACTCAAGTTATGCTTGTTGAAATGCAAGAAGGTCAGAGTTGATAGCATCTATTATTCTTTCTTCGTTGTTGCACAAAACTCTGCCAAATTCGCTTGAAATTTACCTGAAATCATAATCAGACATTAGGATCATATACTACTCCTAATTTTGGAAATTGTGGGAGTAGTATTTTGACCCCAAATATCAATGCAAATAATTTTGAACTCAAGCCTCAATTGATCACTCTTGTTCAACAAAATTGTCAATTTGGAGGAAGCTACCAGGAAAACACAAACCAACACATTTCAAGCTTTATCCAAATTTGTGATAAGGTGAAAACAAATAAAGTATCAGCTGAAGCATATAGACTCCTCTTGTTTCCATTCTCTCTTAGAGATAGAGCAGCACAATGGTTGGAGTCCCACCCTAAAAAAAGCATTGCCATATGGAAGACTTAGTTAGCAAGTTTTTTGACCAAGTTCTTTCCCCCCTCAAAGATTGATAAAGTTGAGGACAGATGTACAAACTTTTAGGCAACTTGAAGGAGAATCCATATATGAAGCTTGGAAAAGATGCAAAGGGATGTTGAGGAGATGTCCACCAAATATGTTTGTAGACTGGGTCCAACTCCATTTTTTCTTTGATGGAATCACTCAAACCTCAAAAAATCCATTGAATAATTCATCAAGGGGATCATTACACATCAAGACTCCTAGTGAAGCTATGGAACTCATTGATATTGTTGTAAATAATCAATATCTCTACTCTTCAGAGTGAAATATGAACACAAAAAGAGGAGTGATGAAACTAGAAACCCTTGATGCTCTAGTGGCTCAAAATAAAATCATGTCTCAACAACTCTTCACACTCATTAAACAATTGGATGGAATGCAAGTCTCTGCCATCAACACACAATGCTCATTGTATGACATGAATGGAGGGAATCAATTTGGTGGAAGGTGTAACTTACGGCCCTCCGAGACACACCAGACCATAACAGCCATATCTGCAGTAACCCTCGTCTCATGGGTGCTTGGCATCACATAGTTAGACAGCAGCTGCTGTCAAATACGGGCCTCATATGTCAAAGAACTGACACGGATACCCAAGGGAGTCGTCTTATCAGCACCATACATCCACTGACTCCCAGGCTCAGCAATCACAGCTAAAACTTGGTCCCAATCAAAAGTCTTCATGTGCCTCTCACCGTCAGCCTCTTCATATGCATCTTTAGCACTCGGTCCAGGCTCAAGGTAGAGGGCATGCTCAATTGCCTCCTCAGTGACCAGAATATGCTGGCCTCTCAGGTAAACTGCATCAAGGGCCCCAGTGTAGTAGTTTGCATAAAATTCCTTGACCCATGATTCATTTACCGTTTGAAGCTCCCGACCTATGAAACTCCAACCCCGCTGAGCAATCCAATCATCCGTATACTAGCTTAACTCATCCGGGAGATGGAGTTCCCGCTTAACATGTAAGTTCTTTTTTAGGAAATTTTCAAACTTCCGGTCTGAATATGCATTGCTGAACTTATTTTTATCAGTGGGAGGTGTATTCTGAGCTTCTCTGTCACTTCCACTAATACGCCTTCCCTCAAATGCAGCATCACAGGTATCAGCGGACTGAGAAGTCCGCTTTCTTTTTTCGGAGCTTGTGGCCTTAGCTTTCCTTTTCTGTCAGCCATCTGCACAACAAGAAAGGAAATGAGGATATGAACATAATCTATAAGCACACAATCAAGGAAGTATGATAAATAGATAACAAGCAAAAACTGCATCATCTAGCAACATATAACAGAAGTGAACAGAAAATGGAAATTGAATGGAAGCATACATGAGAATCAAATTAAATCAAACATCAAACAACTTCCAATCAAATTCAGGACATGAGGAAAGCTAACTTGCTTGTTTATCAAAGAATCAAAAAAGGAAGGGGCATTGTTACTATGTGATGACAAGTCATCTTATGCTAGTTTTACAAGCATTTTTCACTTGTTTCATTAGGTTTTATACACTTTCTTACACAATAAGTAAGTGATTGGAGTGGATTTTTATGATTATTTTGAATCAATCAAACATCATTTGTTTTACACAAAATCATAAGGTTTATGATAGAATTAGTTGATTTTAGGAATGATGCAAAGATCTTGAGATTTTGGTGAGACTTTGATTGGTTGTTTGGTTCACAAAGAGAACGCCACACTCAGCAATGCTTTTGGGCTAAGCATTCACTTTCTTACCTTTTTTGTGTTTTTCAGCTTTGGAGGCAAGCCTTGTGCCATCCGTACTAGAGCCAGCGCTCAAATACTCAACGTAGCACTCATTAAGGCATCGCTAGCCAAGGAAGGAATGCGCGCATCCAAGGAAGCACCAAGGGTAGCGCTCAAAGAAGCAAACGTAGCGCTCACTTTTCCACCTTTTTCGTGGATTCTGGGCTTAGGAGGCAAGCTTGTGCCGTCCGCAAAGGAGAGCGCTCAACCAAGAGAGCACAACACTCATAAAGAAAGCACCAAGGTGATGACATGTCATCATGTCATGTTTTTCTATGCTTTTTCATACAAGAAATTGATGATTAGTGCTTAAATGTTGCATTCTTTTGTGCTTAAATGGTATATTTCCTTGATCTTTTGATTTTATAAATTTTGTAGGAAATGAGTGGAAAAAAAAGCAAAAAAGCACAAATTAGGCTCAAAAAGAGAAAAAAGAAATTTTGGGGCACACTTTGAAGTTTGAGCACACTTTGGAACTTTAAGCCACGCTTTTAAAAGCGTGACCCATGACCATGAATGCCACGGCCAAATTAAAGCATGCATGCATGCCATCATGAACCATGCATTATTAAATTGGCATTATTAATGAGCTTTACGGCATTACTAATCAAGCATGCATGTAATACATTATTAAAGCCAATGAATTAATGAATGAATGCTTTAACATAATGTAATTGGCTTTATTAACTAAGTAATATAATAAAAGCATGCATTATTAAAGCCAATTGGCTAAAGAACATATCATGCAATAAACGTTAATACATTGGCTTTATTAATTAAAGTAAAGCATGCATACATTTAATTAATTAATACCATCATGCATTGGCATTATTTGGAAATGAATGGAATGAGAACTTAAATGAATCATTAAAGCAACGGAGCACTACTTTAAAATTTAAAGGGAAGCCTAGCGTTCATTAACAATGAACGCCACGTTACTTTTCTTACCTTTATCGTGACTATTGAGCTTGGAACCAAGGAAACAAGGCAAGGCGCGACACTCAAAAAATGGAGCCACGCGGATTCGAAGACGGAACCAACGCAGGCCATGGAATAGCGCTCACTAAGGGAGCGTGACATTCACTAATTGAACGCTAGGAGAGGCAAAGCAAGGGAAGCATGCACAAGGAGTGAACGCAACGTTCACTTTATGAACAAAGCACTCCGCTGGAGCCTCACCAAGCAACCATGCCTCAAACCAACTTGAACCAAGTAACCATGACCCATGCTCCAAACCAATTGAACCAAGGCCAACCGGAGCCATCTCTCTTCAAATCCAAAGCAAGCAAAGCCCATATCATCACTCAAAGGCACAAGAACAGGCTAGATTAGGAATTTCATTTAATTGTAATTTTTTTTCAATTTCAATTTCATTTTTCATTTTGTAAAAAGCCTATATAAAGGCATCTGTTCCATTTTAGAAAAAAGGCTGGCTCTGCTAGAGAGCATTAGGAGTAGGGTAGAGAGCTCTTTGTTTAAATTTTCCTTTTTGAATTTGAGAATTAAAAATCAGATCTGGGTTTTCTTTTATTTCTGTTTCATTTTGCTTCTTCTGAAATTTCCTTTTTGTTTTGACCGAGAGAGCAATTGAGCACTTGGCTTTCTTCCTGTTTTTGCTTTTTCATTGAAAGTGTTAATTTCTCTTTGATATTTCAGAATTGATCTAAGTCTTCTTACTGATTTACTCTTCTGCACATTTACATTCTGCATCTTTACATTTCTGTTCTTGCTTAAATTTGATTTACTCTTCCTAGAAGTTTAAGATTCTGTCAATTGTTCTTAATTCTACTTTATTGCTCCCATTTAACTTTCCAGCACCTAGCCCCCTTTACATTTTGCTGCTATTTACTTTTCTTGCTCTTTAAAGCTTTTGTCCAATCTACATTCTGTTGATTTATATTTACTGCAATTTACATTCCTTGTTCTCTAAGCTTCTGTCATTTACCTTCTGTATTTTACAATTCCTGCAATTTGTGTTCTGTTGCTTCAATTTTATCTATTTCACCTACGTTAGCTTGACTAGACTAATCACTCACTAAAGTTGCTTGATCCATCAATCTCTATGGGATCGACCTCACTCATGTGAGTAATTACTACTTGATGCAACCTGGTACACTTGCCGATGAGTTTTGGTGTGGAATCTGATTTCCACCCCCATCAAGTTTTTGGCGCCATTACCGGGGATTGATTTAGATCAACAATGATTAAGTGGGTGAGAAGTCTAGATTAAGCATTTTCTTTGTTTTGTTCTCTGTTTTAAGTTGAAACTAAGGTGTTTGTGTTTTTGCCTCACTAAGAAATTCTCATCTCTAATATGAGTAATTTCAGTTTTCACTAGTTGTGTGTTTTACAAAACTCAAATGGAGTTCAACTCATCTTATGATCAAACAAATTTTGTGGGATATTACCCACCATCACCAATCTCTAATGGTGGCTGGGAATCTCACCAAGAAAATTCAAATTCTGAGCACTCCAATCCATGGAGATTTGCTTCAGAGACACAAGATGAGCAAGAAAATTATATGGGATACCAACCACCACCATAAAATGATTTATATCATTATCCTCATGGTGATTGGGAGTATCACCAAGAATTGAAAGAGTATGAACATCTCCCAGAGCCACAAAGTGACTCATACTGTGATGACAGTTACGCAAACCGTGGCTAGGAAGGGAATGTCAACAGTTCATACTCCATTCATCAAGAGACATCTTCCTTGGAGTATACTCTCAATAAAGTCATGCAAAATTGTCCACCCTCACTTCGCAGTTTCTCATTTGAAGGTTCTTCATCACTTGATTATGCCTTAACACAAAGTTTCCTCCAAGATCCATACAACTCATCTCACCAACCACAAAATTCATTCCACAACTCACAAAACTCACTCCATAACCCTCAAGACAACGTCACTACAACACGTTCATGTCCACAAAATTACTCTCAACCTTCAGAGGATCTCCTTCAAAAGTCCAGAGAATTTTTTGAAAGACAAGAACAATCTTGGAAAAGGCAAGAAACCCTCTACAATAAGATGAATGAATATTTGGAGCAAGCAAGAAGAAACAGAGAATTGCTATGCAAGGAAGGTGAAGATCAGTTAGTGGATAAAAAAGAGGAAGTGAAAGAACAAGAAAGTGAGGAAGTCACTCAAGAAAATTCACACTCAAGTGAGGCAGAGAAGTACGTGAAGGAAGAGCTCATTCAACCACCAATTCAAAAGGCTCTGGATGAAGATAAAATTCCAATAAACACATAGAAACCAAGTCATAAATCCAAAGGAGTGAAGGCAACTAACAAGAGCACCAATCATACCCCTGATCCAGCAAGCAAGCTCAATCAAGCCATGTACAAAAAGAAGCTTGCTGAGAGGAGACCAAGAAAGGGGATAATAGCTGAATCTTCTCCCCCCCCCCCTCCAAGACAGGGGATACTGACTAGCTCTTCTTTCTCCCTGAAGTCATTCCTCTTAACAAACTGTGAAGCTAATGACATTAAAAAAGCGCTTGTTGGGAGGCAACCTAACCATAGGTAATATTTTATTTCTTTGCTTTGTTTACTCTCTATGTCTGCTTTGTTTATTTTCTTTCTCTATTTTGTTTAAATTCAATAAATTGGCATATGGTTACATTCTAAGTTTGGTGTTGCCTGCAACAATTTGTTTTCAATCTTTCTGGATGATTGCATCAAAAATGAAAGTGTCACACTAAGATTCTAAGTTTGGTGTGCCACTTAATTTTCTATGCAATTCATTAAGCAACACAACTTGTCTGCATAATCATAATGCCCTTTGTAGTGTTATCTTTCTTTTAGTTAGACAAATTTTAGTTTTGTCTTTGTTTTAGTCATTTCCTTGTGTTTAATGCTTTCTTTTATTAACTGTTTTTGTTAATACATCACTAAGAAATCCTTACTCATGACAGATTCATGGCTTGGTGATTGTACTTAACATATAACAGTTTCATTTGCTTAGTTTTAGTTCAAATAAATTGACATATGATTGCATTCTAAGTTTGGTGTTGCTATGCAAAAAAATTTGGCTCCAATCCTTACTAGATACTTGCATCAATTCCAAGTGAAAGTGTCACACTAAGTTTGGTGTGCCACTTATCTTTTATGCCATGTATCATGCACACTCTCTTAGGTTTGCAATCACAATGTCTCTGTCTCTTGTGCCTTGATTGTTATCTTCAATTTTGCTTGCATGAAACATATGTACTGCTAACATTTCATTGTGTAAGACACTCATGATCCATCTTAGCCCCATAGCCATTGTTCTAATTGTTGCTTGAGGATGAGCAAGCATTCTAAGTTTGGCAAGGGAAAGGGAAGAATAAGAGGAAAATGACAACAATAAAGAAGATGAATTACAAGGTTGTAAAGTTCCTTTTCCTCTCATTTCTTTTCAGCACTTTAAATTGCATGATTGTCTTTATCTTCTCTGTTTACATGTGTGTATGAATAAGCATTAGGAGTAGGGTAGAGAGCTCTTTGTTTAAATTTTCCTTTTTGAATTTGAGAATTAAAAATCAGATCTGGGTTTTCTTTTCTTTCTGTTTCATTTTGCTTCATCTGAAATTTCCTTTCTATTTTGATCGAGAGTGCAATTGAGCTCTTGGCTTTCTTCCTGTTTTTGCTATTTCATTGAAAGTATTAATTTCTCTTTGAGATTTCAGAATTGATCTAAGTCCTCTTGCTGATTTACTCTTTTGCACATTTACATTCTGCAACTTTACGTTTTTGTTCTTCCTTAAATTTGATTTACTCTTCCTGCAAGTTTAAGATTCTATCAATTGTTCTTAATTCTACTTTACTGCTCCCATTTAACTTTCCAGCACCCAGTCCCGTTTATATTTTGCTGCAATATACTTTTCTTGCTCTTTAAAGCTTTTGTCCAATCTACATTTTGCTGATTTACATTTACTGCAATTTACATTCCTTGTTCTCTAAGCTTCTGTCATTTACCTTCTTTATTTTACAATTCCTGCAATTTGTGTTCTGTTGCTTCAATTTTATCTAATTTACCATTGTTAGCTTGACTAGACTAATCACTCACTAAAGTTGCTTGATCCATCAATCCCTGTGGGATCGACCTCACTCATGTGAGTAATTACTACTTGATGCGATCGAATACACTTGCCAGTGAGTTTTGGTGTGGAATCTGATTTCCACCACCATCACAAGGAAGCACTAAATGAGCATAACGCTCAATAAGTGAGCATGGCGCTCAATAAGCAAGCGCTAGAGGGAAAATTGCGCACGTGAGGAAGCATTCAAGCAAAGTGAACGTAGCGCTCGAATCATGCACTGAGTGCTCCACTGGCAGGAGACCCAAGCCACCAAGCACCTAATCCACTTATTCAAGGCCAAATCCAAATCAACAAAAGCCCACTCCAAGTCTTGATGACTGAAAATAGAAAGTGTATAAATAGGAAAAATTTTGATTTGAGAAGGACCTTTTACTTCACATTTTGTTTTACTTTTACTTTTTGCTCTCTTTAAATTTTCTTTTGAATTTGGGGAATTGGGATTAGATCTAAGTTTTCTTTCTGTTTGTTCTTTCTTCTGGAACTTCTATTTTTCTGTTTTGGGTTTTGAATTCAGATTGAAGAGCTCCACTGAATTTCTTCATCTGAGAATCATCTTTTACTTTCCTTTTTATAGTTCTAAGAATTGGGAATTGGATCTGAACTTTCTTTTCTATTTTCATTTTACTTCTTCTGCAATTTCTTCTTTTCTTTTTGGTCAAGAGAGTAATTGAGATCTAGATCTATTTTCTGTTATTGTTACCCTTCTGCAATTGTCAATTTCTCTTTTAGGATTTCATAATTGAGCTAAGTTTTCTTGCTGTTTTGGGTCTTTAAACAATTTTCCATTTTTGTTTTGCTACTGAGATGAATCTCTTCATCTCATAGTTCTCTGATTTGCTTCAATTTACATTTCCTAGCTCAATTTTGAATCCTAGTACCCAAATCCCTTTACTCTTAATGAAATTTAAGTTTCTTGGCAATTTAGATTCAGCAATTTATATTTCTTGCACTTTAAGTTTCAGTTATTTACTTTACTTGCAATTTAAGTTTCAGCTCTTTTAATTTCTTGCACTTTAAGTTTTTGCAATTTACCTCTTCTGCACTTTACTTTTCTGCCAATTTACTTTCTGCACTTTAACTTTCTGCAATTCACTTTCTATAAATCAAAATTTCACTCAAATCATCAACAATTTGCTTAATTAAATTCATCACCTAACTAAAGTTGATCAATCCATCAATCCCTGTGGGAATGACCTCACTTTTGTGAGTTATTACTATTTGATATGACCCGGTACACTTGCAGGTGAGTTTGTGTGGAATCGTTTTTCCCTCATCAAGTTTTTGGCGCCATTGCTGGGAATTAATTTAGATTGACAATGAATAAGTAGGGTGATAATCTAGATTAAGCATTTTTTCTTTATTTTTGTTTAGCATTCTAACTGTTTGAGTTTTTGCTTAAGCTAACATTAACCTCACTCTAGTAGTAGAGTGTTTCATTTTAGTTTCTGGTTTTGTTTATATGTCAGGAGGAAGAAGAGGTGAATCCACCTCCTTTGATTTTGAACTGGAGAGAACACTCTTGAGAAGAAGAAGGGAAGCAAGGGGAAAGGGAGTTGTAGGAGAAGCAGAATTAGAAGAAGAGGATTAAGATATGGAAGGGAATGTCCCAAATCCACCTGATGGTGTAGCCAACAACAATGGCCAGCCTTAGAGAAGAGTTTTAGCCTCCTACACTATCCCCAATCCAAGGAATTGTAGGAGCAGCATCGTAGCCCCCAATGTCCATGCTAATAACTTCGAACTCAAACCTCAATTGATTACCCTGGTTCAGAACAACTGTCAGTATGGAGGAAGTGCTGCTGAAGATCCAAACCAACACCTCTCTGTGTTTTTAAGAATTTGTGACACTGTCAAAACCAATAGAATCCACCCTGACATATACAAGCTTCTTTTATTCCCATGTTCACTGAGAGACAAAGCCACACATTGGTTAGAAACCTTCCCTAAAGAGAGCATCACCAGTTGGGATGATTTAGTTAGAAAATTTCTAGCCAAATTCTATCCACCACAAAGAGTCATTAAGCTAAAAACTGATGTGCAAACCTTCAGACAGCAAGAAGGAGAATCATTGTATGAAGCTTGGGAGAGGTATAAAGCTCTAATCAGAAGGTGTCCAGAAGGAATGTTTAGTGAATGGGTGGAGTTGCAGAACTTCTATGAAGGCTTGTCCTTACCTTCAAGGAAAGCTTTGGACTATTTCTCACGAGGATCTTTGTAAATGATGAAATTTGCTCAAGAGGCACATGATCTCATAGACATGGTGGCCAACAATGAGTATTTCTACTCCTCTGAAAGGCAAGTAGCTCCAAAAAAAGGTGTATTTGAGCTTGAAGGAGTTGATACCATATTAGCTCAGAACAAACTCATGCACCAGCAGCTTCAACAGCAAATTGAAACAATGTCAAGGAGGATGGATGGACTATAACTTGCAGCAGCGAGCATGACTAATCAATCACCAGTGGTGCGGGGGCTGCAGGAGGAAAGTTATAAAGAGCAACAGCCTGAACAAGTGCAGTACATGCACAATCAAGGTTCTGGACTAAATGATTTCCATGAAGACACTTACAACTCATCTTGGAGAAACCACCCAAATCTGAAATGGGGAGAAAACCAAAACCAGTAGCCTTGGCAAAGAAACTTAAACCAGAACAATTCCAGAAACACAAACCATCAAAATCATCTAAACACTAACTAAAACCAATACAAAAAACCACAAAATAATCAACTCCAACCCAACTACTAACCACCCAACAACCCATCCACTAACCAAAATAACTATCATCCACCCTCAACATCCGATAATCAACCACAACCACCCCAAGAATCTCAAAGGATCTCCAACTTAGAGATAATGATGGAAAAGATGATCAAGCATCAAGAATTGGCCAACAAAAACCATGAAGCTTCACTACGGAATCTAGAGAGGCAAATTGGCCAATTATCCAAGCAAATAGTGGCTGAAAGAGTACTCAATGCATTACCAAGTGACACCATTTCCAACCCCAAGGAAGAATGCAAAGCAATCCAATTAAGGAGTGGAAGAACCTTGGTGAATGACAAAGAAACTAACAAGAAGCCTATGGAGAATGATATTGGTAGCAAGAAGCAAGTAGGAGAAAAAGACAAGCAAGACCAAGAGAAGCTCAAGGAGAAAGAGGAACAACCACAATCTTCAAAGAAGGGAAAGCAAATCATGGAGGAGCAATCACAATAACAGAGGAAGTTAGTGAAGACTTACACCCCTCCTCTGCCATATCCTCAAAGATTACAAAAGAAGCTAAAGGATCAATAGTTCCCAAAGTTTTTAGAAGTTTTTAAGAAGCTAGAGATCAATATTCCACTTGCTGAAGCTCTAGAACAAATGCCTCTATATGCAAAATTCCTCAAAGAGCTCATCAATAAGAAAATGAGCTGGAATGAGAAGGAGACAGTAATCTTGACCCAAGAATGCAGTGCTGTCATCTAAAGAGGTCATCCACCAAAGCTCAAAGATCCAGGAAGCTTCATCCTATCTTGCACTATAGGCAACAGAACATTGAACAAAGCCCTCTGTGATCTAGGATCCAGCATCAACTTGATGCCTCTCTCATTAATGAAGCAGCTTGTAATAGAGGAACTCAGGCCAACTAGAAGGTCACTTCAAATGGCTGACAGATCGCTCAAAATACCTAATGGAGTTGTAGAGAATTTGTTAGTGAAAGTAGGAGAATTCATATTTCCTGCTGTATTTAGGGTTTATCTTGTATTGATTTAGGGGGATTTTATCATTTTTTCCCACATTTATCCAATGAAATAGCATGGTTTTATAACTTCTCCTTTAATTGTGCTTAAGAGTGAAAACATGCTTTTGAGGTTTTTAAATAGCTAAATTTAATTCACCTTGATTCCATTAGATGCCTTGATATGTTTGTTAAGTGATTTTAGATTTAGGAGGCAAAGATTGGATCAAGGGAATGAAGGAAAAGCATAAAAAAAATGGAGAATTCATGATGAAATGAAGGAATCGCAAAAGCTGTCAAGCCGACCTCTTCGCACTTAATTGACCATAACTTGAGCTACAGAGGTCCAAATAATGCAGTTTTAGTTGCGTTGGAAAGATAACATCTGGGGCTTTGAAATGATATAAGATTTGCCATAGTTGCATCAATTTTAGGGGGCGCGCATGCGGCATGTACGTGCACATGCCGATTTGCATGTGATTCATTAAAAGCAAATTAGTGGCCAGCGAATTCTAAAGCCTTGTGCACCCAATCCAACTTATTTCTGATGCTATTTGACGCAAGGATTGAAGAAGGATGAGACATCTAGTGATTAGTTTAGTTTTATTTTAGTTTTCACATGCTTTTAGTTAGTTTCTAAAGAGAGAAGCTCTCTCTTCTCTCTAGAATTAGGAGTAGGTTAGATCTGGATTAGAAATTCTTAGATCTAGGTTAATTTCATACTTTGATTTACTTTTCCTTTTGCAATTCTTCTTCTTCTACTTTTCCTCTATCTAGTTTATCATTTAATTCATGTAATTCTCTACTTTTATGTTGATGCACTTTTGTTCTTCTATCTCTCTTTCAATGCAATTTATGATTCGCGTTCCTTTATTGTTGATTTGATTTGTTGTTGTTTAATTCCTTGCAATTGAGTAGGGTAGATTTAATTTCCTTGATATTTTACTATGTTTTCCTTTTATGCCTTCCAAGTGTTTGATGAAATGCTTGGTTGGATTTTAGTATAGATTTACATTCCTTGCAATTTTACTATGCTTTTCTTTTATGCCTTCTAAGGCACTCCCATGGTCACATGTGGAGAATCAATTGAAGAACAAAGCATGAAGGAGAGATTGGAAACTCCGATGGAGAAGGAGGAATGCCACTTTGTATTAGAGCAATTGGAGGAGCCTATGATCATTGAAGAAGAGGAAGAAGTGGTTGAAGACTTAGGAGATGCGGAACCTCCTTGGGAACCTAGAATTGAAGAGAACCTATCCAAGAAGAATGAATTTGATGTTAAGGAGGAGAGTGCACAACCTCCAAAACAAATTTTGAATGAAGACTTGGAGGGAATGAAGCAAGAATTGAGTTCCCTTAGTGATGAAGACCATGCATCCAATCTTCTTGGTGTGAATCCTTTGAATTTGAAGAACCTTCTCTCCCAATGAGATAGAAAGCAATATGGAGGTAGATTTCTCTCAACCTCCCATTTATGATTTCAGTGATGGGGAAGAGTTAGATGAAATTGATGAATAAAGGATTAGAAGTGAAGAAGCTTATGAAGAGGTGGAGATTAACAAGGAATAACACAAGGGAGTGAAGCTTGCTAGCATGTTGGAGATACCTCTCCCCAAGCCACCACCATCCATTCTTTCATTCAAGTGGTTGAATTCCTTATACTCAAACTTTATTATTCCCCTTGAATATGGTTTGCTTGAGACGGATGGTCAACTTAGATATATTTGTGGCTTTAAGAGCAAAAGGGAGATGGTTAGTGATTGGAAATATCATTCTAAGCTCATGATGGTTGCATGTTCAAAGTTGAATAGTAATGGTTGCTGTAGAACCCAATTGCAAGGGTCTAGGAAATTGTTTGGGGGCTTCTTTGAGAATTCTAAGGTCATGCCACCCAATTAGAATCATGATAATCAACTCAAAGATGGGTGTAGAAACAAGATATGGGATCCCGGCATACATGAGGATCAACTTTGGGAGCCCATAGTCTATGAAGAACTCCATCAAAGCTTAGGAGAATTGAACTTGAAGAATGGAGCTCATTGGAAATGCAAGCATTGGTGGGTGTTCAAGGATGGTTTCAAGCACAAGCCACCTTGAGAGGAGCTCCCCATAAGTCCAACTTAAGGACAATAAACAAAAGTGCTAGGTGGGAGACACCCCACCATGGTAACTTCTTTTCATTTTCTCTTTTTGTACATATTGGTAATTAGTTTAAATTCATATTTTTGGTTGATTTGTTGAGTATAATTGGTAGTTTAGTGTATTAAATAAGGTTTTATGGTGTTTTGGTAGCTGTTTGGAGATTTGAAATGCTTGGATTGGTGCAAAAAAACATAGAAAAAAAAATAGAGCACCATCCGTGCGTACGCGCACTGCGCGCTTACGCGTGCATCAAGCATTTTTGCCTACCCACGCAGATGCGCCATGTACGCGTACGCGTGGATTGAGAAATTCCACCCCCAAGCCAAAAACCCGAGAGTTGTGCGAACGTTGCGCACGCATTGTGCCTTTCGCACAAACCACCAACTCGCGCGTACACAAACATGACGCGTACGTGTCACTCTCGAAATAAGCCATCGATGCGGATGCACCATGTACGCGTACACGTCGCGTCCATTGCACCACCATCCGCGAGCGCGCCATGCGCGTGTACGCGCCGATGACCTTCCTTCACTACATTTCTTTTCTTCTCCTCTTTCCATTTCTTTCCTTCCCCTTTCTTCTTCCCTTCTTCTACCCATCATCTAACACTTCCAAACACCATTGATAACCATTTATTTTAGTTAGTTAATTAGTTAATTAGTTAGTTAGTTAGTTGATTAGTTAGTTTTGGTTATTTTTCATTTCATTTTCTCTTTTTCATTGTAAGTGTTGGATTGTTAATCTTGTTTACCATTAATTGCTGCTGAGTATTAAAAAGGGATGTTATCTTAATATCATTATGTTTATAACCTTTTTTGGATTCTACTGTTGAGGTTATATTTTGCTACTTGGTTTTGAGTTTTTCATGCTTACCTTTTAAGAATACCAAGTGATGAGAATTGCCTTCGAGCTTGTCACTCTTCTTGAATTGCATGATTTGGCCACCATGTGATTTGAACCCTATTTTTTGATTAGGCAATCTCTTGACATTGGATGTTGAGCATTTACTTTACTGCATTGTATTTCACGATCATATGCATCCATACACTTTTAGCTTGAATGCTCCCATTCTTCTTTAATACTTGTTTTACCTTACAAGTTTACTTAAAGCATCTCAAGCACACTAGAATGAGTAAAGTGCATGCCTCTTTTTGTGACAGTTTTTTTATGCTAATGTGTGTTCTAAAAGGCGTAATTTAGAATTCACATACCTAATATTTCTTAATGTCACACTAATTCACTCACTCAATTCTAGTGATTAGTACCTCATTCCAACAATATATGCTTCCTTACTTTTATATCTTCTTATCTTATGGTGTTATATTTTTATTTTCATAGTGGATGCACCACAAGTAATAATGGAAGCAGAAAAAAGAACGCACAGCAACCGGTTGACCTACCAGCTGAAGGTAGCAATCCGGAGAGTCGCCATACCCCCTTGCTCATCTTTGAGCGCACCGAGGACGGTGCAAACTTTTAAGTGTGGGGAGGTCGTCCGACCGGTCGGTGATTTTGGGTGACAAGTTTCTAATCTCAACACTTTTGCATTATATTCTAGGTTTTTAGGATCATTTGCATTTTCTTATTTTCGCATATATATACACAATAAGTTTAGTCAAAGTAATGAGATTTTTCAAGATTTCTATCTATAGGGCACCTCAATTGATTTGAGTGAAAACTTTTCATTAAACTTGCTTGAATTATATATATTGTGGAACATGTTTTGAGCTAAGAACACAAGCAAATGAGGTTTGAGCCTAATGGTGTGATTACATCTTACAACCACTTATTTTTCCTTCTTGTGTGCAATTTTTCTCTTTCTATGATTGTAATCTTTGATTTGTTTGATTCTTTATGTCCATTATTTTGTGTATTCATGTATTTATATGATTGAGGCCATCATTTCATTTAGTTCACTTACCCAAATGGCCTTACCTTTTATCTTCCATTGTTAGCCAATTTGAGCCAATGCTTAACCCACTTTGTTCAAAATTTTAGCACATTACAAGCCTTAAAGCAGAAAACAATAAGTCTTTAATTTTGATCTTTGATTAGCTTAGGCTAGAGTGTGTATATCATTCAAGTGTGGGAACCTTGGGACATTGGGGGAATAAAAGGGTAGTTTTTTATTTTTATTGAAATTATTGGGAATTGGGTACATGCTCATGTGTAATGAATGTATAGACCTTATGCATTGATGTTCTTGTATATAGTTTGAAAGAAAAAAAATGAGAAAAAAAAAAGAAAAAAAGAAAAGAAACAAAAAAAAGAAAGAAAAGAAAAGAAAAAAATAGAAAAAGGAAGAAAAATAGAAAAAGAAAGAAATAAAAAAGGGGACAAAATGCCCCAAAGCAAAGTAAAAGTCAATAAGAATCAATGCATATGTGTTGTGATCAAGAAAAGAAAATGCATGAGTATATGAAAAAGTGAAGAATGGGTAGTTAGATTTGTTTAGAATTTTATAGGTTGCTATATAGGTTAGGTGGGAAGTTTAAGGTAATCAAAGATTCAAATTTTAAGTCTACTTGACCAAATATGCACCCTTACCTTGACCGTAGCCCCATTACAACCTATGAAAAGTCCTCATGATAGATGTATGCATGCATAAAATAAATGTTGATTGTTATAAGAAAAACAAATCTTGGAAAGCATGATTAGGAGAGAATTGAGTGAATCGACCCTAAACACTTGAGCAAATAGAGTGCAAACACATGCGGTGAGGGTTTAATGCTCAATTATATGTTTTCACCTATGATCATCATTCTTCATGCAAGTTTGTAAAAATATTTAATAGCTCAATTCAATTGTGGTTTGGCATGGTTGCTAATACCTTTAGCCCTTGTGCATATATGCTTCTTGGACTTTTCCTCTCTCTAGTTTAGCATTTAATTCATGTAATTCTCTACTTTTATGTTGATGCACTTTCGTTCTTCTATTTCTCTTTCAATGCAATTTATGATTCATGTTCCTTTATTATTGATTTGATTTATCGTTATTTAATTCCTTGCAATTGAGTAGTGTAGATTTACTTTCCTTGCTATTTTACTATGTTTTCCTTTTATTCCTTCCAAGTGTTTGATGAAATGCTTGGTTGGATTTTAGTATAGATTTACATTCCTTGCAATTTTACTATTCTTTCCTTTTATGCCTTCTAAGTGTTTGATAAAATGCTTAGTTAGATTTTAGAGTAGAATTTTATGCTCTTGGCTTGGGAAAGTAACTTAGGGACTCTTGAGTTTCTAATGTCCAAGTGATTGACGATTGAGAGCCATTAATGCTAGAGGATGACTTAGTGGGGTTGATCCTTTCCAATTCTCATGTTGTCGTTAGTAATTAGGATAGAGATCCTTGACCACCAAACCTTGCCAAGGTCTTTTTAGTTATTAGTTTATTTTCATTGCCATTTACATTTCATGTCTCTTATCAAAAACCCCAAAACATACCTCAACCAATAACAAGAACACTTTATTGTAATTCCTAGGGAGAACGACCCGAGGTTCAATACTTCGGTTTATAAATTTGGGGGTTTGTTTTAGTGACAAACAAATTTTTGTATGAAAGGACTATTGTTGGTTTAGAAACTATATTGCAACAAGAATCCATTTGTGAATTCTAAACCACACAAAAGTCCAATCATCAGAAGCAGAGGCCCTGCCAGTGATCATAAATTCCTCCTTGAACATAGAAGAAGAAACAAAGATGATCGAAATGTTAAAATCTCACAAGACAGCCTTGGGTTGGACGATTGATGATATCAATGGCATAAGCCCTGCCATCTGTATGCAAAAAATTCTATTAGAGGAAGATTCAAGGCCTGTAGTTCAACCCTAAAGAAAGCTTAACCCAACCATTAAGGAGGTGGTACAAAAAGAAGTGATGAAGCTATGGAATGATGGAATCATATACCCAATCTCTGATAGCTCTTGGGTGAGCCCAGTACAAGTAGTGTCAAAGAAAGGTGGCATGACTATCATCTTCAATGAGAAGAATGAACTCATTCCCACAAGGACAGTGACTGGGTGGAGGATGTGCATAGATTATAAAAGACTGAATGATGCTACAAGGAAAGATCATTTTCCTCTCCCATTCATCGACCAGATGCTGGAAAGATTGGCTGGCCATACATACTATTGCTTCATGGACGGGTACTCTGGATACAATCAAATAGTGGTGGATCCCAAGGATCAAGAAAAGACTTCCTTCACTTGCCCATTTGGAGTCTTTGCTTACAGAAGGATGCCCTTTGGGTTGTGCAATGCCCCCTGTAATTTTTCAAAGGTGTGTGCTTTCTATATTTTCTGACATGGTGGAAAAATTTTTAGAAGTCTTCATAGATGATTTTTCTGTCTTTGGCAATTCATTTAACACCTGCTTGCATCATTTAACTCTTGTTTTGAAAAGATGCCAAGAAACTAATCTGGTATTAAATTGGGAGAAATTCTATTTCATGGTTCCTGGAGGGATAGTTCTTGGGCATAAGTTTTCAAGCAAAGGTATAGAAGTTGACAAAGAAAAAATAGAAATCATTGAAAAGCTTTCTATACCTGTTAATGTGAAAGCAGTAAGAAGTTTTCTTGGACTTGTTGGTTTTTACAGAAGATTCATCAAAGATTTTTCAAAAATAGCAAAACCACTAAGCAATTTGTTAGTGATTGATAATCCTTTCATCTTTGATGACAATTGCAAGCATGCCTTTGAAACTTTAAAAAGAAAACTCACTACAGCACCAATCATCACACCCCCAGATTGGGAATTGCCTTTTGAACTTATGTGTGATGCAAGTGACTTTGCAATTGGTGCTGTATTGGGGCAAAAGAAAGACAAGCTACATCATGTTATATACTATACTAGCAAGGTGTTAAATGAAGCACAGAAAAATTATACCACCACCGAGAAAGAGCTTTTGGCAATTGTATATGCATTTGAAAAATTTAGACAATACTTAATTGGTTCAAAGGTTATAGTATATACTGATCATGTTGCTCTCAAGTATCTCATGTCTAAACAGGATTCAAAACCAAGGCTTATTAGGTGGGTGTTGCTGCTACAAGAATTTGACATTGAAGTGAGAGATAGGAAAGGGAATGAGAACCAAGTCGCAGACAATTTGTCAAGACTATCACAAGAAGCTAACCAAGCTTCACATCCAGTGAACGAAAGCTTTCCAGATGAACACCTTTTACAAATCCAACAAGCTCCCTGGTTTGCAGATATTGCAAACTACAAGGTTGGAAGGAAGATTCCACAAGAATTCACCAAGCAACAAGTGAAGAAGCTACTCAATGAGGCTAGAAAATTCTTATGGGATGAACCATTCTTATTCAGGAGGTGTCCAGATGGAATGATTAGGAAATGTGTTCCTAAAAGTGAGATGTGAGATATACTATGGCATTGTCATAGTTCAGCTTATGGTGGACATTTTGGCCAGAAAGAACAGCAGCCAAAGTACTTCAAAGCAGATTCTATTGGCCAACCATATTCAAGGATGTTAGAGAGTTTGTCCATCAATGTAACGAGTGCCAAAGAGCTGAAGGATTAACGAGAAGGAATGAGATGCCTCAGAACTACATCTTGGAGGTAGAACTCTTTGATCTTTGGAGCATAGATTTTATGGGCCCTTTTCCACCTTCATATTCTTTCAAATACATACTTGTGACAGTAGAGTATGTCTCAAAGTGGGTGGAAGCCATGACAACAACCACATGTGATGCACAAATTGTCCTTCAATTCCTTAAGAAGCACATTTTTACTAAATATGGAGTGCCTAAAGGTCTTGTCAGTGATGGTGGTAGTCATTTTTGCAACAAACAGATGGAGAAACTACTTCACAAATACGGGGTGATGCATAAAGTAGCCACACCATATCACCCACGGACCAATGGCCAAGCAGAGCTTGCAAATAGGGAGTTGAAGAGGATTTTGGAGAAAACAGTGGGGAACATAAGAAAGGATTGAGCTTGAAAATTTGAAGATGCTCTCTGGGCATATAGAACAGCATTCAAAACTCCTATTGGAAAGTCTCCTTTTTAGTTGTTATATGGCAAATCTTGTCACCTTCCTGTAGAGCTTGAGCATAAAGCTTTCTGGGCCACTAAACTCCTCAACCTTGATTCTCAGGCAGCAGGAGAGAAGAGGCTATTGCAATTAAATGAGTTGGATGAGTTTATACTGGAAGCCTATGAAAATGCTAAGATATATAAGGAAAAAGCCAAGAGATGGCATGACAAAAGGATCTCAAAGAAGGAGTTCAAACCAAGACAGTAAGTACTCTTGTATAACTTCAGGCTCAAAGTTTTCCCTGGCAAACTCAAGTCTAAATGGACTGGTCCCTACTTGGTGACAAAGGTTCTCCCTTATGGAAGCCTTGAACTCCTAGATGAAGCAACAAAGAACAATTTCACAGCAAACAGTCATAGGGCAAAGCATTATTTGGGAGGCCCTTGGGACAAAGAGAAGGAGATTCAGAAGCTAAGTTGAGCAAGAATGAAGGATATCAGGCTAGTGATATTAAAAGAGTGCTTGTTGGGAGGCAACCCAACCAGAGGTAGTTTCCATTTCCTAAACTATTTCAATAAAAAGGTTAAGTAGACTATTCTGTATTGTAAAGAGCTAAGTTTGGTGTTGCACACCAAAATAATTTAGGGTGAATGAAGGATGCTAAGTTTGGTGTTCCACTAAAAATCTCATTTAAAAACACATTTCAGCCCTCTGCATAAATGGTTACTAGCTCCAAGCAATCAGGGAAACCACTAAACCATTGTCTGTTTTCTAGTTTTTAGTTTTATTACTTTTAGCAAAAGCACAAGGTTTCATGTAATTAATGCATCATAGACAGTAGCGAGGGATTAAGTTTGGTGTTTCCTCACCAAACTAAGTTCAAGAAACTACAATAATTCATGCATGCTAACCATCTGCCTAAGTGCTTGGAAAGACAAGCAACTTCCAATAATTGTGCAGGAAAGACACTCAGCCTCTTAAAAGAATCATCACCAAGAGAGATGCAAAAGTAAAAGATGATGATAACAAAAGGAAAGCTGCAAGACACTCCTGAGAGGTTGTATTGTCACAAAATTCACTTTGCTTTGAAATATTCTAAAAGAGAGGCTGCTGTTTACCTTGATACTTAGTGCAAATAGCGTAAATTTTGATGTCTGTTAAATGCACTAGTGGAAATGCTTGTCTTCATCTTAATTTGCTTAAATTCATGCCTTGTTTCCCTTTTGCATCAATAAGAGAAAATGTTTGAAATATAAAGTGATTGTCCAATGTAGTAGGAATTAGAATAAAGATTTGTGGTGGTAATTGCTTGATTAGATGATAAGCTCAATAATAAAAGCTGCATAATAGAATGTTCTTTGTAGTGTGAACTTAGTTGCTGTTATAAAACCTTTTATTAATGAACATCCTTGGAAAATAAAGAAAAGAAAGAAAGAAAAAAAAGAAAAGAAAAGCCAAGGATTGCCAACAAGAATAAAAGAAGCAAATAATAAGGCTAGACACCAATAGCTTGGACCTTAGGACATATGCCTGTGGTGCTTCTTGTACTAGGATATGCTTGGATAATTAGGTTCTGAGGAGTCTTTTAAAACATGGTAACTTGGATTAACACCGAAAGTCCATTATCAAGAGCAACCTAGCTACAAAGCATTTAGTAACCCAAAGAGGTGCTGGGCATCAATGTTCCTAAGAAGAAATGTGAGCCAAGTGTCTATAGTGAAGAGGTGTTGAGAAAAATTGAAGCCAAAAGGCTGATGCAACACTTGACACTGAGCTATCAGTGAGAAATAAGTTTCTAAGCAAAAGAAAGAAAAAAAAAAGATAACAAGGATCAATAAAAGAGCAAGGAATTATAACAGCAACTCTAGTGAATCCTCAAAGAGACATTTCATATCTATCAGCAAAGAATATTTGAGCTGCATCTTTGTCTGCATAAAACCCCATACCCCAAATTTAATTACCTGCTAAATAAGGACATATATACTTCTCTGTTTTGTTTCATTTCTTCTCATGTTTAGAGCCTGCTTGGGGACAAGCAAAGTCTAAGTTTGGTGTTGTGATGACAAGTCATCTTATGCTAGTTTTACAAGTATTTTTCACTTATTTCATTAGGTTTTATGCACTTTCCTGCACAATAAGTAAGTGATTGGAGTGGATTTTCATGATTATTTTGAATCAATCAAACATCATTTGTTTTACACAAAATCATAAGGTTTATGATAGAATTAATTGATTTTAGGAATGATGCAAAGATCTTGAGATTTTGGTGAGTCTTTGATTGGTTGTTTGGTTCCTTGTAGGTGAAAAAATGAGAAAGAAAGGGAAGCAATCAGGGAAGCGTTACGTTCACAAAAGAACGCCACACTCAGGAACGCTTTTGGGCTAAGCGTTCACTTTGGAAGTGAACATGGTGTTCACTTTCTTACCTTTTTCGTGTTTTTCAGCTTCGGAGGCAAGCCTTGTGCCATCTGTACTAGAGCCATCGGTTAAATACTCAACGTAGTGCTCAGTAAGGCAGCGCTGGCCAAGAAAGGAAGGCGCGCATCCAAGGAAGCACCAGGGGTAGCGCTCAAAGAAGCAAACATAGCGCTTACTTTTCCACCTTTTTCGTGGATTCTGGGCTTGGGAGGCAAGCTTGTGCCGTTCACAAAGGAGATCGCTCAACCAAGAGAGTGCAACGCTCATAAAGAGAGCACTAAGGAAGCACCAAATGAGCATAGCGCTCAATAAGTGAGCATGGCGCTCAATAAGTGAGCGATAGAGGGAAACTTGTGCTCGTGAGGAAGCATGCAAGCAAAATGAACGTAGCGCTCGAATCATGCACTGAGCGCTCCACTGAGAGGAGACCCAAGCCACCAAGCACCTGATCCACTTATTCAAGGCCAAATCCAAATCAACAAAAGCCCACTCCAAGTCTTGATGACTGAAAATAGAAAGTGTATAAATAGGAGCAATTTTGATTTGAGAAGGACCTTTTACTTCACATTTTGTTTTACTTTTACTTTTTTCTCTCTTTAAATTTTCATTTGAATTTGGGGAATTGGGATTAGATCTAAGTTTTCATTCTGTTTGTTCTTTCTTCTGGAACTTCTATTTTTCTATTTTGGGTTTTGAATTCAGATTGAAGAACTCCACTGAATTTCTTCATCTGAGAATCATCTTTTACTTTCCTTTTTATAGTTCTAAGAATTGGGAATTGGATCTGAACTTTCTTTTCTATTTTCATTTTACTTCTTCTGTAATTTCTTTTTTTCTGTTTGGTCAAGAGAGTAATTGAGATCTAGATCTGCTTTCTGTTCTTGTTACTCTTCTACAATTGTCAATTTCTCTTTTAGGATTTCATAATTGAGCTAAGTTTTCTTGATATTTTGGTTCTTTAAACAATTTTCCATTTCTGTTTTGCTACTGAGCTGAATCTCTTCATCTCATAGTTCTCTGATTTGCTTCAATTTACATTTCCTAGCTCAATTTTGAATCCTAGTACCCAAATCCCTTTACTCTTAATGAAATTTAAGTTTCTTGGCAATTTAGATTCAGCAATTTATATTTCTTGCACTTTAAGTTTCAGTTTTTTACTTTATTTACAATTTAAGTTTCAGCTCTTTTAATTTCTTGCACTTTAAGTTTCTGCAATTTACCTCTCTGCACTTTACTTTTCTGCCAATTTACTTTCTGCACTTTAACTTTCTGCAATTCACTTTCTGTAAATCAAAATTTCACTCAAATCATCAACAACTTGCTTAACTAAATTCATCACCTAACTAAAGTTGCTCAATCCATCAATCTCCGTGGGATCGACCTCACTCTTGTGAGTTATTACTACTTGATGCGACCCGATACACTTGCCGGTGAGTTTTTGTGGAATCATTTTTCCCTCTTCACTATGCATAAGTAGAAAGAAAATATTTAAAATTTAAAAGTTAATGTTAGTTAAAAAAGGAAAAAGAAAGTTAAAAGTTAAAAGTTATGTTAGTAACAAGGAAAATAGTTAATTGAAAGTGAAAAGAAAAGTTAGATGAAAAAGGAAAAGCAAAGTTAAAAGTTAGGCAAAGAAAAAGAAAAATTAGTTGAAAAGGAAAAGAAATAGAAAAAGTTAGTTGAAAAAGAAATCAAAGCTTACAAGTTATGTAAAAAGAGAGAAATAGTTAGTAAAAGAAATGGGAGGAAAATCAAAATTTAGGTGCATAGTCACAAGTTCCTTGATTCCAAAAAGTTTTAAAAATGTCAAAACAAGCAAGTTTCTATTCACTTTTCAGAAGTTCAAGATGCCAAAACAAGTGATGTACATGTATGTGTAGAGCACATAATCAAATAAGTGTTAATCACAAGCAATTGGCATAAGTTGAAATAATTTGGTATTGGCAAGTCAAAAATTGAATGAACAATTCACGTAAATAAAATTCAAATACCAAATTTCAATGAGGCATGAAGGTCACAAGGTTGACATAAGAGTTGAAAATTTTATGCACTATCTGACTAAAGATAATTTGGGCATAGAGAAAATGAGTCAAACTAGCCACATAGGTAGAAGAAATCATCAACCTTGTGAAAGCAAGCAAATAGGGCTCAAATTCAAATGAAAACTAAGTTTATGCTCAATCTGAAAATTCACTTGAACTATTCAATGCATAGAAGTAAATCAGCATTATAAACAAGCAAAGAATGTTATAAGCATGACCAAAACTTGGAAACAAGTTCTTGAGGCATTTTCCAAAACCATTTAGCAAATAAAATTCTATTGACACAGAATTTCGTCAAATGGAAGCTTGTTGCACCAAATAAAACAATGTTATTTAATGAAACATGGTTAGGAAAAATTCGGCAACATTTCAGCAGTAAATTGGCTATTTTCCAAACTCAATCATATAATTCCGATTCCATATGAATGCATTACAATTAAACACAAAAACCAGATGTGAGTTCATATGAATTGAGCAACTAAGCTAACAAACAGCAACAAAACATCAATAAGAAATTCAAACCAAGCCAACCAGCAACAAGCAGCAATGAACAATTAAGCAACCAGCAGCCATGAGCAAATAATGGTCTAATTTATAGCACCAAGACAGCACTGTGAACAAAAGTAATGGATTGAGATAGTATTGTATTTGTTGAATTCAGCAACCAATTACAGGTAGTCAAGAAGAATTCAAACAATTACACAAAACATCAATAAGAAATGCAATACTGAAGTTTAAATTGAAACAAGAATTCAGCAGCCATAAGGTCTTGAAGCAAGAACAAAATGGAAACTTGAAATAGAGCAATTGATAATTCAATTCAAATTCAAGAAAAACAGTATCACTCCATCAACAATGAACTATTCAATAAGCAAGCAATCTGAATTCAGACACTTTAAACCAAATTGAATTCAATGATTAGGCTCAAATTGGAACAACAAGAAAAATATAGCACCAAAACAGCAACAAGGAACAATCCAGCTGCATTCTTTTTTCTTGAATTCAACAACCAATCAAAAGTATTAAAAATGAATTTGAACAACTAAGTATCTTGAGTCAAGTGATTGAGTTCAAACTAGAACAAAACAACAACAAAAACAACTGAAATCATGCATTAAGCAAAAATCATCACTGCACAAGCAACCGTTAACAATATTTAGCAACTGTTTCACCCCAAACAGCCATGAACAAAAGCACAGCAGCAAGAAACAACAGTAATTGACTCAGTCAGCATTCCTTTCATTAAATTGAATAATTACTCCACAAGCAAGCAACATGAATCCAGACAAATGCACCTAACTGAATCAAGTAATTAGGTTAAAATTAACACAAGAACTCAGCATCAACCAGCCAGGACAGGGCAGCAATAAACCAATATGCAGCAGTAAATAGAAAATCAGTCATTCCCGGACAGCAACAGTAAATAGCATGGGTCCCAGGTTCAAGCAAGCAGCAAAAAGAATTCATATGACCTAACCAATTTCACAAACTGAAATCATTGTAGTTCATATAATGTGGATCCAGCAACAAGCAGAGAAGAATTCAACAACAACAAACCAAGAAAAAATTAATGAAACGGTAACACTTTCACAGCATCATCATTTCAAACAAGCCTAAATCTACTATCCAGCTCAGATTCTCTAACTATCTAGTTTAACTAAACTAAGCTAAACTGATTAAACTAAGCAAGAAAAACAGAATGAGCTAAACCAGATTAATCAAATAGAAATAAAATGAAAATGAGAAGAAAGGGAACCTGGGAAGCAGGGGATTGGAACAGAGGAAGGGAAGCGAAGGTGGAGGGAGAGGAGTGAACGGCCAGAGCAGGAGTGGCGGCCTGGTGGTGCTGCGGCGGTGTGGCGCTGCTTCAATGGCAGCGGCGGAAAGTTGCATAGAAATGAAAACAGGGGCTTTGCCCTGTCCTAGCTTTCAAAGGAAGTGAAAGGGGGGAAACTGAGCAAGGGTGGTGTGGGGATGTCAGTGAGAGGAGGGTGTTGGTGGTTCGCAACGGTGGCGACGGAGATGCTGGAGCGGTGGTCCTGGGCTCGGGTTCGGACAGGAGGGAAGAGGGTTGGGTCGCCATGTGAAGAGAGAAGGAGTGAGATACAAGGATGAATAGAGAGGGGGAAAGGAGTCGCGGAGAGGTCGCCAGCGTAGGTGGGAAGAGGGAGAGGGGTGCGGCGTTTGTTCGGTGGCAGAGGAAAGGGGAGTTGGCCAAGGGGAAAGAGAAGAGATGTGAGAGAGGCAGAAGAAGAGAGGGGATAGTGTGAAGGGGTGAGTGGTTGTCGATGGTGTTGGTCGGCGGTTGTGGTGGCTATAGCGGTGGAGGTTGGGTGATGATGGTGGGCGATGGTGGGCGATGATGGGGGGTGTGTGGTTCGTGTGAAGAGTTAGGGCTTCGCACTAAATGGGGGTTCTGTGTTTTTTGCATCCGTGCGTATGCACTAAAGGTGCTAATGCCATGGACAGGGACCATATTTTGGGGTGTGCGACATACCAGCACCATGCGTACGCACGAAATATTTCTTTTTTTTTTTAACATCACCCAACATACTAATATTCACAAAAACAAAAAATTAACAAAAATTTGCAACTATTTAAATTCAACCTTAAAATTACCAAGATTTTATTTTCAAAAACAAAATTTGCTAACTACTCAAAATACTTGAAATATGCATAGACAAAAGCTACCAAAACTACTTCAACTATCCACAACTAAAAAAAAAACTTTAAAATTTCAATTCATGACACAAAGACAAATTCAAACAAAATTACCAACTATTCAAAATAGCAATTGAAAAACTAAAATCCAAAAAGACAAGACACCAATCAAGAGACATATTTACAAGAATGCAATAAAGGAGGAAAGTTCGAAAGTTTTACCATGGTGGGGTGTCTCCCACCTAGCGCTTCTATTTAGAGTCCTTAAGTTGGACTTTATTGAGAAGCTCTCATCAAGGAGGCTTGTGTTTCCATTGTTCCTTGAATTTCCACCTATGTTTGCAATTTCCATGGCTTTTGAGATTCCAAAGCTTGTACACCCAATCTTCTTGTGAATTCTCTTCATTCCCTCTAGGTGACAAATACTTGAAATTCTCAATCCCTATAACATAATAGCAACCAAACTCATAATGCAATGGGTGAGAATCCATAGGAGAAAAAGGAAATAAAAACAAAAGATAATAAGAACAAGCAAAATGGACTCCTAAAACTTGGCAAAAATAAGTAATCAATCAAAAGCAAACTATTTACATATTCACATATTAACAATAGCCAATAACAAGCACCATTACAACTCCCCGGCAACGGCGCCAAATTTGATAAGAAGAATTTATTGTTGATCTAGAATTTCCAAATATAAATTTCCATCGTTGAAAGTATAGTCTAAATCAACAATTAATTCCCAAATCGAATATCAATCCAAAGGATGTCACAATACAAAACAAATATATTAACCGAGAGTATTTAGCTCCCGGGTCGTCTTCCCTAGGAGTTGCAATGAAATGTACATTTATTGGCTATGAGAGAGAGAGAACATGGGGATTGTGAATGCAAAAAGCAAGGGAGCAAGAAATGTAAAGAGCAATGAAAGTAAGTAAACATGCAAGGAATGTAAATGAAGGCAAGTAAAGGCAATGAAAATAGAAATCAAATGCTAAAAAGGACTCTCGGCAAGAATTGGGTAATTAGGGATTCCTATCCTAGTTGTGGACCACAAACATGGTAATTGGGTGGAATCAATCCAAACTAGTCAATCCTCCTTGAGAATTAGTCAAAAGGGTGTAATCATCCCTACTTGCAATCGGTCAGAAGTGACCATTAACAAAGCCATCATGATTCATTTCATCTTGATTGAAAGTGAGGTAGAGGTACATGAGGTAATACCTCAAGAGTTGTATAAGAAAGCTGAAAAGCCTTCCACCTTAGCAAGGTTGTCATTCCCCCACCTTATCTGTCATCTATGCAATTCAGCTGGAATTGTCATAAAAGGAGACATTCCTATTGAGGAGGACAAGCCCATGACCAAGAAGAGGATGGAGCAAATTAGAGAGCCAGCACATGGACCACAGCAAGAGCATGTGGAGCTACCTCAACCAGAAATCCGTGAGATGCCTCAAGGGATGCATTTTCCTCCCCAAGGTTATTGGGACCAATTGCACACTTATCTAGGGGAATTAAGCTCCATCATGGATCAACTAAGGATGGGACATCAAGAGCACTCCACTATCCTCCATGACATAAAAGAAGATCAAAGAGCCGTGAGGGAAAAACAAAGAGTTTTGAGGGAAGAACAACAGAGGCAAGGGCGTGACATAGAGGAAATCAAGCACTCCATTGGATCCTCCAGAAGGAGTAGTAGACGCCATCACTAAGGCGGATTCGTTCTCTTTACTCCCCTGTTGCCTATGTTATTTTTTGTTTTGTTTGCCATGTATTTTATTTTATTGTCTGTTTCTAGTGCATGATCATCTATCTTTATGTCTTAAAGCTATGAAATATTCCATGCATCTCTCACCTTGCTTAAAAGAAAAAATATTTTATTGAAAAAGAAAAGTAAGATGCAT
Source organism: Arachis ipaensis (assembly GCF_000816755.2). Classification (NCBI taxonomy): domain Eukaryota; kingdom Viridiplantae; phylum Streptophyta; class Magnoliopsida; order Fabales; family Fabaceae; genus Arachis; species Arachis ipaensis. Next base: position 52,790,039 of record NC_029792.2, read on the forward strand.
GAATTTTGAGTTATATATTAAGAATAGTTCAATTATTTGATGTGGTGGCATTGCTTTTGTTTTCTGAATGTATGAATCAATGGTGCAAAATTGATGTTGGAGTTAAGAATGCTGGCTCTTGAAAGAATGAGGATAAAAGTGAAGTATTATTGGTAATCTGAAAAATACAAAAATTGATTCTTGAAGCAAGAAATAGCAGCAAAAAGCAATAGAAAGAAATAAAAAGTAAAAAAAGCCAATAGCTCTTTAACCCAAAAGGCAAGAGCAAGGATCCAAGGCTTTGAGCATCAATGGTTAGGAGGGCCTAAAAGAAATATCTTAGCCTAAACAGTTCAATTGATCTGCTTTCCTAACTCTTTCTGAGTAGGATCTGGGAAGGGATGACTGTGACGAGCTTCAAACCTGTGAATGTGGGGCACAAGTGACAATGTGCAAAAGGACAATGGTCCTATTCCATCGCTAGCAGAAACTGACAGATGATTAGCTGTGCGGTGACAGCGCATATGGATTTGTTTTAATCCGAGAGAATCATACAGCTTGCCATGGAAGGAGGTAACGCATGGTTGGAAGAAGGCAGTAGGAAAGCAGAAGGTCAAAAGTAACAAAGTATCTCCAGACGCTTATCTGAAATTCTCACCAATGAATTACGTAAGTAACTTTATTTTATTTTATATTTTATTTATATTTTAATTATCAAAACCTCATAACCATTTGAATCTGCCTGACTGAG